>NC_138378.1:52634269-52675427 GCF_054177405.1 Leptonychotes weddellii
AACTTTAAAACATTCCATAAAAAAAAAAAATCCTTTCTCATGGACTGAGAAACAAACTGAGGGTTCTAGAAGGGAGGGGGGTGGGAGGATGGGTTAACCTGGTGATGGGTATTAAAGAGGGCACATACTGAATGGAGCACTGGGTGTTATACGCAAACAATGAATCATGGAACACTACATCAAAAACTAATTATGTAATGTATGGTGATTAACATAACATAATAAAATTTAAAAAAGGATTAAAAAAATCCTTTCTGATGGCTGAGTAATAAGGCTGAACATCTACCATTTACATTGACATAGATGGAACTGGAGGGGATTATGCTAAGTGAAATAAGTCAATCAGAGAAACAATTATCATATGGTTTCACTCATATGTAGAACATAAGGAATAGTGCAGAGGACAATAGAGGTGGGGGTGGGGGAACTGAATGGGAAGAAATCAGAGAGCGAGACAAACCATATGAGACTCTCGACTCCGGGAAACAAACTGAGGGTTGCAGAAAGGGAGGTGGGTGGGGGGATGGGGTAACTGGGTGATGGGCATTAAAGAGGGCACAGGATATGATGAGCACTGGGTGTTATACTGAACTAGTGAATCATTGAACATTATATCAAAAACCAATGATGTACTATACCTTGGTAATTGAATTTAAATTTGAAAAATTAAATTAAATTAAAAATCCTCAGGCCCAGATGTCTCCATTAATGAATTTTAACACATATCTAAAGAATCCTTTACAAACTTACAGAAACTAGAAGAGGAGAAAAAACTTCCAAACTCTTTCTATGAGGCCTGTATCACCAAAACCAAAACCAGACATAGACATCAGAATAATAATAAAAACTACAGCCCAATATCTCTTAAGAATATAGATTTTAAAATCCTCCTAAAAATACGCTAGCACACTGAATCTAGTAACATATGGAAAAGGTTATACACTGTGACCAAGTGGGATTTATCCTAGGAATACAAGGTTAGTTTAACATCTAAAAGCCAATTAAGGTAATATAGTATATTAATAAAAGACAAAAAACACATGATTATCTCATTAGAGGCAGAAAAATCAATTGACCCAATTCAACACCCAAAACTCAGAAAACAAGGTATAGAAGAGAATTTCCTCAGGTTGACAAAGAGCACTTTTGAAAACCCACAGCTGACATTATATTTGATGAAAGACTGAGTGCTTTACTCCTAAGACCAGGAACAAGAAGACAAGGATGTCTCCTACCACATCCATGCAACATTTTCTTGGAGATGCTAGCTAAAGCAAGAGAGCAAGGAAAAAAAATGAAGGCATTCACACTGAAAAGGAAAAGTAAAACCATCTCTATTTGCAATAACATGATCTTGTATATAGAAAAGCCTAAGAAATCCATTTAAAAGAATTAGAGTAAACCAGATCAGCAAAGATGCGGGATACAAGATCAGTATTTTTTTTTTATAAAATAGCAATGAACAACCTGAAAATGAAATTAAGAAAACAACTCCATTCAATATAGCGTCAAAAGGAATAAAACACTTAGGAATATATTTAACAAAAGAAGTCCAAGACTTCTATGCTGAAAATCCAAAACAGTGTTCAAAGAAATAAAGAAAACCTAAGTAAATGGAAAGACATCTAGTATTTATGGATCAGAAGACTCAGTAGTTATAAGATGGCGGTATCTCCCCAAATGGATCTACAATCCAATGCAATCCCTATCAAAATCCAGCTGCCTTCTTTGCAGAAATGGACAAGCTGATCTAAAATTTTTATGAAAATGGAAGGGACCCAGAATAGCCAAACCAATCTTGAAAAGGATTAACGAAGTTGGAGGACTTATCCTGACCAAAAATTACTTAGGTCATCATTTTACCCTAAATCCTTTAGTGAGGTTATGTCATATTTTTTAATGCAGTTAAATTCCATTGTCACAATCATCTTTCCATCCTGGGATTGTCCCACATCCTGGTTGATATTTTACAATCTGCATACATTAAAGGTCACTCTTTGTGATGTATGGTTCTGAGTTTGGACAGATGCATCGAATCCTATACCCACCACCTCAGTACCACACATCACTCTAAAACTTCCCCTATGTGTCCCCTTTGTAATCATATGTTAAGTGTATTTTTAACTTTATAAAATATACCAAGTTGTTGTCCAAAGTAGCTGTACCATTTTGCATACCTACCAGACAATGAACGAGAATTCGTGGTGCTTCACAACCTTGAAAACATCTGGCATCGCCAGTTTCTTGTATTTAGCCATTCTAATAGATGAGTTTTAGGAAAGCAATTCTTTTTTTTCATAAAGATTTTATTTATTTATTTGAGAGAAAGGGAGGAGGAGCAGAGGGAGAGGGACAAGCAGACTGTGCTGAGTGGGGAGCCCCATGCGGGGCTCAATCTCACAACCCTGAGATCATGACCTGAGTTGAAATCAAGAGTCTGATGCTTAACCTACTGGGCCACCCAGGCACTCCAGAAAAGCCATTCTTAAACTCTGCTTTGCACAGAATAGGTGTACATTTAAAAAACCAATTAATGAATGATGTTGATTATATTTAAAGAATAAATGTCTAAGGAAAGAAGTTTCCCCCAACAGGAGCGATTATTAACTGAGTAAATTCATACTTTAGCATGAAGAGCAATGCCCTCACACAGGAGATGCTTGAGGAATGATCCTTTCCCTTGTTCCCATCCTGCCTTTTGTCAGGGATTTCCGCATTCTCCAAAGGAAAAAGCTTCAGGACAAAGGAAAAACCGTTGACGTAGGCTTTCAGACATCAGTCAGTGGGGAGAGGGTCTTCACCGCCTCGTCTAAGTACATCTGAGGTAGGGCCTCCAGTCTGCAGCAGACATTCTGTCAGCGAAGTCCAAGATGTCCTTCCTCTCTGTCTTCCCTTTCCTAGGACTCTACTCGGCAACAGTTAGGGACGAGTCCTCTTACGTAGCCAGAATAGCAGCAGATGGCCCCGGCAGTGGCGGTTGGATCCAGCCTCCTTTGGGAACTTCTTTTGGGACTCCTCAGGACCAGTCCCACCACACAATGCCCCTTTTCAGATAATGTCCAAAGTCCTACCTTTTCCAAACTCCTCTGAGTTCCTACATTACCAGTAACCGCCAGCAATAGCCCCCGTTCAGAGGTCTGAGTTGCAGCTCTCAGGGGCTCTCCTCTGAGCACCCCTTCTCCTTTGCTCCCCCAGCCCTAAGGGTAACAGCTGCTTTCTGTAGTTACTCTCTCTGGATAACCTCAGGGCTCCCTTTCTGCTCTCTCAGCCCTCTGACGCCCATTCGATTAATTCCCTCTATTAAATTCTCTTTGGTCAAGAAATACCTAACCTATTATATTTTTACCTAATTTGTTTTTAAATTCTGATCTGTAGGTTATTTCCTTTTTTCTATTAAAAAATGCTGCAATAAACATTTGTACATGCCTCTGGGTACACATATCTGAAATTTTTTCCTATAATATGGAGCCAGATAGGGTTGCTAGGACACAGGTATGAGAATCTTCAACTTTACTAGACAAAATTCATGCTCTGAACTTCAAAGAAGCGTTTTTATTTTCCATTTTGTTCATTACATTACATCTTCCCTTCCTCAGGGTATTACTAATGGCCCTGAGACCAAGAGGGAACTGTGTTGGCTTCTATTTCATAACATCCTGGAAGAAGGGTCTGAGATGGACCCGAGTTTGCTGATAAAGCTATATTAGATCCCTGGTCCTGTTTAACTTTGACAGTTGGTAGCATTAGATCTCTGAGGGCCAATGCTTCAGGGGGATGGAGCAGACGTCTCTCTTGATGAATCAATTGATTTACAAATATTTCCAGACACTTTTTATACTGGTTACTGACAAGATACCCTTTGTCCAGCTCTGTGTTGTTCCTTGCTGTCTAGCAGCTTTGGTACTTTCCAAGCTTGAGACACTGGGATCTTTGCCAGGCTGGGTTCCCCAGAGCCAAAGTGTCCAGTCCTCTCATCCAAGGTCCTGCCTCACCTCCCACCTCCCTGGAATTCTGCCAGGGAGCCTGCATCCATCCACACCTGGAGGGGTGCTCACCAATATTTCCTTCCCTTCTTGTCTCAGGGACTTTCTGTTCTGAGAAACACATGCACAGACACACATACACACACACACACACACACACACACACACACACACTTCCATGAGCTTAGACTCCCACAAAAGGCACCAAGAGAAGTTGTCTCCTTGTCTCCCAGCATGGCTCCCTGTGGCTGAACCCGGTGCAGTGGGAGGGACGGCCTCCAGTGGGCAGCCACAGTGGCTGGGAGAACACAGACTTTATCTCAGGTTCCGAGACACTGAATAGGAGTCCTGAAAACAGCCGGAGACTCAACCTCCCAACAATCTTGGCAGCTGGAAACTAACTAGATGAAACCAAATTCATTTATTCCTCAATGAAAACAATGTGATGTTTTCTGCACCCAAGGGGTTTCACAGGCTATCCCCTCTTCACCAGCGCCTGTTTTACTCACTGCCTTAGACACATATCCCAGAACTAAATCTCCCCTTTGATAAAATATGAAGAAGGAGTCATTCAATGTATTTTTAATCCACATCTCTATTTTTCCTGTGCAAATATAAACGTATGTATAATTAATAGTTAAGGCTTTTAAAATATATGCATTTTGAGAATACATTGCTAGTTACAATTTGTTGGTGGTATGAGCTTGGATCACATCTTCCTTTAATAGTCCTTTTAAATTCATTTTAGAAAGTTAAAATGGCTAAATGATCCATAATAAAAACCAGAAGAGACCCATATAAATCCCAAATACATACTTGAAAATGCAGCACCTTTTGTATGAACTACATTAGGGCCTAGTTATGGAGCATATGGATTATAACATCAGACCATAGAAACTTCAAAGTTCCTGAAGCAAAATGGGGCATTTTTTTTTCTGAGAAGAAAGAGGAAGCAGAAGAGGAGAAGTCGGAACAGAAGAGAAGAGAAGAGAAAGACAGAAGGAAGGAAGGTGGGGGGAGAGAGGGAGAGAGGGAGGAGGAAAAGGAAGGAGAAAGAGAAAAGAGAAGGAAACCTTCACATACGGCTTCTCTGTATCAGAAGAATGACTCACCTTTGGGTAATTTACAATGTGTATTTAAGTGAAGGATAGGCCCTTAAGGTTATAATTCACAATCATAGAGCCCAAATATAGAAATATCTTATACAATGATAATGGAATTCTATTTACTGGATAAAAAAAGTAAAAAGCGAGGTCCTGTCCTGCGCACACTTCCGCCTAGATGAGAGCTTTGCCGCTGGATATAATTCCAAGGGAGAGTGAGGCTTCCTCTTTGAGTGGAGAGGCAGTTTGCAAAGATACCGCCTCAAGGTCTGATCTTCTAAAAGTTCTAGTTGGCAGCTTTGCTTGACTAAGGACCCCCACCTCCAACCTGAAAGGCTCTCCCCTGAACATAACTCTCCCCCTCAAGCCAGAACAGGGGCAGCCTGTGGCTGAACCCGGTGCAGTGGGAGGGACGGCCTCCAGTGGGCAGCCACAGTGGCTGGGAGACTCAGGAACAAGGGGAGAGGCTGTCTTCAAACCCCTTTGGTGAATTAGAAGGAGATGTTTCTTTCCCTCATAGAGATGTTCTTTTCTGTGAAATCGATTCCGGGTTCACGGGGGCTGGATGGCAGGGGGTCTGGGTTTGCTTCAAAGGCTCGAAGTGACCTCAAATGGGGCGACTTGGCTTCATCCCTTATGCTTATCATAGCACGACCAAAGGCCAGGATTTCTAGAATCCCAAAGAGCACGCTAGGAGAAACGAGATTCAGAAATGTGCCCTAGACTGTCTCATGTAAGGTTGAATTTGAGATCCCAGGTTGTACTTCTAGCTTCTGTTACATCTCTCTTATCAGAAGGTGGTGGCGTGGGCTGTGCGAGGGGGTGGATGACTAAATAATCTTCCATTTACAAGAAAATAAAGTTCAAAAGTCTAAAAATTCCCCATGGATAAAAAAAATAAGGGTTCTGTGTGCACACTTTTGTATTCGTGGACTGGGGACACCTCACACTGTACCAAACCCTGCCCCATGCAAGTGTTCCATGGGGATATCACAATAACCTGCCACTTAACTGGGGCTGACATGATGAGACCCCTTCCTAAATGAGGAAACTGAGGCTCTCTCCCAGGGCCACATGGCCTACAAAGGGTAAGGAGAATGGGAATGCAACCTCACCGAGTCCTGGGCGGTTCAGCTGCGGCCACTGTGCATCACACCAACGGCTGACTCTGGGAAGGAGGACACGCACGGACCTCTGCCTTTCACTCTTGTTTGGTCTCTGTTTTCTCAGCCTCCCCAGGAGCATCCCCATCAGACAGAGGGTCACTCCCACAGATCTTCACCCGGCTTTCCAGGTGACTGAGACGCTGCTTCACTTTCATCTGGGTGGCATTATACTCAGCCAGGAGCCGTGCAAACCTGGTCTGCAGGGCATCCAGGGAGGACTCCAGGTGCTCCACCTTCTCCTCGATATCCTTGGGGTCCGCCCCGGCCTTGGCCATGTCCTCATCAATCAGGTTGTCCTTCATCAGGATCTGCCGTCCCTTCTCCTCCAGGACCTTCTTGGCTTCCAGGTATTCTGTGAGAGCCTCCATCAGATCATCCTTGGAAAGGCAGAACAGGTCTGAGTAGCCGATGCTCCTGATGTTGGCTGTCCTGCGGTTCCCTGACTTGCTCCCCTTGATGTTTAAGATGCTGATCTCCCCAAAGTAACTCCCATCACTGAGGACCACGAACTGGGTGATCCCATCATCAGCCACCACAGCCAGCTTGCCCTCTTTGATGATGTACATCTCCCTCCCGATGTCCCCCTTCTTGCAGATGTAATCCCCTGGGCTGAACACTGCCGGCCGCAGCTTGAGCACAAGCTCTACCAGCAGCCCTGCCTCACAGTCTTGGAAGATGCGGACCTTCTTCAGAGTGTCCAGGTGCACATTGATGGCGATCTCGGCCCTCAGTTTGTCTGGGAGACTCTTGAGCACCTCCTTCTCATCCACCGTCTTCTTGTTGGCCCACAGGTAGTCAAACCACCGGATTACCCGTGTCTCCAAGTCCTTGGTCACCTTGCGGAATTGCATGTACTGCTTAATAGAGTCAATCTTGGCCTGGAACTCGGCCCGTGAAGCATTCATGTTTGAGATCATGGAGCCCACATTGCCAACAATGGTGGCAAAAATCAGGACGCCCACTAGGAAGTCTATGACCACAAACAGATACTCCTCATCTTTCACAGGGGGTGGGGTCTCCCCGATGGTGGTCAGGGTCAAGGTGGACCAATAGAGACTGTAAATGTACTTCCTGGAAAGGCGTCCATACTCTGGGTTTGAGATGTTTGGATACACCCAGGAATCTGTCCCAAAACCAATGAACTTGGAAATGGCAAAGTAGATGCAGGCATTCCAGTGGATGATAATGAGGATGTACAAGACCAAGTTCCCGATCCTGAACAAATTGGGGTAGTTGGTCCTTGTCTCTGTGCGGTCGAAGAACTCAAAGAGCCGGGCAAACTTCAGTAGGCGGTTGAACCTCAGTTCTGGGTAGTTTATACCCAACTTAAAATAAGCCAGGTCTGTGGGGACCAGGGACAACATGTCCAGCTTGAAGTGCATGGTCTTTGTGTAATTCTTCCAAAGCCTCTGGGCATCCCTGACCATCAAGCCTTGCTCAAGGAAGCCTAAAGAAAAAGACGGAGGTCACTTGGGCATTAAAGAGACTGCTTTTTTTTTTTTTTTTTTGACCGTGGCCCACAGGAAAATATTTTACACTGTAACTAAAGACGTAGTTATACATACATGACAGAAACAATTTCAAAAACCACATTTACCTCTTACTACAAAAATGCACTCTGATATTTTCTCATCTATGATATTCTGACCTATTTTATTCAGTTAAAAATGTAGATTAATTGGCTAAATTTGAATGTGGGCTGCTGTTAGATGATAGCAAGGAATGATTATTAAATTTTAAAAGATAAATGGATGTGTTAAATATATATATTTAAGTTTATTTTTGTAATCTCTACACCCAATGTGGGGCTTGAACCCACCACGACCCCAAGATCAAGAGCCTCATGCTCTTCTGACTGAGTCAGCCAGGAGCCCCTGGACATTATATTTTTAAAATGCGTCCTTTAAAGTTAGAGATACATGTTAAAGTGGTTACTGTCTGAGACTGGCTTTAAAATACTCCAGCCAAGAAAAGGGTGTCAGGGGAAGAGATGAAACAGCAAAATGTTGGTAACTGCTGAAGCTGGGTGAAGGTACATGGGGATTCATAATACTACTGTCTCTGATTTTGTATTTGTTTGAAAATATTAATGATAAAAATTGTAGAAGCACATGGCCTATCAAACTGATTTCACCAGCCACCAATGGACCATGACCTGCTTTTTAAAAACATTGCCTATGGAAGCAGTAGCTCTCCTTTCTGGCTGCACATTACTGTCATCCCAAGAGCTCTGAAAACATATGCAGCATCAGACTGGTCTGGAGCTGAGCTGGACATCGGAGAGTCATGAGGCGTTATTACTGGTAAAATCAGTCAAGTAGGCTGAGATTTGCATTCTTCTTCTTCTTCTTTTTTTTCTAAACATTTTCAAACATGCACAAAAGTAGAGAGAATGATATGATGAATGTCTTTTAGAGTTTGGTAAGCATCAGACTCATACTGAGGGTTCTGTGAAACCCAGAGTCTGGGCCATCCCCACTGCTGGTTCCAGAGGTCTGGGGTCTACTTCTAACAAGTCTGGATGATGCTGCTGCTGATCCAGGGTCACACTTGGAGGGCTAGATGGAGGCAGGACTACCCCCTTTGTGAAAAGCAAGCATCAAGTTTGTGATCACATGGTAGGGACACCCTGCCTCCCACGCCCTAATTTTCTGTTTCATTCTTTGGTTACCATTGTGTTTATTGAGCCCCTAGATCATTCCACAGCACTCCTAGCACCTTGGGACTCCTCCCTACTTCCTTAATAATGTCCTCTCTTGATTCTGGAGATTTTTTCCCTTTCAAGTATGACCCATGGCCACTTGGTTTCTGTGCCTACCTGCCTTCCCCCCCGAGGCTCCCTGCTGATCTTAGATTACCAGCGATAGTACCAAAGCACAGACAGGGGTGGGACACCTGTCTGAGTGGGGGTGACTTGTCCCACTGAAGCTTGGTTGAAACAGGAATAGCTGGCTCAATGACTCAGGCCACCCATGGAGCTCTCGTGTCAAGGTGGGCTTATGTGACCACGAAGTGGCAGACCACCAGGACTAAGTTACTCAGGCAAGCCTCAAGCTGCATATTTGAGGTCTTCTTCTTCTTTTTAAAAGATATATTTATTTATTTAAGAGAGAGTGCACATGGGCAGGGGGAGCAACAGAGGGAGAGGGAGACAAGAAGACTCCCTGCTGAGCGGGAAGCAAGACAGAGCTCGATCCCAGGGCCCTGAGATCATGACCTGAGCCGAAATCAAGAGTCGGATGCTTAACTGACTGAGCCACCCAGGCGCCCCAGAGGTCTTCTAACTTATGATGCGGGGCACTGTGGAGATGCAGGGAGTGCCAGTGGGGCACTTTGGGCCAGGCACTCAGCATCTCTGGGCCTCAGTTTCTAAATCAGCAAGATGGAGATAATCATGCCTGCACTTCCTGTCTCATGCAGCAGTTCTCATGAGAAACCAAGAGGTGCTTGAAATGCTTTGCATACCAAGAAGCCACAGGGAGGCTTGCTGCTGTGATGTGGTGTTTCTATTGGCAACTATGGCATGGCTTTCAGCTCAAAAACCTTGAAAGTGACGAGCCGGGCCCCTGCCAGCTGATGTGATGTCTTCGTGCAGATTAGAAAAAGATTTTTCTAATTTTCTAAGCTTGGACCCTCAGACAAGGGGGGCTCTTAGCCCCCACTCACACCCAGAGGTGATCTGAGGGAACTCATCCTCCACTCGGGCCCTGTTTCTGATTTCATTCCTCCATACATCTAAAACCACAGAGTAACATGTCTTGGATCCTCCGACTGTCTGGGAAAAGGAACTCCAAGATTGATGGAGCTCTCCCTCCTGTTTCCTGCCATATTGAACTGTCACTGCAGGAGGGGTCCTTTGAGAGATGACAGTTTGGCCTTATTTCACAGGTGATACAAATGAGGCCCAGAGAGACAACTCGACTTGCTCAAGGTCCCATAGCTCGTTGGGACAGCAGAGACCAGAACCCAGACACCCTGACCTCTGCTAAGGGCCCACTGTAGAGGAGCTTGAGCAGCACCATGCCCTCACTTTTGGGGCTTCCCCAGACCTACCTG
Source organism: Leptonychotes weddellii (assembly GCF_054177405.1). Taxonomy (NCBI): domain Eukaryota; kingdom Metazoa; phylum Chordata; class Mammalia; order Carnivora; family Phocidae; genus Leptonychotes; species Leptonychotes weddellii. The sequence goes on from NC_138378.1 coordinate 52,644,578, forward strand.
GGCTCTCGTGGTCACGGGGAGGTGATGCCCACTATTCTGGAACTCCTGAACCTGCCCTGTGGTCCCCGTGGTCCCCCTCCTGATGCACGAGGGGGGCCTGTGGCCTGGCCCAGACAAGTCCCTGGGCCTGGACCTGCTCACCTGTCCGGGCTCGCACCAGCACATCCAAGCCATAGAGGACGTCTGCCGAGTAGTCCAGGACGAGCCACAGCATCACGTGCTCAGACTGCAGGTCATCGAAACAGGCCCTAAGCAAGCGAGGGAAGGAGTGCGCACATCGGGGGGCTGGTCCGAAGCAGGCACCAGCTCCGGGCTGAACACCGTGGCGTTCATCTTGGTATCAGCCCTGCCTGCAGGGTTTGTGCCCCAGCATTATCTCCCCAGGCTCTGAGGAGGAGACCCAGCTCTGAGAAGCTTTTCTGCCCCAAAGAGTGAGCCCTGTGGCCTCTCAACAGTAAGCTCCGGGATGCCAGCAGGGACAGTTCTAGGCCTCACTGGTGGAGTCCTGTGCGGAGACAGAGCACTTGCCCGTTCTGGGGCCAAATGCCAACAAAACTAGAGGAATTTCTCAGAAATTAACAACGGAACAAGCCAGTAAATATTTTCTGCTTTCTAGATCCTTAGGCTCACTATGTCTCATACAGACAGTATCCCCTAAATACCCCTCTTCACCTCAAAAGAGCAGCAGCTGGGACCTATGTCCCCACCCTGCAGCTCCTCAGCAACCTGAACCCCCTGATGCCTCCTCAGAATGGCAGCTTGCCTGCAGCCCCAGCACCCCCACTCACACAGAAGCAGCTTGCCCACTTATCCCCATCCTGCAGGTGGGCTAGCAGCGGCCCCAAGTTCTCCCCCTTCTCACGCCCACACTTCCCCTCAGAAGAGCAGGAGATGCCCCCACCTTGCTCAGATAACCCCCAAAGCCCCCACTTACACTCAGATAGTAGCATGTCTCCTCCCCATCCCCAAGAAGCAGCAGCTGTCTGTCTTGCAGGCTTGCTCAGGATTGTCGCAGAGTCCCCTTGCCTTCCCCGCACCTCCTCAATCCACCCTCAGAAGAGCAGCAGCTCAGCCCACATCCTTGTCCTGCAGGCCTGCTGGGAAGGGCCCTGAACCCCGTCACTTACTCTCAGGGAGTAGCAGCTCCCCCCTTAGCCTGCCCTGAAGCTTGCTTGGAAAAGCCCCACAGCCTCTTGTGTACTTCCAGAAGAACAGTGCCTTGCCCCCTTGTCCTCCAACTGCTTGCTCAGGAGCTTCCCCAAACCCCTGCCCCCTCAGAAGGGTAGCCTCTCCCTCCCCCTCCGGAGCGCCCAAAGCCTCAGCTGCCAAGGGAAGGCCCATGCTCACCCCTGCAGGCCTGTCTCATGAGCTGGCGCAGCAAAGCCCAGCACTCAGGAAACATGGCCTCCTGTCCCTGCATCCTTGTCCGGCACCTCACTCAGATAGGCCACACAGACTCCCACCAACGCCATCAGAGGAGAGACAAGGTATCCCTACCTCTCTGTCCTACAGACTTTCTCAGAAATGCCCCAAAGCCCCTGCTTGTCCACAGACAGCAGCAGCCGGCCCTGCCTCCCTGGCCTGCAGCTTGCCCAGGGATGCTCAGAGGTCCTGTTTGCCCTCAGGAGAACATAGCCCCTTGGCACCCCCCATCCTGTACACTTGCTCAGGGAGCCCAGACCCCCAGCCTACCTTCAGAAGAGCAGCATCCTGCCCCTGTATTGCCATGCAGCAGATTTCCTAGGAGACCCTAAAACCTCCCTCCCCTGATCCCTTATTAGAAGAGTTAGCAGCTCACCCTGCACCTGCCTCCTACAGCTTGCTTAGGAAAGTTCCAGAGCCTCCAGCTCTCCCCAGAAGAGCAACAGCTTGCCTTGCATCCCAAAAGTACATTTGCGGGGAACTTCCCGAAGCCCACATCTACCCTCGCCCTGCATCCCTGTCCCGCAGGCCTTCTCAGGAGCACCCCAAAGGCCCCGACTGCCCTCACAAGGGCAGCAGCTTACACCCCAGCACTGCAACTTGCCTGGGGAGGCCCACAGCCCACAGCTTACAGAGAACTGTGCCCTTCCCTGTGTCCTTGTCCTGTTGGCTGCTCAGGAATGCCCAACCCCCACCCATTTCCCCTCAGAAGAGTAGCTACTCGCCCCTGCATCTTCCTCCTACAGCTGGATTAAGAATGTTCGACAGGACCCTTGCTGTCCGTTACAAGCACAAGTCCTCACCGGTGCTTCAGAGAACTCTGATGGTGCTCTTTTAGATCCTCCTCATTGATGGAGAAGTGGGTACACTCAGTTGGATGGTGGCCACGTGGGGCCCAGAAATCCAGTCCCCTGAGTGGGACCCAGAGCTCTGTCTTGAGGCCTGACTGCCCTCGCCCTTCCTGGCCCCGCCACCCTCACCCCTCCTTGTGTGGATACCCTGCCCCCACCCCTACCTGCACACCAGCAGACACCAGTTATAGAAGACAGGCAGGGCAATGACAGTCAACCAGCGGTAGTACATATTGCTGGAGGGGTCCACCACCACGCTGTCCTTGTTTCTGGAAACATCGACACACAAACAATGCAGCGTGTTGAAAGATCGCATCATTGGACAGTCTTCAAGATTCAGCTTAGCTTACAGACCCTATGGCAACTGCAGGCTAAACTCAAGAGACACGTCCTGTCAGTCTCGGGGAGTCACATGGGGTATCCCTACATGGGGGGACAGGCTGGGAGAGGGCAGACTCTGGAGGTCCTTCCCTCCTAGTTCAGCTCCCCAGGGAGCCACAGCTGACAATAAAATTATGGTGATGACATTCCCATGTGCCCATGGTATCACCCATGTCCTTCAGCATGCTGGGAACCAAATGCAGCATGGTAATGTTGGAACCATCTGGGGGAGCTCTGTGAAAACGCTGATTCCCAGGGCCCACCCAGAACCCTCCAGGGCTGGGGCTGGAGATGTGCTTTTATACACTGCCCAGTGGTTCTGAAGCAGTGCATTTGGGCAGATGGTCTGAAGACTCATGTCCAGGCGCTTGGATCCTGTCTCTCCATCAAAAACCAGCTAGCCTGGGAATCATCTAGGTTATGTGGGCCAACACTGAAGGAAGCAACAGCTTAGGGTGCTTTCTGTTTTTATTTTCAGGATTTTCTGAGGATTAGAGTTTAGAGGTGGTACTGGAGATTCTTCTTTTTCTTTGGGGCCATGTGTCTTCTCTCCCACCCCATATGCCCCACAAGCTGGCCTAGGCCTGCAGAGCTGCTCCCATGCCCCGGAGGAGACCCTGGGATATCTTTCTGCCTTTGCCTTGACTCAGCGGGTGCAAGATCAACAGCTCACTGACAGGGCTTTGGAACGTTCCCAGTGCACATCACCACTGGGTTTGGAGTGAAGTTTGAGAATATAGTATTTCCTAGTGCCCAGGAGTAGGCCTCAGCTTACCCCGACTGTGCAGACAGGCAGAGAGAATGTGGGGTGGGGGGTGCACAGGAGCAGGCTCACAAGGACAGCCCCTAGTTGCTCACTCAAGGCTGCAGACAGCCCTCTGAACCTATAAGCCCCCTCTGGGTGCTCAGAGCTGGGGCAGGACTCTCCCTGCAGAGTGGGCCCCTCACACGGTCTCAGGAAGCCTGATCCCCACCTGGGACCAACTCTGCTCCCGCAGCACTAAGCAGCCCCTCTCCAGGGCTGACGCCAAGGCCTGATGATGAGGTTCTCAGACTTCCAGGACCCAGGGAGGGGCCAGGCCTGCTGTGACCTCTGCACCCCTTCATTGGAGGCAGCTCTTCTCAGTACTTACTCCTCTTGTTTTGAGCAGTTTTTCTCTTTCTCTTTCTCTTTCTCTTCCTCTTTCTCCTTCTCCTCCTTTTTCGCCTTGTCACTGGATGATACAGGGGGACATTTAGCAATTTTCATAGGCCAAGGACACTATTACCACAGTGGAGAAGGTGGGCAACAGTCACAAGGAGGAGAGGGCATGGTGTAGGAAATGGATAGGTCTAGCACCCTGGGATGAAACGAGGTCACTGATTTTATTGCTTGGTGGTTTAAGGTAAACCACCCCTTTAAAGCGTATATTGTATACGTTAAAGTATACATAGTCGTCCAGTTTAATGTTCTACAATTTCTGACCGACTTTCACGAGCCCCTAGGAAGTCACAAAGAGCTTGAGACCAGAGACATTTTGAGGTAAAGGGAAATGAACCCACATCCACTCCGGAAAAGTCATTCGGAGTTTCGGAAGTCACATGTTCTGAAGGGAAGGGCATGGCTTGTTGGCTGGTCTCAAAACCCACCTGTGTATCAAATGAAAGCCTGGCCCTCAATGAGGAAGCCAGGGAAGGAGAAGGGAAGCAAAATACACACAGGCAGGAACAGGTCTGCCATCGAATGGCAAATCTTAGAGTCGTCTGAGGAAAATGCCGCCATGTTCGGACACTTATCTAGACATTGCTGGACGGTGAGGCTGGGGGCTGCATAGCCCCCACCCACCTACATCTGCAGGGAGGTCCTGTGAGGGCAGATGTCTCCTCAACACATGGCTTGACTCTGCTTCCTCTTTACGGCACATCTTTATGCGTTAGCACTATTATAAACCTTGTCTGTTAATAGTTACACGAGTTCTGCAAGGCAGGCTTTATTGCTCATGGAAGGGTTGAGGAAACCAAGTGGAAAGGTAATAGACCCTGCCTGCCTCCGGGGAACCCACCAGAATCATCCACAGGCCCCTCTGATCCCCCTATTCCGCATCCTGGAGGAAGGCCCCGGTTGAGAATAAGCACCTGTTAATTAAACACTCATTGGAAAAGACCAATATACTTTACACAGCACTTCCTAAGGAAGTAATCAAGGATGGGTGCAAACATGCATACAGAAAAGTAACAACCACCATTATTTCTAACAGTCAAAAGCATAAGCAATCTAATCCTGCAACAGGAGGAGATTCGTCAACACTGGAATTCTATGAGGCCCCTCAAAATGACATTGCCCAGAACCACTGGGCAGTATTTGGTGACACGGGAAAACATTTCTAATATTTTTCCAAGTTAAAAGCAGACTGCAATAAAAGCTCAGAATAATAGCTGCATGAGCTTTCTATTGCTGCCAGAACAAACCATCACCAGTTATGGCTTAAAACAACCCAAACCGCAGATCTGTAGGTCAGAAGTCTGGTATGGGTCTCCCCGTAGTGGACTTGAGGTGTGGGCAGGGCTGTGATCCTTTCTGAGGATTCCAGGAGAGAAGCTGTTTCCTGCTCATTTGGATTGTTGGTGGAATTTAATTCCTTGCAAATAGAGGACCAAGATCCTCTTTTTCTTGCTGGCTGTAAGCCGAGGGCATTCCCAGCTTTTAGAGGCTGTTGCAATCTTGGTTCACAGCATCCTTCTTCTATGGTCAAAGCCAGCAACAGCAGGTAGAGTCCTTCTCCAGATGCCATCTCTCTGGTTCTCTGCAGCTGGAAAGATTCTCCACTTTTAAGGATGCATGTGATTAGACCAGGCCCACCTTGATAATCCAGGATAATCTCCCCATCTCAGGGCCCTGAAATCTAATCACATCTGCAAAGTCCCTTTTGCTGTGTGAGGTAATGTAGTCATAGGAGGTGAGGATTAAGGCATGGACATTTGGGGGAGTCATGGTGCCACCTACCCCAGTCTGTCCCTCAGCCCTCAAACATTTACATCCATCCAATGGGCTAAATGCATTTACCCTCATTCCAAGACCCCCCAAAATTTCATCCCATTAAAGCATCAACTCAGAGTCCAAAAGTCTCATCAGCTCAAAAGTCCCAAATCTTATCATCTAAACCAGGTAGGGGTGAGACTCTGGGTGTGAGTCGCTCTACTTGTGAACCTGTGAAACTAAAACAAATCATCTGCTCCAAAGATACCATGAGAGGGCAGGTATAGGATATCAGTTATAGATATTCTAGTTCAAAAAGGGAGAAGAACAAAGGACAAGAGAGTGACTGGTCCCAAGCAATTTTGAAATCCAGCAGGGCAACAGCCATTCTGTCTCAAGGCCTGAGATAAATCCTCTGTGGTTTTCATGCCTCTGGGCTCAAGGCTCTGCCCTTCAAGCTATCCTTTCTTCCTCCTTAAAGGGAGCACCTGTCTGTTTGTAGCTGAATATTCTAATCAACCTGTTTCCTGCCTCTAGGATTTAGTGGTCCCACAGTCTCCCTCCATTTTATGCTGTTTCTGCCCCTTCAGGTCCAAGCTGGCCATGTTTCAGCTGGCAGAAAATCTTCCAGAACATTCCAGGTCATGTGTATCAGAGGGATTCACTGTGCTAGACAAGTGGCTCATCCACAGATCTGTCTGAGAAATCCCTTCTCTATCTTTGGCTTCTGCTGGGATGGCAGAGGGAAGCTGAGTCACACCCTTCATCTCTTCAGGGAGTCTTTTGTTGAATTCAGAACTTTGGATCTTTCTGAGGTATTAGCAAAAGGTTGTTCAGCGACACCCTCGACGTTTTCGCAAAGCATGCTTTCCTGACAGTTTTTAAAATTTAGTATCTTTTCCATGTGAGTAGGCTGAGGATTTCCAAATTCCTGAAGTCCTGTTTCCTTCTTGTTTACCATTCTTCCCTCAACGTATCTCTCTCCTCTTGGGTTTTACCATAAGCAGCAAGAAGACACCAGGCTGGACCTTCAACACCTTTGGTTGGAAATACCCACTAAATATTCAAGTTCATTGCCTACAAGTTCTGCTTTCCACCCTTCCTGCAGGACATAATTGCACTAAGCTTTCTGCCACCGTAAAGCAAGAATTCCCCTTTCTCCAGTTTCCAATAGCCTGCTCCTCAGTTTTTTGCGAGTCCTCACCAGCAGCATCCTTAAAGCCCTGGATCCCTACTAATAGTCTGTTTACAACCATTCAAGCAACAAGGTTGCTTCTGAGCCCTCATCAGCAGAGTCTTTAATGTCCTTATTTCTACCAACAACCTATTCAAACAGTCTAGGGGGTTTTTTTGTGTTTTTTTTGTTATGCTCCTCAGAATTCTTCTGGAGTCTTCTCCGAAGCCACTCCCACATTGTTTGGTATTTGTTTCAGGAGTAGCCCCCTCCTGGTATCAAAAGCTTGCATTACTAGCTTTCTATTGCTGCCATAACAAATCACCGAGAACGTAGAGGCTTAAAACAAGCCACATGTGTTATATTATAGTTCTGTAGATCAGAAGTCTGGTACAAGTCTGATGGGACAAAAATCAAGGGGCAGGCAAGCTGCGTTTCTTTCTGGAGGTCCTGGGGGAGAATGTGTTTCCTGCTCAATGGGGTTGTTGGCAGCGTGTTCCATTCCTTGAAGCTGTAGGACCAAAGTCCCTGTGTTCTTGCTGCTGAAAATGGAGGGGGCTATTCCCAGCTTTGTGAGGCTGCTGTATGCCTCACCTGGTGTCCCCCTTTCTCCTTCTTCAAAGCCAGCAATTGCTGGTTGGGTCCTTCTCACATTGAAAATCCCTCTTGTTCCTCCTTCCATCTCATCTCGCGGACCCACTCTTCTTCTCCCCTTTCTGCTTTTAAGGACTCACGTGATTATATTGGGCTTGTTTGGTAATCCAGGATAATCTCCAAGGTCTTCAAATTTAATCACACTTGCAAAGTCCCCTTTGCCATATAAGGTAATCTTGCCACAGGTTCCAGAGATTAGGATGTAGCCATCTTTAGGGAGGTGGTACTGAAATTGTTCTGCTTACCTCGCTAGTCAGTATTTATTGGGCACTTACTATGTACCAGGTACTGTTCTAATCATTGTACATGTATTCACATATTTAGTCTTCACACAACCCTGCAAATAAGACATTAATACAAACCCTATTTTACAAGTCAGGAAACATGCACAGAGAGGTCAGGTAACTTGCCCAAGGTCACAAAGCTCTTTGTGGCTGAATTGGGATACAAATGCACTTAACCAGCATATATGTATGATAATACATACAGAGAGAGATGATATATATTGATCGCAATATATATATCTATATATCATATATATAATTATGTGTAATTATAATAATAAAATAATAATTATTATACAGGATATATAATAATTATAATATAGTATATACCAGTATATACATCATATATTTTTATATAATATATTCATTCTATCTATCTATCTATCTATCTATTCAGTATATATAGAAAAACTTGGAAGGATATTTCCCAACATGTTAAGAGGGGTTATCTCCGATAATGGGATTCCACTACTAAAACGAAGTATATTTTTTGAGGGTATATGCTCATGGGTGCTTTTCTGTGTTTTCCAAGTTTTTTAAAGTGAGTGCATGAATAAATTGAATAAAAATAAAAAATTATTAAACTTATTAAATGAGAGGAGCAAGGACAGTCACCCATCTTCTGTCCTCTTGAATCAACCATGCAGTGTCCCTTGAAGGGTTTTCTGCCACTGAAGTCTTAATGTCAAGGCACCAGCAGAGGGCGCTGCCCACAAGCTTATCAGGCACGCTTAGACCCGCTGGGAGTTTAATTACACCAAGCCAGGATGTGTGGCTGGGGGTTACAGGCCTTGGTCTTTCCCCTAGTTATCAACCTGCTGTGGGCCTATGGAAGACCCAGCGCCATCCAGCTGCATCTCTGAATCCACCCAGCACTGCCCTGAAAGACCTATACAGAGCCGCAAAACAACGCCAGTTTGGGCTGGGAGCAGTTTGCTCCGGGAGAGAGAAAAATGATTCAGGACCCATGGGACGAAGTGAAAATACCAGAAACGTGGTGGAAGAATGGGGAAGGACGTCCGTAAGAGTTATTTCTGTAACTCTGTGCCCAGATGGTCACATTTTGGGACAGTCCCCAATTTTGTCCTTGATCCTTGGACTGCAGTGTGGATCCAGGATTCGAACCCATCTGAAAAGATGTATAAGAGCCTGATGCAGCCAACAGTATCCCCCTCCATCCTCGCCTACATCCCAGCCCCAGAACAGAGAAGGCTAGAGACCCGCAGGACCTCTGTCCATGCTTTCCAGTGCCCTGAGCCTTTCTCAGACTGCGGGACCCAACACCAGGGTTTCAAAGGTGTTTCATATCAAGCTTGGCTTTAGATCAAGCACATATCACAATAGCTGCTGTTTTGCAGATTAAATAATTTCATTTATCTTGACTGCTGGCATTTGAGTCTCGGGATTGGATATCGATATTTATGCAAACAAAATGCAACTAAGTTTCATGGAGGGCAATGGGAAAAACTTCTTTCCAAGGAACAAAGGGAAATAAGAAAAAGTCTTGGCACATTTCTCTTTCAAATGGAAGTCAGGAAATTCAGATTTCTTGCTGATATTGATGGTTTTTTCCCTAAGCCCCAACTGAGACTTCCTCCCGTGCCTACCCCCATGGTACTCCATAAAGAAGGCTGGAGAATGTGCACACACACACACACACATGTGCTAACACGCGTGTATGATCACACACATGCACACACCCTCCCTGGACGCTTGAGTGGCCCTTGCCAGAATCATACCTCAAACTGATCTGCCAGCTCAACATCTGGTGATAAAAATTACAGCAGGTCAACATTTCAAGAGGCTAGTCTCTGGAAATATTTAATTTTCCTCTTCCCACTGTCCTGATCACACCCTCCAAATTGGCCTGGATTGGTCTTAGGACAAGGGCATTTCACTGGGGCCCCCAGGAGCTTGAGGTTGTAGAAAGGAAAATGCATTCTCATCATGAAGGAGAATATGCACAGCTCTGTAAAGGAACTCAGAGTTTGCACCCTCAAATACATAGCGATAGAAGATGTCAAGGCTTAAAACATTTATGCAATTCAAACCCTTTGCATTATAGATGAGAAAAATGAGGGGAAGAGAGAACATGACTTGCTCCAAGAAGTCATATGGACCAGGTCCCTTCACCATTTGTCCACAGGGATGGTATTTGGATGAAAGGAACGGGATTCTAGTCTAGTGGTGTCCCAGGAAGCAGACATGTTTGAGCAGGGAGGCGGAGCTGGGGCATCTACCGGAAGGAAGGTGGCCGGTGGGACCAGGGAAAGTGAGGGGGCTCTGCTGGGGAGCAGAGGTACTCACTCCTCTGAGTTGTTGCAGGCGTTGGTGTTGTTTCTGGCCAGGGGCCAGCCACTGCAGGGAAGTAAACAGAATGCAGCATAGGAATCTGAGCTCAGTTCCAACTGCTGGGGATCATTCGCCCCAGGTGGTTATCCCGGTACCCCATCCCCTGTGCCCTGGGCCTTTCCACGCAGCTTGAAGCATCCAGAACAAACATTTCTTGTGACTGGTTAGCTGTAGTAAACCTTGTGGGAAGAGAGGATGAACTTTTGGCTAAACTGAGTCTTCTGAATAAATGAGAGTTGCTATGTGAATCCCACCCAATCCCGGCCTCACGTTCCACTCAATTTCATTCAGTTTAAACCATGTGCCGGGCAGTGTGCCAGGAGCTATGAGGGGCACAGACATGAAGCCGAGGTGCACCTGCCCTCACGGGTGCACTCAGATGAAGCGGGCTGAGCACCTTCAGCAGCCGCAGCAACCTGCTCCCCTCATCTGCGCAGTCAGGGCTCTCAGAAGGCGCCCTCCCTCCACCTTGAAAACGCAATCACAGCAGCTGCATCTGACTTGACTTGCAGGGCAGAAAAGAGACCGTGGACAGAACTGTCCCAGTTTTGAGTCTATCTTGCCCTGGGCCTTTGTCCCCACATTAATCTTAACACTCCGGGCCCACCACCCTGGTCTCTGTAAGAACTGGGGAGAGAGTGGAGGCCGGTTGGGCACCCAACTGCACGTCTATTTAAAGCTGAATCGCGCGGTCCTCTTTCACGGTGCTCTCTAGGAAAGGGCATCATCTCCTAGGGCTCAGTTGCTAATACATGTGTTGTTGACACAGCTAGTTTAATAAAGCCAGCGTGGCCTCAAGCTGCCTGTCTATCGTCACTGCAGACCATTCACAGAGGACGGCCAGGACCAAAGCCACTGGCTGGTGATACTCCTGCCTGGCTCTCAGGGAGCCTCTTCTATGATGCTAAACATCGAGCCAAATGCCATTCTGGTACTTCTGCTCACCCCTGCTCAAGTCTCCCTCCTTCTCACCATCCAGGATGTGGCTCTAACTGTTTTGGGAGAGGTTCTGATCATCAGAAAGTGCCCCGAGGATTTTCCCAACCCTTGTGAAATTGGGAAAGAAAGTGTAGCTCCCTGCGATATAGTGGTCTGTGTTTACCACATCTCTGTCTGGGGTCTCTGAAGGCCAAACCAACAGAATGACCAAGACCTGTCTTTGCATACATTCTGCTTTGCCAGTGGGATTTGCCTGGAAAAATCCCAAGTCTTCCTCCTTCAGGAAGCCTCCCTGATTGATCAGCCACCATCCTGTACCATCGCATGCACCTACCCACTCTGAACCCTCAGGTGAGTGACCAGGCGTCTGAGGTACAGTTGGGACCTGACCCTGATGGGGTCCTAGCTCAACCCTCTGCTCATCTGGTCACATTGGGAAATGGACAAAGAGGCCAATGTTCATCTTCATTAGGCTAAGTTTGTAGAGAAGATAATTTGATCACGTTAGCAAAGAAGTCTTTGCTTGCCCACCAGGAACTGAAGCAGTCTGGCTGGCTCAGTAGCAAACCTCTCTCCCCTCCTCCTCCTCTGGCTTCTCTTCTTCCTTATCTGCCATCCCTCCTTCCTTTCTGGCTCAGCAGCCAACAGCACACAGGCCTTATAGTCATGGAGCCCCCTCTCGGTCTAGGATGCCTGGCCCTGGGAACCTGGGATGGCCCTGCACACATCCCCACCAGCACCCGGGCCCTCTGTGGTCCCTTCCCAAGCCCAGAAAGCCTGAGGGTTTGTGGTCCAAGCCCAGGTGAAAATGTGAGCCCAAAAATGCCAGGCCTTTGCATCTCAGCCAGCAATTCTCATGCCTTTCCCAGCAGGGAGACTAAATGTTCCTCTCCTAGAGTGGTTGCTAGCAAGAAATTTCCTTGAACTCTCATATTTTATCTTAAATATGCTTGTATATTTTGCAATCTACTGCATAATCTACAATAAGCCTACAACACAAACATACAAACATGGAAGCAAAATGGAAGCACCCGGAAGATCCATCCTGCTTCCTCTGAGGCTGCATGACCTTCCCTCCCCAGGGGCCCTTGGATGCCTGTTTGAGCCACTCACACCTGAGCCCTTCTTCTGCTCATTTGACACAAAAACACGAAGGATTTTCTCTAGCAATTATATAAGGACCACCTGTTCTGCAACAACCATGCTTGTTTTCACCTTTCCATCTTATAAATCTTGGCCTTACCTAGAGAATTCAGCCAAAATATCTTTCTAAGCCCCCTTTTTCAGAAAGCAGATTCTGAGCAAGAGGCTTCCTGTTTGAGAGGCTCAGAGGTGATCAGCTTCCCCCTCCATATCTTACCTCTCTTCCTCTCCGACTGCCTAGAGGGTCCTAAAGAGACTTCTGTTGCTCAGTGTCACTGGATTCAACCTGTGGTGGCCCAGTGGTCTCCCTGCTGACCACAGGCTGAGGAGACTTCCCAAGAACAAGAGAGGAGATGAGGCAGCAGCTCTGTGTGTGGGATGTGTGTATGGGGGGGTGTAAGTCAGCACCTGCAGATTTCTCTCAAATGTCTGCAACAGCCACAGCCCCCAGTCAGGTGGTGGGCCATGCATGAAGATACTCAGAGCCCTTGTTCTGCAGACCCTTCTCCTACCAAAAAGCCAACACTCTCCCCATGCCCCACCCTACCCCACCTACACTCCCCACCCCCATAGTTCCTATCCTGATCTGGGATACGGATGGCTCCTCTTGAACATTCTGACCAACCTTCAGACCTTCCTCCCAGAAGATTGTATGTAAACCTATGCATAAAATTGTGGGTACCATTTAGGTACTCCCTAGGCTTATCGGTTAAAGTCCCTGGTTTTTAGTAAGGTAGGTCACAGTGCAATCTAGGATGAGGGTCCTTTGATGGAGAGAGATGGGTGAGGCCAGCATCCCCAGATGCATTTGAGAGCATCAATTCCAGGGGCGCTGATGGAAACTCTGTGCAGGATCAAAGGAGGCTGAGAACCCTGGTTAGAGGGTTTCTTCTCCTGCAGTCCTTCTTGCACTCAGGGCAGTGACTGTTAGAGCATGCAGTACTCCCCCACCCCAGACACCTTCTTCAAGGCCCAGGTCACGGGGCTGATGCTCCAGGCCACTCACACAGTGGATCTAAGTTGCAGGAGCAAAGCATGCTTCCTGCCCCACCCCCACCTGGTGCAGGTGGCTCATCCCTTTGGTTCCTTACCTTCTCCCTCTCTCTGGTGGCTCCTGGCTGCCCACATTTGACTGGGCATTGCTTTCTTGGCTGGACACCTCCTTGAGCTCAGCTCCACGGAAACGCTCCAGGAAGGAGTCTGTTCTCTGGGCCTCATGGTGTAAGTGCCTGGTAGTCCAGGCTCGCAGTGAGATGATTAGGCGAGACATCCTGGAAGGACATGGACAGGCAGCCAGTGCAGAGAGGAAGGAGACGGAAAGCCCTCTTTTCCAGGGCTGGGGCGGAAGTAGAGATGACTGGCAGGACATGGGTCCTGGGGGCCCTGGGCTCAGGTGTGCATCTCTACTCCACTGGGGCCTTATTCCCTTCTCCTCCAGAACCTGCCATCTGGGACAGAGCTTTCTAGATAAGGGGCATTGTCTTCATTATAACTTTGTCCTTTTAACACTTGGACTCTGCCAAAGGCATGATCCTTCAAATGGGGCATTAGCAGCTTTTCTGCTTATCATTCCTTTTGTAGAGCTCTTTGTTATGACTGGTAAGCATAGGAATAGAAAAGAATCAAATCTGCAAAGGGAGATAAAATTTAGAACAAGGTTTAAAGGAACAAGTGCCCAGATACAACTTAGATTATTTTCCTAACCCTTGTCTTATTGTTTGTTATACACACTCTTGTTTCCTCTCCAGGCTTGTACACAAGTTCCTTGGCAAGTTGCGCTGACCCATCTCCTGGAGCCAGACCCTGCGGGGGCCGCAAGCACCTGAGACCGGTCAGCCCATGTCCCCAGAGCCCATCTTAGCTCCAGCTTTCCATGAAAAGCCTTCCCTCAGCCCTGCCTCCTGCCTTCCCTGTCTCTTCCAAGGGAAATGAGAAGAGAGCCTGACCTCTGCTTCTCAGTTTCTGGTTGTCCTGACTTGGTACCTACGGTGCATGCCACTGTTCTCAATCAAATAAGTTCTGAGCAGTCTAGAATGAGGTCATGGGCTGTCGCGTGCTTTGGCCCTAATCACACACTTGGGAACTTTGCCTAAGAGAGTAAGTTAAAGCAAGAAGACATTCCACACACAGAGATGTTGACAGCCGCTGCTGCAGACAGATGCGGAGGTGCCTGCGTGGCCCAGCCTCTCTGCTCTGGACACTCCTCCCGCCCCCACCCTCCCGCTGCCGAGGGGCTGGAAGCAAGGTCACGCTCCGCACTCCAGCTTCAGCCCACAGGCCCGGGAATGGACAAGACACCCACAGAGAATCACTCAAGCCTCTGAACTAAAAACCACTCCAAGATGGGGTTGGGTGTTTCCACTCAAGATCGTATAGCAAAGGGCATTTTCAGCCTGTGCCTGCTGATGTGTGAACAGAGAAAGCCGGAAACAGAGGAGACATGCAGGGGAAAAAAAAAAATCACAAAGACCATGACACGCCAGGAGAAAATGAGAGGGAGAGGGCAGGTGCCTCCCCCGCTCACTTCTCATGAGCCCCGTTGGCTCCCTTCCCATGAGGTGGTCTGTCTGAGCTTGCACCAGCCTCCTGCCTCGGCCCTCCCCCAGGCCTTTCAATATGGGCTGGTGTGAAGGTGTCCTCTTCCTTGCAATCAGTGAGCCTTAAAACAGCATTTTATTAGTAAGACAAAAACACTGGAGATCATGGAAATGCCCAGCTATAAGGGGCTAGTGAAACAAATATTCCTCCACAATGAAAAATATGAAAAATAACTAGAGGAATTGATTTTTGTAATAATCTTAAGCAAAAACTGTAGAACATGTGTCTATATAAAACTACAGCATTGGTTAAAAAAATAAAATGGTGGAAGGAAATAACAAGCCCTATGTTTGTTGAGCACCTGTCGTGAGTCATCACTTGGCTCTGATGCCGGCCTCACGTTGTTCGATGTGTCTCCAGATGAGATCTGGAAAGGTAAGATGACTTCTTCAAGGTGGCACGGCTCTCGAAGCCAAGTGCAGATGTCATCGGCTCAGAGCCTGGGTAATCTTTCAAATCCTTTTGCAAGGACGTGAGTTATGCACCCGAGAGGGCCTGCCAGAGGCTATCGCGACAGCGTCCCTACGGCCATCTGCACACCACTGAGGTCCCACCGGTGCTCTCCTGCGGCTGCCTGGTCTTGTTTCTCAATTCTTTTTGGAACCCTACCTGGTTGGCTTTTTTCTAAATTCTTCCAGACTTGAGCAAGTGCCTCAATATCACTTTATATGAAAGCAATTCCAGATAACAGCAGTTTTTCTTAGGTTTTTCTCAGCTCGAACACTTGATCTGAGAGGACAGTACTCAGGGATAGATTTCTGACTGCTCTTCCCCTGCCCATTTTCTTCTCCAAATCTTCAACTCCACCTCCACCTTCACCACCGTCCCCCACCCCCCCCATTTCTTCCTGAGACTCATCTACCTTCCTCCTGCCTCCGTTTCCCTCTTCCCAAGGAGAGCGCTGAGCCTGATCAGTTACCTGGCGGGGCCCTGGCTGGTGTAGGAGCTTTGCCTGGACTCCGCCAGTCCTCTGGTCTCCATGGCGATCTGCTGCAGTTCTGACGAAGTCTCCTCGCTCGGCGAGTGGACCCTAGGAAATCAAATATGCAGCAGGCTAAATTGATTTCAAGCTCATCCCCTCCTGGACACACTCAGGGATGAGCTGGCCAGATGTCCTGCTTAATGAGGAAAGCCGCCAGCACTGGTCTTCACTCTGTCTGTGCTCCAGCCGGATCCAGCAGATCCCAGCTTTTAGGATAAACATGGCCTTTCTTTTACAGCAAGCCTGACCCCAGAAGGTAGCTTGTCCAGCCACTGCCCATGGACTTAAGGGTGCAGGCCAGCAGCACACGGTCCTCATCCGAGCGCCGGGCAGGGGTGTCCCAGGGCCCACCATCGGGTTTCACAGCAGCTGTTTCGGCACAGTAATCCCAGAACAAGAATTCTGGTTCAAACACCATTCTGCATACTGAAATCCTATCTGCTAAGGCCGGACTATGGGTACGCCACAGTCACACTACCTGGGCAGGTATTTGTGTGCTCGGCCAGCAGCCCTCCCAGGAGCCCATTCGGTATTTGGTCCTGGAATATCATATGGAATTGGCCTAGACCTCCACGTGCATTTGTACAGTGATTTCGCATGAAAATTCATTTCCACTGTGGCCTTTTGTCAAACCCAACCTCTGTCCCCTGCAGTGGGGGGCTGGGCAAGTGACCTCACCTGTGCAGTTCAGGGCGAAGAGCATGAGCGCAAATAGGACAGGTGCCCACGGCTCGATGTGAGCACCAGTCACATCAGCAGAGCCTTGGTGTTTGTTGAACTGCCCAGAATAAGACCAATGTGTTTGGGTATATTTTCCTTTCGTTCCCTGTCTTTTAAAATCTCCTAGGGCTAAAAAATTTGATCAGCTTGATTAAAAGCCATCCAGGCATTGACCCCTAGGGATTTACACTTCATTCTATGAGTCTTGAAGAGCCCAGGCAGGACAAATTAATTCCATCACGTGATCTACTGCAACCTAATCAGCCTTCTTAACCAGGTGGCAACACAGTTGAGGAAGTAAGCAACAATTAATGTCAGAAAAAAAGCTCTCTCTCTCCTCAGTGAGGGATTGGAAGGCAGAGTCCTGAATCCCAGCTGCAGATCTGCTGACTTCTGTTTCTATAACATCCATGCCATCTCCAGCCGCAGGGCGCTCACCACCGTCCCATGGCCCACCTGGGCCATCTTCGTAGCGGGCTCTTCCGTCCCTCAGCTTCCTCAGACCAAGGCTACTTCTTTTTTTGTGCTGGAACCACGCAGAGGCAGGCCTCTTCATCTTCTCCATGACCACCTTTGTGTAGATGGGACACGAAGGGACAGCTCTCACACCTGTGCCCCTTCTGGTTTTGCAGGCTGGAATCCCCCAGCTCACCCAGCCACGCCTCATCAGGTTCAAGGCTCTTGCCCATCGTGGTCGTGCTCCTGTGAGCAGGTTCCTGCATTCCTGCCTGGCTGGGCATGGAGACTGAGACCACTCTGTTGTTACTGGAGCCCAAGCCAGAGGTCATTGTAGGTTTGTGAGTTTGTGGGCCTTTGGTGTCCCTATCACCAACTACCGTCAGCCAAAACCCAAAGTCTTATAACATGGGCTGCTGTTAAGCCAGAAGGTCCTATCTTGTGCATGTACAATTGGTTTGTTGGAAGTAAGTTCTGGCCTTTCCATTTATCTGAGCCACTTGATGTTTTGGGACCCTTGGTATGCAGTGGTGCCATGCTAGTTTTTCCTCCCAGCTCCATCTGGTTCACATGCAATGCACAAACCATAGGCCATTTATTAACTGTTTACTAAATGCCAGCCATATAGATCTTATCATTTATTCCACATAACCACCGCATAAGAGAGAAAACTGAGGTTCAGAGAGGTTAAATAACTTCCCCAAGATCATACGGCCAAGTGGCAAAGCCGAGATTTGAATGTCATTCCATCCCATGTCAAAGCCTGCTCTCGGGCCCCTGGGTGGCTCAGTCGTTAAGCGTCTGCCCTCGGCTCAGGTCATGATCCCAGGCTCCTGGGATTGAGTCCCACATCGGGCTCCCTGCTCGGCTGGAAGCCTGCTGCTCCCTCTCCCACTCCCCCTGCTTGTGTTCCCTCTCTCACTATGTCTCTCTCTGTCAAATAAATAAATAAATAAAATCTTAAAAAAAAAAAAGCCTGCTCCCTCCACTCTATGAAGCTGCTCTCTGTATTTTCACATATGGCACCGATTAAAGCAAAAGTTTAATAGGACATGGCTGAGGACTGAGCCCTGTGGTATGCCACTGGAGACATGGCTCTGGTCCACCTGACTATACTATGTGGGCATGGCTCTTTATTTTCAAACCATCTAATTGAATTCTCCCTCTTACCCCTAAAAGACCACCCATGTTTTTCATCTTTAGACTCATGGGAAACACTGCCAGAGGGCCTGCTGCAGTTCAGAAGCTCTGATCCCCTAGCCCTCCTAATAATCTGTATACTATGAGGATAGAATGCGCATTCCAAGGCACCTTGGGCAGTTCCTAGAGGAGGGAGAGTGGGATGAAAGTGAGTGAGTCCATATCTCTAGTCCCTGGATCCTAGCAGCTGGTGTGTGGTGGAGTTAGGGGTGCAGCAACCGACAGCTGGGCTGCAGCTCCATCACGGCATGTGTGCCCGGAAGATCCGGAGGCAATCCCAAGGGTGAAGGTGTTCTGTCCCCACCAGCAGTTCCTCAGGGAGCTCTGGGCACCAAGAAGCCGGCCCAGCATTTCTGCCCAGTCTGCTTTCTGTTAATTACGTGACGACACATCCTGAGAACAGATTTATTTGCATTAGTAGCAAAAGAATCAATGACATCAGAGCTGATGAGTATGTGAGGAGGGCAAAACCCACCTCAGATTCCAAAGCAGGCCTGCTCCTGGCAGCAGTGAGGGCTCCCATGTGGGGGCTGGGTCTGGGACACTCGCTTGAAGGGCAGGTGCGGAGTGGGGAGCCAGGAGGCCTGGGTTCAAATCCCTACCCTAACACCTATTAGCTAGGTGTTCTGTGGGCTGGTCACTTACCCTCCCTGAAGTTTTGTAGTCTTCAAAAAGGAACTAAAGGAAAAATTGGTGATTTTGTATCGACTTAAGTAGTGCTCAAACAGCCAAGTCCAGAAAAGGCACATTTTGCTGTGAAGAATAGGGAAAGCCTTCTAGGAAGTAAGTTCAAGGGACCCAAGTGGGCCTTTTCTTCTCCCACTTGTTCTTTTGATGCTTGAAGTTCTCTGATGTCTTCTAGCTCCCGAGTCTCTACCCTCGTTCAATGAGTGGGGGTATTTAGTCAACCCAATTAGTTATTCCTCAGAGAAACTGATTTTACCCAGCAGATGGAAGAAGAGATGGGAAGAGAGAAGAGCCAGATGTCTGAGGTGACACTTTGAGTCCCCGAGGACCCACAGGTACTGAGAAAAAGGGAGCCACTTCTGGCAACCAATGGAAGAATGGAGATCCAGAACCTCCCAGAGAAATACAGAGGCAGGAGAGATGGGGGGCCAGGCCCTGTCATGTTGGGAGCTGGCAGAGAGGTCTGGGGCAAGAACAACCCCAAAGCTGCCCTCCCATTTGTGGACGCCGACTATAGGCAGCGTGATGACAGCTTTGCAGGAAGGAGCACGGTGAAGTTGGCGATTGGCAAGAAAAAGAGCAGCCAGCACAACACAACGATGTGGCTGTTTTTGAAGGAGAAGGTAATTTTCAACTTGTGATGTTCATCTTCTAAGTTTTCTTATAAAGAGGAACTTCGTGTCTGTGAGGTAAAAGTTTCCCCTGTCCCCGGGAGGAGACAGGGGTGCTCATCAGAATGGCAACTTGTCGTCAGCTTTGCACTTTGCGGAGCACCTGATGTCTTCCCCTGGTGACTTTGGAGACGTAAGAGTAAACAAAACCTTTGAGAGCAAGGGTGGCGACGATCATACCTTGTTTTATTTTCCTCCTCTCCAGCCCTGAGGAACTTGACTGACCCACAGGCACTGCCATTGGCCACATGTGACCAGGGAACTGAAGTGAGTGCATTTTTGTCTTCGGTCCTAGGGAAGCAGGCTGAAAATGGTGTTCTTTGGTGATAATTGCTTTGGGCTCTGCTCAGAGAGCAGCATGAAGAAGGCTTCTCTTCGGTAGGACACAAACCCCGGTGCCCCAAAGCTCGCCTAAAATAGCTACGCCAAGAGATTGATCTGAGATTTGAGGTGCCCCTGGTCCTCATGGTAATAATCTGTCGCAGATTCCGAAGTCTTTCCCTACTGCATTATCTTTTCAAATATGCCAGACTGCTCTTAAATAATCAAGTCAACTAAGCAGATCTAAATAGAAAAGAAAAATTCAAGACAATTTTATTTCTGGTATTTCCAGCGTTTTGACTTTTTTGTTCAAATGAACAAAACATGTTCAAATGAAATGTTTTCATTTCACAGAGCTCCTTCCTGCAATGTTTTCATCTTTCCTTATGGTTTGTCACCAGGAAAGTGATCCCAGTGATTTAAAAAAGGAGAAACAGAAACCTGGCTCTCTAATTTGGTGAAAGATTTCAGGACAGGGATGTCTCAGGGGATGGGGACGTGATATCTCCTCCTTCCTGGGGGCATTCAGCAAAGGTCACAGTGACACACAGGTTCCTACTAGCCCAGTTTCTTGATATCATTGAGGACAAAGAATTATTAATATGTAAGGAAAAACCCTCAGTTACTTCTCCCATATGCTTTCTAAAAGGATTTTAATTTTGTTTTTTATTATTTTTTAAAAGTTTATTTATTTAAGTAATCTCTACACCCAAAATGGGGCTCGAACTCATGACCCTGAGATCAAGAGTCACATGCTTACCAACTGAGCCAGCCAGGTGCCCCTAAAAGGATTTGAATTTTAAAGCAAGGATCTATGGTTTATTCAAACACCATTTCCTCCCCTAAAACAGTGATTTGAAACTTTAAAAATTTTGTGTGTACAAGCCAGAGCTCCTGTTCAAATGAATCTTATAGGGAAAACTAGTCTGCATTTAGACAGATTTTGGGCTGTGCTGGGAAGCAGAGGAGGGGCCTGGACCTGGCCTCTGGCCCAAGGCTGTTCCACCCCCCAGCCTGAACACACATGCTCAATCCTTAGTAACGCCAAGGAACCCATTCCAGAAACTTCCATCTGTTAACCCAGTCCTGCCTCCATAAGATAAAGCAAACATCTGTCTCATGATGTTTCTCTCTCTTTTGAAATCTCCATAGTGTCTCCAAGGGATTCTGTATTAATCTGTCAACAAGCTTTTACCATGGGAGTGGTGGGGCAAGGCTGCAAGTGAGCCTCAGTGAGAACAGACTAGTGGTCAGGCTGAGAAAGCATGACTTGGTCACAGGCAGGAAATGGCCAGATCCAGATGTCAGGACAGCTGGAGCTATCTGAGGTCAGAGGAGAAGGCTTCCAGCCTGGGACGCCAGGGAAGGCGCACAGGAGGGAGACTCATTTCCAAGACTGACCGTGAGCACTGACTGAACACTTTCTCCACACCAGGGACAGTGCCGAAAGCATTCACCTATTTTAACCTCACTACAGCCCTCTGAGGTCAGTACTAGTCCACTATGCAGAGGAGGAAAGTGCAGTCCGGAGTAGTTGCACAACTTTTCAGAGCTGGTCAGTTGCAGAGCCAATGTTCAAACCCAGCCAGCCTGACCCTGAGCCTGTTAGTCATCACCTGGTCAGGAGATGGGGGGTAGGAGGGAGAGTGGAGGGCTTCTTCCCATCCATGAAGATGGTAAATAGCATTGTCGAAGGGCATCAATTCAGAACCCCTGACTTTGTGGCTGACCAACCCTCCGAGTGTGCATAAACCCAGCATGAGCCCCCAGAGTCTCTTGGAAGCCAGAGGCCCATCGCTGGGGTCCATGTGGCTTAAATTGAGCTAGCAATTTATTTTGCAAAGGGTCATCTTCCAGGAGACCCGGTGAGCTCTCTTCAACAGCCAATGTCTCAGGCTGGGCTTGTAGGCCACTGGCTGAGGCAGAGCCAGGACAAATCAGGCAGAGATGGACCATGGTGGTGTCTGGTCAAGCAGGCATTCTGGGCAGGAGCCCCAGCCCACCAACTGGGCCTGCCTTTTCTTGAGTATCTAACTGTAAAGAGCCAGACTAAGACCTTGTTGTTCTCAGCCCCAGGGAGTCTGGAAGGTCCATGAGAGGCTCTGATGATGTCCCACTCGAGACAAAAGGGAGCAGTGGGGGAAAGGTCCATTTTGCTTCAAATTCTTGATTCTAACAGCTTCTGTCCTTCTCCCATTGGGCCCAAGGTCCCAGGAGCCCAGTGTTGCCCAGGGAGCTTCACTTTACTGCTGTGCCCCATGCTTGGACCTGTTCTCCCCTCCGCCCCAATCTTCTTTGAACACCCTGCCCCAAGAGGTTTATTAGCACAGATGTGAAAAAGAAGCTATTCATGCATACCAAAGTTTTAATAGCAGATATCTGTCCTAAAAGTGTTCTTCTTTTTCTTTTAAATTAGGGGCAATGACTTAACCTAAAGGAATAAGTCCCCAGTGGTGGGACACTGGTATTGACAGTAAGCCAGTTAGGAGGGAGAAATTTGAGTAGAACGAGAATTTCTGATGGCCCTGAGTCATCTCAAAAATTTCTGGGGCTCCAGCACCATGTTAAAATGGTTGGAGGCAATAAATATCTGTTGGAATGCTTTGAGATATTCCTCTCTTTGCCTGAAATCCCCAAAGGTGGGGTCCTAGGGCTACATAAATTTGTAGTTACAGGGACTCAATCTCTTTGGAAATTGTTGTCCATCACTCATGAGCTGAGTTAGCTAAGGAGTGGGACCAAGAATCTGGACAGAAAAAAACAAATACGCATCTGAAAGAAGAAGTGATATACACTAGTAACTGAGGATAAATGGTGGATGAGGGCCCAATACCAGGGATGTGAGCACTTAGGGACTGTCATTGCAGTTTATGGTCATTGGATAATATGCCGTTATCATGGGAGGGAGAAGTTTTCAGTGGAAATAAAGTTTCTCATGGTTCAATTCAATCAATTCATTGAGAATTTAAGAAACATAAAAATATAAGTCCATTTGCACCAAATAGGTACACTCCCACTTCCTCACCATTGTGCCAGGAGCTTGGAAAAGATGCTGCTCCATTTTGCAGTTGAAGAAAGGCATGGGAGATTAAGTGGCTTTTCCCCAGTCTACTAGTAAGCTACGAACAGGGCTAGAAGTAGAACTCAAGGTCCAGATTTCCTTATGGCTGCCTGTGTGGGGATGTCATTGATGGGGCAACTGGCTTCACTGGCAAGGCACAACCCACTCTTTGCAGACCATGAGCACAGTATGAGTCCTGACCTTCCACTGGAAGCGAGGGACAGAGCTGATTCATACTACATCCCTAGAGCCCAGGACAATGGCTGGTGCATTTATTGGACTCTGTAGTCCAATAAATGTCTGATGTGTACCTGGGAAAGTATGGCAGTTTGGAGAAGTTTTTACAGTAAATTTAATTTAATTTGCTGTATTTGAATCTTCATTTTGTTACCTTTTAGAAGTTACATAATGTTTTGAGCCTCATTTTCCACCTCTCTAAAATGAGAATAAAAACTACTTCAGTGGGTTGTGAGGCTTAAGTGAGATGAAATAAATGAAGTCAGAAGGAGCTCTGTGAATAGCCCGCACCCTTCAACCTGTGGTTGGCCACAGGCTAAGGCATTCTTTACCCCACAGTCTAGATCAGCTATGGGAACAACTCATTTTACGGGCATAAAATGGAAAGCCCATCTTACCTGCTGAGGCCGTTTTCAACGTGGTCAAGATCTCTGTCCGTGGTCCTTACTGCAGGGTGGGAGAACTGGGTGTTAATCTTGGCCATCTTCTTGCTTTGTCACGTTCAGCCTCAGGGTGGTTGCTGAAATGTGAACACAAAGCAGATTACATCAGGATGGGGAAGTACCTGCAAACCCAGCTCATTGTAGGTAAGGGCTATTTCTCCAGGCAAGCCCTGGCAGACATATCCTCTTCCATTTCTCCCATAGTTCCAGCTACACTGTTTTGTTTTTTTTTTAATAATAGGTATTGAGTAAATACTATGTGCCAGGCATCATTCTAAGCATTTTACAAAGATCATTTAATCCTCACAGCATCCCTATGGGGCAGATGCTATTATCCCCATTTTATAGATTAAATATATATATATAAACATATAATGTATTATTTGTTTCAGGGGTACAGGTCTGTGATTCATCAGTCTTACACAGTTCACAACGCTCACCAAAGCACATACCCTCCACAGTGTTCATCACCCAGCCACCCCATCCCTCCCACCCCCCTCCACTCCAGCAACCCTCAGTTTGTTTCCTGAGATTAAGAGTCTCTTATAGTTTGTCTCCCTCTCATGTTTTAGTTGGGTATCTTTGGGTTCTTCTTCCCAGACTGAAGCACAAGCAAGGTCTTTCACTCCATACCGAAGAGCTGCTCAAAGTTAAATGCTGATCCAGCCAATAAATGAATGATTGGCCAAGTTGGTATTTGATATAAGAAAGCTAAAATCCTCATGATTCTGTGGAATGATGTGATGTTCCTCTTCACTCTGGTTTTCTCATTTACTTATTTTTATCTTATAATTTTTCACATGTTTTAGTAGCTCCCCCAAATCCCATTTTAAATCAAAGCATTAAAAAAACAAACAATACTTGACATTCATAAAACCTTTACAATGTGATATTATACTCAAAACACACTGCATCTCATTTAATCCTCATAATAACCTCATCAGATATTTACAGTTTTTACCCCCACTTAAAGATGACTAAATTGAGATTCAGAGATGTTAAGCATCTTGTTCAAGCAAAGAAATAGGTAAAACCTGTTGATGGCATGATCCTGGTGCTAGAAATCAGACCATGAATACTCTATCTTCAGCTAACATTGGAAGGTGCCCCTATGACTGATGAGAAAAGAAAGTTGATGTGAGCACAGGGCTGGTGTGATGAACACAAAGATTGGCCAGTTCCCTCATCCTTGATCAAAACCTTCCAGGCAGAAGATGAATCCCTGAGGACAGTTTCTCTTAAACAGACAAACACAGGCTCTCTCAAGCAGTCACATAGCTTGAGTATGTCAGATGTCAGTAGAGACCACTCTAGAGAAAGATGGTGATTTCTAGAAATAGTCCAGTGACTCACTCCAAGACTAAATTAATTCCATATCCAAAGGAAGGAGAGTGCAAGGAGCCTAGAATACTGCACCAAAGCCTGGATGTAGTTCCTGCTCACCACGGCCAACCCACCGTGAGTTTACTCAGGGGCAGTTGTTTGCTCATAGGTTTTGGTTCATCTCTGATGTTTGATAATTTAAGTCTATGGTTTAAATTTTATACTTTTCTCAATAGATCAAAAACTGTTTTGATCTTAAAAACTTTACTCATTTATGTAACAGTGAGTTTCTGGCTGATCACAGGAGCTAAAAGAAATATAAGATAAAGACAGTTTTCAAGGATCTTATAGTCTAGTAGGGCAGATGATGGATACCAGAGAGTCCTGCAGGCCATGTTAAGGAGCTTGGGCTTTACCCTGAGCCCAGCAGGGATGTGGTCCAATGTGTAAAGGCCATTCTGGCTGCATTGAGGAGGACATATTCAGGGAACATGAGTTGGTGTGAGGTGAGCGGCTAAATGCTGCAGTATCTCAAGAGAGAGAGGATAGTTGCCTGAACTAGGTTTGTGGTAATGAATGAGATAAATTAAAAAGCTACTAAATAGATATAATCACTGGGGCATGGTAATTAATCAGGTATAAATTATAGGGTGATGAGGAGGGCAGTACTGAGCATGATGCATGACTGCTGGTCTGGGGCATTGATGGTTCTGCACACTGAGGCAGGAAACTAGGGGAAAAAGCAGGTTTGAGAAAAAGAATGCTTCCAGTTTGAGATGTCTATGGAAACCTTAGAGCCAACATAGGAAATAAATGTCTTCCATTAAAGGAAATAAGCCCAATTTGAAATCATTCACCCAGTGCTTTTTTATTAAGCACTTACTATGTGTGAGACAATATGCAAAGAGCTAGGGTTTTACAGAGAAGGATATGCATCTCTGTCCTCAGGGAGCTTACAGTCCAGTGGGATCTAGAGCAAGTCTTAAAAAAGCTTTAGGACTCTGCAGAAAATCTATCAAATTATTCTTTTTTATACATTTCCAGGAAAGTTGCACCAGAGAAAGTTCATTGCCTCCAGCCTGGGTCCCTTCCTTCAGCCCGCCTCAGCTGCACAAACCCTGGCCTTAGATCCTATTGTATGGAGGCAATACTTCTGGGCCCTCACAGACCTGCCAGCTATGGAGGGTTACTGTATGCCAGAAACAGGGTAGGTGTTCATGTAATACTGCTCCTTTAACCCTCAAATAGCCTCCCCTTTCCTGCCCTTTTACAAGTGAAGAAGCTGAAGAGGTACGTAATTTCTGTAATGTTGCTTAGAGCCTAAGCCAGGATTGACAAAATTCTGTCTGACTCTAGGACCTGATAGTGTAAAGTTAGTGGGTGGCAAAGAATGGGCATTGCCTTTTGGCCTGAGCAGGAGGGGTCCCTGCCTGGGACCCCAGGCTTTAAAGGACTCTACTCTGACTCTCTTCCAGCCACAGAATATGAGGCCAAGCAGACTTGCCTCCTGCTCTAGATTATGCTCTGGGTGCCCAAGACTCCCAAATTCTGTGCTCAGGAGGCTCTGGACTGGTTCTAGGGCCTGCCTGGGTCTCTTACCAGGTGTATTTTCCTGAGAAGGGCATCAGTGTGCACTTCCCTAGAGCTCTAGGTGGCCAAGGAGCAGCTGTTTGGAGGGAGGGGTGAATAGAGCTCAGAGCTGTGGGGTGTCCACACGTGTGTGTGAAAGACCCCTTGTGACCTGAGGTAGACCTGGACTGAGCAGAGAAGGAGGCAGGCATGGATGGGGAACCAGAGATCAAATCTTCCCATGCCACCATATTCTGAGGCTGAACTCAAAGGGGCCTGAGAAGTCTCTATTTGAATCTGGCCTTCCAGTCATTGCAAAAGTGATTTGTCAATGTAAGAGGATAGGGCATGTTTGATTCGACAGTGTATTAGCTTGGTCTCTGTCACAGTCATCTCCAGCTCTCTACCTCACATCCTTCCTGCCCATCTTTCAGTCCAGCTATTGCTATGGCAACCAGTTGCCTGTGCGGTGACCCAGTAGCACCTTGCCTCAGCTACACTGTGGACTGCTCCCCTTCCTTCCTGGGGGCTTCCCTGCTTCCCCCAGAGAACATATGCTAGGATGCTTATGCCATTCTGACACATGTACAAAACTAGAAGGGCTAGAGAGGTAACTCCCCCTTGGGCAACTTTGACTTCCAGAACTCAGGAATCAGCAGTAAATGTTCCCATCTTCTATTCCTCAGGAGGGTAATTCAATGGTACTCTACATGGCTCTTTGGAGAAGCCCTAGAAGGATCAAGCCAGTTGCCCAGAGTGGTGATCAGTTTGATAATATACACTTGGGGTGGCTTTCCCTTCTTGCCTTGTTTTCTCTTCTAAGACCCCCATGTCTCTTCCTTGGAATCACCCCCCAAATAAGCTGCCTGCCTGCAGGCTTTTGTCCAAAGTTCCAGGTTTGGGATTTTTGTGTGTGTGTGTGTGTGTGAGGAGGTGATTACCTCAGCTAAGAGAATACTTTTTTAGATATTTAGACAAATGGTAGGTGGGTTACGTGTACTCCTGACCTGGGCCCCTGATGGGTAGAACAGGGCAAAATGTGTGTGATTAAAGGGAACTGTTAGTTTAAGGTAAGTCAGAAGATCTTTTTTTCCCAATTGTTCATAAACATCATAATAATTGTATTTCTTAAAAAATTACTTTAAAAATCAGGATCCAAACCAGGTCCCCATATTCTGATTGGCTGATTTGCATTTTTTAATCTAAAGTGCTTTTCTTAAAGATTGATTTATTTTAGAGAGAGAGAGAGGAGTGCTTGTGTGTGCAGGGTTGGGAGAAGAGGGCAGAGGGAGAGAATCTTCAAGAGCCCCTCCATCCCAATCTGAGCATGGAGCCCAGTGGTGTGGGGCTTGATCTCACAACCCATGAGATCATGACCTGAGCTGAAACCAAGAGTCAGACGCTTAACTGACTGAGCCACTCAGGTGCCCCTAATCTAAGGTTTTGGATGCATTTCTCTTCTTTCTCTTTGTGGAAGAAACATAATTGTACTCCAGAGTTTCCTATAGTATGGATTTTTGCCAATTCCAAATTGACAATGTTTTCTGTAAGTTAGCAGTTGTACTCAGAGGTTTGGTCAAACTTGGGTTCAATTTTTTTTCAAGAATATTTCTTCGGGTGATTTTAGCAGCCATTGATGATCATTGCCTGGACCTATCATTTCATCACAAGTTGCAAATTGGTGATATTCTATCATTTCTTCTCTACCAATTAGCTAACATAGTCTTAAAGAAAACTTTACTTATTATTTGGCTCTTCAGTGGTACCGTTCATACAGGAAAGTCAGGATAAACAATCCTTTCCTCTTATTTACCAATTTTTAAGTCCTGACATCCTAAGTGATTCCCCAACTGCCCTATGAATTTTCACATTTCCTAGCCCAGACAAACTCTGGGAGAACTCACAAATGAGATCACGAAATTACAGTCAATGATCCTGAGGCAGCTGTTGAAAATGAAACCTGCCATCCAGCCAGAGCCCCCTGAGTGTGAGGCACCTGCATATCCATTACTCATTAATCCTCAGGAGCCCCAAGAGGTAATAGTGATGCTGTCTGACCCTGAAGTCCACGTAGTGGTTTGTTTTGTTTATCACACCCACTGCAGGAGATTATAAATGCACAAATATAATTTTAATTTTCAAGCACAGGAAGAAGATGTATCCTGCCAACTACCAGGGTGACCTCAAAGTGGATCCTAGGCGTGAGTCTAAGAGTGGTTTGTGAACATGTCTCAAATGAATGTGAGTTTTCTAGGGCTTGACTGGGGAACTAACAACACATCATTTCAGACAATTCCCATTTTTTTTTTTACAGCATTACTAAACCCAGCATGTTTTCTCCCCCTACCCCCCACCCCCAAACACACTTATCGACTCCCACGTCCCAGGCATCATGCCTGGCCCTGAAAATTATGAAGATGAAGAAGATAGGTCTCTGTCTTTGAAAGCACAAAACTGTATGGGGGAAACAGGAATGGAAATGGGGGGTAGGATACAGAGGTGCTGAAATAGAGGTAGAGGCATGGTGGGGAGCAATGGGGAAGGGGGGAGGCACTAATTCTGCCTCAGGGACCACAGAGGTCCGAGGAGGCTTCTCAGATGAGTGGCGATCACAATATTTATTTGACATTATTCAACATTTACCATGTGTTAGCCATTGTGCTGTGCACCTTTGAGGATTTGATTGTGACTTCTGTGTTCTGGTGCATATCTTTAACTTTCTCCATTGCTTTTGGCTTAGACACCTAAGTAGGCCAGGAATCTAACACAGCTCACCTGCACTCCAGTTTTTCTCATACTTTTCTCATTCCTTTATTAACTCCAAAAGATTTGAAGGCAAGAACTGTTTCCTTTTACTTAAAAAATATCCTCCTAAACACTAGCATATATACACATGGGGGGTAATAAAAAGAGGGTGGCATAAATGGATGAGGAACAGGTGAGTAATTGCAATGATGACACTAATAATAACAACAGTATATTTACTGAGCATTTACTCTCCGCCTGGTACTGTTCTAATAACTTTAAATGTGTATCAATAAATTGATTCTCACCATGCTCCATGAATGAGTCAGACTGAACATTTCTATCTTACTTAAAAATGGATGGAACTTTATAAGGGAGAGAGCAAGTAAGCAACAAAGGATGTCAAAACATGTAAAGCTCTTTCTTCTAAACTAAAATGTGCTTCTGAAAAAAAAATCTTTGTTCCTACTTATGATGACTAGCTCTTTATACTAAAAAAATATTGTCCATGCTCTGTCCTTTTTTACTATGGCTTAAACGTGAAAACCAGTCTGGTTCAATTTGTCATTTGAAACATCATTTTCCAATCCCTAAATGTAGCTGAGACAATAAAGAGGTGCCAAGAGCCCAAGATGCATACTCTTCTGACCCATTGGAGGACTTTCTGAATTATCATTGCCTTTGGTTATGACTCTTATGCAGCCAGAGGCTGGCAGGTTCCATTAGTGAGGCACCAAGTCTAGACACAAAGCCATGCCAAAAAAACTGAAACCCCAATCAGAGGAGAGCCCCACAGGGCACACTGGGTGCAGACCTTTATTTTCTCCAGCTGAGACAGATGACTTTTACCACTTGGTCTACAATCTTCTCAGAAGTAATATCTCTCTGGATTTCATCCATTTCTGTTCTCTACAACTCAACTTTCTCAGCATCTCTCTAAGCAAAAGCACTCAGGAAATTCTCAGTAAATGTGAGGTTGGACAGCCTTGCTTTGTCAAACTAAACTCCAAAGATAAGTCAATAACTCCCACACAGTCTGTGTACCTTGGAACTTTTTCTAAAGCACACTTCAAATTGCCTTTCCCTTCTTCCCCTATCCCATCTGGAAACTGCAGGATGAAGGAAACTATCCAATGCTAAGCCACTTAATCACTCTGAGAGCTGTGAACCAGCCCACAGAACAAACACAAGGAATAGAACAGACATTACTATAGGCAATGATGAAGGCTGTGTGTTTTCAAGCAGTCCTAGGCTGTTGTAAGGGGAAGACACTAGTCTTTTGTTTGAGATAAATGGCATTGTAAAGACAATATAGGTGGCCAAGGGCACTGTACTGAGAGAAGGGAAAACTGGATTCTCTTCTTAGCTCAGCCTCCA
Source organism: Leptonychotes weddellii (assembly GCF_054177405.1). NCBI lineage: Eukaryota > Metazoa > Chordata > Mammalia > Carnivora > Phocidae > Leptonychotes > Leptonychotes weddellii. Next base: position 52,675,124 of record NC_138378.1, read on the forward strand.
ATTTGGGCAAGTGACCTAGCATTTTGGTTTCTTTACCCAATGGTGGACATGGACTTATTGCAAATGAAATCTTCCACAGAAACCCAACAAATAAAACATTTACTTGTAGTATTTTATTTAAATGTATTTGAAAACATTTATAAAGATAATTAGTGGGTACAGACCAATGGAACAGAATAGAGAACCCAGATATGGACCCTCAACTCTATGGTCAAATAATCTTTGACAAAGCAGGAAAAAACATGCAATGGATAAAAGACAGTCTCTTCAATAAATGGTGCTGGGAAAATTGGACAGCCACATG
>NC_138378.1:52675927-52697293 GCF_054177405.1 Leptonychotes weddellii
GTGAAATAAGTCAAGCAGAGAAAGTCAATTATCATATGGTTTCACTTATTTGTGGAACATAAGGAATAGCATGGAGGACATTAGGAGAAGGAAGGGAAAAATGGGCGGGGGGAATTGGAGGGAGAGATGAACCATGAGAGACTATGGACCTGAGAAACAAAGAGGGTTTTAGAGGGGAGGGGGGAGGGAGGATTGGTTAGCCTGGTGATGGGTATTAAGGAGGGCACGTACTGCATGGAGCACTGGGTGTTATATGAAAACAATGGGTCGTGGATCACTACATCAAAAACTAATGATGTATTGTATGGTGACTAACATAACATAATAAAATTTTTTAAAAAAGATAATTAGTGGGTATTTACCCCCTCCCTAAAGTGGAAATACTAATTAAAAAAGATATGTGCACCCTTATGTTCATTGCAGCATTATTTACAATGGCTAAGATACAAAAGCAACCTAAGTATCCATCAATAGATACTCAGCCATTAAAAAAAAAAAAGAGATCTTGCCATTTGTGACAACATGGATGGACCTAGAGGGTATTATGCTAAATGAAATAAGATGGAGAGAGACAAATACCATATGATTTCACTTATATGTGGAATCAAAAACAAACAAATTAAGGAAAAAAAACCCATAAAAACAGAGAAAATCTGATGGTTGTGGTGGGAAGCAAAATGGGTGAAGGGGATTGGGAGATCCAGGCTTCCAGTTATGGAACGAATAAGTCATGGGGATAAAAGGTAAAGCATAGAGAATATAGTCAATGGTACTATAATAGTGTAGTATGGTGACAGATGGCATGACACTTGTGGTGAGCATAGCACAATGTATAAAGTTGTCAAATCACTATGTTGTACACCAGAAACTAAGGTAACATTGTGTATCAACTATACTTCAGTTACAAAAAAATCAGTGGGACACCATGGTGTCCAGTATATTAAAATTTGGAAAAAGTACATTAAAAAACCTTAAAATGTGCACAGAACACCTTAGGGAACTCTGTGGAACAGAGCTGAAAACCAAGGCTCAGTTGATTATTAAAGGTCCTTCCATTCCAAGATTTTCATGATGGAACAAAACTGTAGAGTGCAAATATTGTGCCTGACAGTCCTCTCATAGTTTGTGTGTGAATGTGATCCTACTGGAAGAAACAAAAATATTCCAGAGTTTCAAAAACAGAAAGGAAAAAGCTATATAATGTTAAAATTCTCTGGACATGGTACAATATAAATAAAAACAACTTGAGGGGCACCTGGGTGGCCCAGTTGGTTAAGTGTCTTCCTTCAGCTCAGGTCATGGTCCCGGGGTCCTGGGATCGAATCCTATGTTGGGCTCCAGCCCCACGTTGGGCTCCCTGCTCAGTGCAAAGTCTGCTTCTCCCTCTCCCTCTGCCCCTCTCCCCCACTTATTCTCTCTCCCTTGTGCTCTCTCTCTCAAGTAAATAAATAAAATTAAAAACAGACAAACAATTTAAGTATCAGAACTTACATGAGAGGGCACTTTGAAAATTACATTATGATGCATTGATCCTTCCCAAGAATGCAAACTTGATTTAACATCCAAAATCAATCAAGGTAATACATCATATTAATTAAAAAATATTAATTAAATGGCAAAAGCCATATGATGAATGCAATAGACACAAGAAAATCATATGACAAAATCCAACATGTTTTCACAATAAAAACAATCAACAAGATAAGAATAGAAATTCCTTAAACTGATAAAGGGCATCTATGACAAAACCACAGCTAATATCATACTTAATGGTGAAAGACTGAACGCTTTCTCCTAAGATCAGGAACAAGACAAAGATATTCACTCTTATCACCTTCATGCAACATTGTACTTTTAGCCAGGGCAATTAGACAAGAAAAACAAAAGCATCCAGATTGGAAAAGAAAAAGTAAAACTATCTCTATTTGCAGATGACATGATCTAGAATATAAGAAATCTTAAGGAATCCACTAAAAAACTATTAGAACTAATAAATGAGTTTAGTGGTATGGCAGGATAAAAGATCAGCTTATAGAAATCAATTTTATTTCTATATGCTAGCAGTGAATAATAAGAAAATGAAATTAAGAAAACAATCCCATTTTTAACAGCAGCAAAAGAGAATTAAACACTAGGAAATTTAACCAAGGAAACTGAAGATTTGTACACTGAAAACTATAAGACATTGTTGAAAGAAATTGAAGATATAAACAAATGGAGAGATATTTCCTGCTCATAGAGTGGAAGGATTAATATTATTAATATGGCAATACTCCTCAAATTATCTACAGATTCAATGCAATCCTTATCAAAATCCCTGCTGGAAATTTTTCAGAAATTGACAAATTTACATGGAAATTCAAGGAACCCCAAATAGCCAAAACAATCTTGAAATCTTGAAAAACAAAAACATTGGAGAACTCACACTTTCTGATTTCAAAATCTTACTACAAAGTTCAAGTAATCAAGATGGTGTGGTACTGGCATAAGGATAGGTATACAGATTAATGGAATAGAATTCAGAGTCCAGAAATAAACACCCACCTTTATGATCAATTAATTTTTGACAAGGATAACAAGATAATTTAATGGAAGAAAGAATAAATAGTCTTCTCAACAAATGTTACTAGGAAAACTGAATATCCACATGCACAATATTATACATCTATACAAACAGGAACTCAAAATGGATCATAGACTTACGTGAAAGGGCTAAAACTACAGGATTCCTAGAAGAAAGCACAGGAGTAAATCTTTATGGCCTTGGGTTAGGCAATGGTTTCTTAGATATGACACCAAAAACATAAATTAAAAGAGAAAAAAATAGATTACTTCATCAAAATAAAAAATCTCTGCACCAAACAACACTATCAAGAAAGTAAAAAGGCAACCCACAGAATGGGAGAAAATATTTTTATATCACGTATTGGTAAGAGTCTTGTATCCAGAATATATAAAGAACAGTTACAACTCAATAATGAAAAGACAACCCAATTAAATAGTGGACAAAGGATTTGAATAGACCTGTCTCTGAAGAAGATATATAAGTAGTCAACAAGCACATGAATATAAGCATATTTAGTCATGGGGAAATGCAAATCAAAATCATGATGAAATACCACTGGATAACAACTACAATGGCTATAATAAAAATATAGTTAATAACAAGTGTTGGCAAGGATATGGAGAAACTGGAAACCTCACACACTACTGGTAGGAATGTAAATGGTGCTGCCATATTGGAAGACAGTTGGGCAGTTCCTCAAAATGCTAAACATAGTTGTCATATGACCCAGCAATTTTGCTCTTGAGTATATACCTAAGAGAAATGAAAATATACATCTACATAACAACTTGTACATGAATATTCATAGCAGCATTATTTGTAATAGCCAAAAAGGGGAAACAACCTAAATGTCCATTAGCTGATAACTGAATAAACAAAATGTGGTATATCTACATAGTAAAATGTTATTTGGCAATGAAAATGAATAAAATACTGACTCGTGCTACAACATGGATGAACTTTGGAAACATCATGCTAAGTGGAAGAAGCAAGATGCAAAAAGCCACATGTTGTATGATTCCATTTATGTAAAATGTCCGGAATAGGCAAATCCATTGAGAGAGAAAGTAGATTAGTGGTTGCTGGGGGAAAGGGTTCAGGTGGGGGGTGGCCAGAAAAAAGAGTGACAGCTAATACCTACAGGGTTTCTTTTAGTGGTGCTGAAAGTTTTAAAATTATGTTGTGGTGAGGACGGCACAACTGTAAATATTACTAAAAAGTGCTGAAATGGATACTTTAAATGGATGACTTATGGCATGTGAATTACATCTAAGGAAGTCATGTTAAATCTAATATCAAAACTTCTTTTATTTATTCATTTTTTAAATTTAAATTCAATTAGACAACATATAGTACATCATTAGTTTCAGATGTAGAGTTCAATAAATCATCAGTTGCATACAATATCCAGTGCTCATCACATCACATGCCCTCCTTAATGCCCATCACCCAATTACCCCATCCCCCCACCCATCTCCCTTCCAGCAACCCTCAGGTTATTTCCTATAGTTAAGAGTCTCTTATGGTTTGTCTCCCTCTCTGATTTCTTCCCATTGAGTTTTCCTTCCCTTCCCCTATGATCCTCTGTTTTGTTCCTTTAATTCCACATGAGTAAAACCATATAATTTTCTTTCTCTGATTGACTTATTTCACTCAGCATAATACCCTCCAGTTCCATCCACGTCAATGTAAATGGTAAGATTTCATCCTTTTTGATGGTTGAGTAACATTCCATTGTATATATATATATTACACCTTCTTTATCCATCCCTCTGTCAATGGACATCTGGGCACTTTCCATAGTTTGGCTATTGTGGACATTGCTGCTATAAACATGGGGGTGCAGGTGCCCCTTTGGATCCCTACATTTGTATCTTTGGGGTATATACCCAGTAGTATAATTGCTGGGTCGTAGGGTAGCACTATTTTCAACTTTTTGAGGAGCCTCCACGCTGTTTTCTAGAGTGGCTGCACCAGCTTGCATTCCCACCAAAACTTTTTTTAAAATGCAAAACTAATAGTATCTGCTACAAGAAACTCACAAAATATAAGTGTATTAAAGGGGAGAAGTGTCAAAATATCACATTAATAATGGTATTGATCACATATTTGAGGGCTTGCACTATGCCAGGTACTGCTCTACAGCTTTTCACAAGTCAGAACTCATTTAATCCTCACAATAACCCTACGAGGTAAGTTACTGTCCCTATGTTATAGTTGAGCATACCAAGACACACGTTTCACACAGACAGCACTATCACAAGCAATTTAGTTGTAGAGCTTGCAAAGTCAATCCCCTGCCTCTCAAGAAACAAGGTCAATTTCTGGGACTAGTAGGTATTCAAAGCTGCCTCCATCTGCCCAATAAAAGTCCAAAAGGGCAACTCAGGTCTTAGACCATGAGGGTGCGTCTAGTTGTGCTCAGACTGAGCTTCGAGGTGATGAGGGGAAATGGAGTTCAGAATCTGTGTTCTCTCTTTTCTGTGGAGTGGAGGATAGGCAAACCCAGGAATGTTCCCACACCAAGATAGAGAGGAGTCCAAGTTAGGGTTGTTGTGTCTGATTTCCCAAGGAAACCTCTGAATGGCTCTGAGGTAGAGTTCTCTCTCTTCTGAACTCAATGCATTTTTATAACACAAGAAAAGGGAAGTTTGGGTATGCCAGCTGCAGATTTTCAATTCCTGTCTGAGAAAAAATTAACATTGTTCCCAAGAACAGGAAGAGATTTGGGGTGAAAGACAATGCACCGAAATTGTAACAAGGTTATCAATTATGTTACTCAACCACCAGACAGAGACATGTCTCATGCCTAGAAAGTGTCTTGGTCTTCTGCAGAGATGACTCAGAATTAACGGGACTCTGGTTTCCTCAGCTCTAAGTGTACGCAATTTCTAAGTGACTGCTTTGCAATAAGATTCAGCTGCTCAGGTTGAGATTCCAAGAGGATGAAATTGCTTTCCAGATGTTGCTAGAGCTGGAGAACCTAGATCTCTGTAGCCAGCCCTATAGATGCTATCCTCAGAATTCCATCTCTACCCCCCCCACTCCCCAAAACACACACACACACACACACACACCCAGGACCAACAAGGCCAGGCAAGGTACCTTCCTTCCTTTCCCAAGCCAAAGATGTGTTTCACCTAGCCTAGCTGCAGGCACAGAGGTAAAGTGTTCTTTTTTGTAAATTAATTTTGGGGATGTGATTATAAAAGTAATGCACCATCATTATGAAAAGTAATAAGATGTTCATATCTGATTTTGAGCACTTGGTGTGTCAGGTGCTGTGCTCAGGAATTCACTCTAATTACTTCACTTACTCCTCCTAACAACCCACTGACGCAGGTATTAAAACTATTACTTCCAATTTACACATGAAGAAACTGAGACTCAGAATGGTTGAATAACTTGTTCAAAGTCACCAGTGGCAGAACTAGGGAACAAAAGCCTGTTTGAGTTTAATCCCTGCACTGCATTGTTAAAATGCAAGAGGGAATGCGTGAAGTCTTGCAAAGGAGGGCAAACGAAGTGCTGTGTGGGCTAGATGAGGCCCAGGGTGCAATGTGTGAGGATGCAGCATAGACAGCAAAGAGCATCACTGGTACAAAACTATCCAGAATGGCAGCACCCCAACGGCAGCCCTGTCTTCGTTAACATCATGAACACCCAAGCTGACTGATTACCCAGCATGAGCCTCTACTCCTATTTCTCCCTCACTTTCCCAGATCCAAAATCCCCAAGTCCTCTTAGTTACACCGCCAACTATCTGTCCCCTCTTTCCCCTTCCATCATTCATTCATTAATTCAGAAATGGAGTGAGGGTGGGAGTCCTGGCCTCCCTTCCCAGTATTTTTGAAATAATTGCCTCACCTCTTTAATGCATCCAAGGCTTGGCACTTAGGAGGTGCTCAGGGAGTATGGAATGAATGAAGGAAGGAATGAATGAATGCGTCTTCTGCACTAACACCAGGGTCTTTCTAAAAGGTAGTTTGAATCATGTCACTCAGAAACTTTCAGAGGTTGCCTATTTTCTCCAGCATGCAGTCTTAGCCTGACATTCAAGACTTTTCATAACCTGGATCATATCAGCCTAAAAGGGAAAGCTCCATTTAAACCAAATTACTCATGCTTTCCTTAAGGGTGTCGCAAATTTTCTTGTCCCTCCTATTGACAGACTCACTAAATCTCACCATGGACTTCCTGTATTTCTCAGTCTCCCTTCCAGGCCAGGTGAGGGCTGAATAACAGGCTCTGGCCAGTGGACTCCTCCCATGATGCAGGGTCCCCCAATTCCTCCAAACCTCAGATGTTGCATAAGTGATGGATGGGCTAGTCCCTGAGAGGTTCCAAGTCTATATATTACCAGAGTAGGATCTATCTTCTCCTGACTGCTCTACACATCTTTGGTCCCACTAGTCTGTCTAGAGAGAGATTTTTCCTCTTTCTCTCCAGTTGAAATTCCTATCATCCTTCAAGTTTCAACTAGAGTATGACCTCCTCTGGGAGTCAGTCACTCCCACCTCTCTCTACTCTCAGAGCACTATCATTACCTCTATTTCAGCCCAGAGCAGAGCCCAGCTGACAGGAAATATAAGGGCTTGTCTATCACACAACACTGTGAGGTCAGAGAGCATGGACTGTGTTTGTTTAATTCTGTCTCCCACTGGACTTAGCCTTTTGATTTGTGCTTAGGAGTAGTGTTCACCTAATATTAATTAGGTCAGAGGAAAAAGTATTTACCCCTTGACCTCAGTGTATGCAACTGGGGATGGAAAATAAAAGCTTGACCCATCTGAACCTGGAAGGCACAGTGGTTGGCAGGGATCAGAGAAGGTTTCAGGTGAACAGGGCTCTAGGCAGGGTGTGTGTGTGTGGTGGGGGGGGTGCTGTTCACAGAGCCTGGTGATTGCCATCCCTCCCCCACTCCCCTAGGAAATCCGAAGCCTGTGCACAATCTGGGGGAGCTAGCAAAAAGCCTCTGCAGCTTCTAACTGTTTACCTCCTGGGTACCATGGCGACAGGAGATTGGTCACCATGGCAACCCCATTATTAACCAGAGGCAGCAACCGCTGGCAGATAGTGAATGAGGACAGAAAAGGCATAAAAACGGGTACATCAAAGACACGGGGCACACTCAGTCCTGGCCAAAGTCCCAGCTAAAATGACTGAGATCTAGCTCTGACCAGTTACCCACAGAGCAGCCATTCACCCTCTCCTGGCATCCCGTGCCCAGTAAGGACCCCATTTATGGATGAACGGAGGCTGAAGAGGAAAAGTGCGGGTGCTTGGGCATTCATGTGAAGTAAGGGCAGTTTGTGTCTTCCCCGCTCCCACCCTACTAAAGGAGCTTCCACCAGCTCAATGAAATCCCAGCTGGGTTCCCTGGCCTGGAAGAATTTCCAAGAATCCAAGACTTTGGCATACAAGACCTGGCACAGAGAGCGACAGCAATAGTAGTCACCTCCCCTCTCATTGCCCAACTTTTCACCACCCCTTCCAGTGATTTCTCACCGAGGGAGTATGTGACTTTGTTCCCAGACAATTATATTATTACCGGGTTTTATGAAGGAAAGTGTGTGTGTGTGTGTGTGTGTGTGTGTGTGTGTATGTGTCTCGCACGGGAGGTGGGGGGGGCGGACAGTGCTGGTGGACGGTTCACAGAAAAAGTTAGGGGTCTGGACAGCACAAACCCAGGTGGGAGCACCACTGCCCAGTAGTTTGGGGTACAAAGGACCATGCCAACCCCAGTTTGCCCCTCTGGAAGATTTGGAGAGGATCGTCCACTGTAGGGCTCTCTGGTTTCCAGGCGAGAGGTTGCAGAGCTTGCACGGGGAGTCCTGAGCAAGCAAATTGCTTGTTGGAGGCACCAGACCCATGGACAGAGGCCCAGGGGCAGGCTTCAGGTCCTTTCTGCTCTTCCCTCCCTTCATCCTTGGCCACATTTCTTATCTAGCTGGAGATACCCGCTTTAGAATGACAAAGTTTAAAATCTCAGCAACAGCATAAAGCAGAGCAGTTGTGAATTGAGGAATCACAAGGGGAGAAAAAAGAAACAACCCTCCATCTCCCCAGTCACCCAGCCCCAGCTCTTGTTGGGGACTGCTGGGACAGAATCCCGGGACAGCCAGAGCATGAGGAAAGGCTCCACCAGCCCCCTTGGGAATAGTGAGTAGAGGTGGGAGCTGAGCTTGGGAGAAAAGCCTGAGGACGAGGACAGAAAGCCCGTATGATTATCGGGTTAGGGGATTGCAAGGGATCAGAGGGCCTGTTGCCCTTTTCCTCAATGCCTAAGCACTAAGACCTGAGGCCCGGAATGGCCAAGATCGCGGATTATTATTTTTATCATTTAAAAAAAAAGAAGAAGAAGAAAGAAAAGAAATTGTGATTGCTCACTTCCCTAAATAATTTGAACTTTTTTTTAAAGATTTTATTTATTTATTTGAGAGAGAATGAGAGACAGAGAGCACGAGAGGGGAGAGGGTCAGAGGGAGAAGCAGACCCCCCGCCGAGCAGGGAGCCCGATGCGGGACTCGATCCCGGGACTCCAGGATCATGACCTGAGCCAAAGGCAGTCCCTTAACCAACTGAGCCACCCAGGCGCCCAATAATTTGAACTCTTTACCTCCTCCTCAGCCCACCTGTCTCTGGATCCCCAACGCTGAGTAGGGTCTAGTGTGGGCAGTCCCTTAACCTGGTCCGCTGATCGCCCTAGCTCCTGCTGCTTCCAAACCGCGGACACAACTTCCCCCCACGCGCGCGCCGTGGACTCCAGGAGACTCTGCTAGTCCCTGACCTGAAGCCACAGAAATGAGGCGGCCAAAGAGCCTCTTGCAGGGCGGGCAGCCATGGAGCCCAGCCTCTGGGTTACGGGGTGTCTTAGGGAGGTGTTGCCGGGGTGGTGTCATGCCCAGACCCCCTACCTGTCCCCATTGGGAGCCAGTCCAGTTCCTTCTGCCTTCTGTCCTGACAGCTCAGCCCGGGTCGGCCCAGGGCGGTTGCCGGACGGGAGTATAAGGGGTGCGATGAACTTGGGCACAGGGGCCGGCTTTGTCCTGTGATCGCAGCTGGAGGGGTGTGTGTGTGCCGGGGATGGGAACAGATGCCAGAGCGGGCCCTTGCTTCGCCCCTTTCTCTCGCCAAGACGTGGCCCGTTTCAGCACCGGGGACTGCGGACAGCGCCACGCCCGCATTAGTGCTTCGCCGCCCCACCGCCCTGCGCGGACTTCTTTAATTCACCTCTTGTCTGGATGGAATCAGCGACCCAGCACATCTCCCAGCGCCCCAAGAACTTCCAGCTCAAGAGCCCTTATAATCCTTACCCGCCAAAGTTTGAGTTCTCAGCGACGCGCCTCTGTCTGGCAAAGCGTCTCCTCCTCGCTCCCTCCGGGTTCTGGGCAACAGCTCTGGTCTCACTCCCTCCCCAACTCTCCTGCCCCAGGACCGTCCTCTGCGGACGGCGGAAGGAGTCTGTTGCCTCCCTCTCTGTCTCTCTCTGGAAAATTCAGGCGAGGCTCTGGAGTCTCAAAGGCGGTCCCCGAAGAGGCAGAAGCCGCCCATTCCTATCAGCAACCTTTCCGAGGGAAAAGGGGGCGAGCCAGGAGCAACAAAACAGGAAAGTCTGCCTGTCAACTCTGGACACTCTCCTAACCGGGAGCCGCCACATTGGACTCTTTCCTGGGATGTTTTACCAGTAACGTAATCCACACTGGATGAGGACACTACGGAGATCTGGGAGTCTGAAGTTTAAAGGTGGGAATATATTATTACCCTTTTAACTCGTTTGCAATCTTAGGGAGGGTTTTAGAAATAAATCTCTCTTAGGGATATTGTGTATTCTCCTTGCAGAGATTTGTTTCCTTCTGCCACAGCAGACACCACCAGATTCCCTGATCTAAACATTAAAACCCACCAATCCAGCCAAAGGAACATAAACCCTTTTTGGAGAAAATAACTTAACAAAGCCTCCACATTTTTCCAGACTCACTTTCCCCACAGAAACCATATATCTAAGGACACACCGCTCCATGGAGGATGAAAACATAAACTCACCTCCCCCTCACTCTTTGGTTCTGGATTGCAGGAGCAGGTCCCAAGGAGGAATCCAGCTGTCTTGTCTGGGACGAGGTCTGAAAGCCTTTTGGCTAACACCCTTATGGGAAGAAAATGCAGGAGCAGATCCCACAGCAGTCTGAAAATGAGAGGACTTGGAGCTCATGGTATTTCCTGAACATAGCTATTAAATTGTCTGTGCATGGAACAGATTGTCTTTAGAAGGCTTAAATTCTTGAGATTATGCAACACTTGGAGAGATCAAGTGTATATTATTCACTGGAGAAATAAAGAATTAGAATCACACACACACACATACACACACACACACACCTTAAAGAAGGAAAGCAAAACCCAGAAAAATTCTCCCCAAGGAAAAGTCAGGCTTAATTGTTCAGATTCAAGGGATACTGGTAGTGGGAATTATTCAGATTCAAGGGATTCTGATAGTGGGAAAGCAAATAAGTGGAAGTGGTGAATCAACCAAACAAAGTTGAAGCCAGAGAAGTTGGAGGAGAGGAGAGTTCTTGTTTTATTATTTGGGTTTCTGGGAGAAACCTAAAGTGAATTTAACACAAGAGAAAATATAATTCATGAGACTATGTCTCATCAAGACCTTTAGTATCCTTAATCCAGAAACTTTCCAGCATGCATACACCAGTTACCTTGTGCAATATTTTTTTTTACAGCCCTCATTGTCAGAAAATACTTTATTTTCTCTAATCCCAGTAATTTACACTACAAGTTAAAGCTGTTTCTTGTAGGAAAGGAAGGGAAGATTGGAAGCAGATGGTTATCATTTGTTGTCCGGAAACATTTCAGAGCTTCAAAAGAACCTTAAATACTGATTTGGAGAAAGAAGTAGTTACCATAAGACAATTTTAACACATAATCCTGAAAGTGAAAAATCCCTTTGAACTTTGTTTTTGAAATGCAGACCATTTAAAATCTGAGGGGGTAGGGAAACAAGACCTTACAAAATTAACTTATAAAATGAAATGGAGAAGTGCACTGAATCTGACAAAATGAGGTAGTGCATCCATGGCAGGATTGGGCACATAATTGGCCCTTAGGAAATGATGTGTGTGACAGTAGTTATTACTGAATAATTTTCCATACCTGAAAGGTACAGATAAACTGAGACTGAAAATAAGCAGAAAGAACATGGAGGGGATATATTTGTGAATTTGCCTGCAAAAGTCATCCAGTAGCAAGATTCTGTGCTGTCAGGAAAGAGGGTCCAGATTTGGCCAAAGATTCACTGAGTGGGGTGGCCTCTGGGGATCTGTCCTATTGCTCAGGTTTCATCCGAGGTACAACCAGGTGTATATGGCATAGCATGGAAGGGACAGCAATCCTTCGTCAAGATGCAGGATACAGTTAGCACCAAGCAATCCCAGATGAGTTCATGGGTTTCTTAAGAGGTCCATGGCACCAAGAGACCCAGGAGAGGGATCCTCAGAAACCCAAAGCCTTGTGTCAGATTAGGGAGACCACAGGGGGAGGGAACCATGGAGAAGGCACCATTTCCTAATTCCAACTGGGCAGGTGATATCGGGGTGGGGGAGGACCAGGTGAATCCTAGGTTGCTTCAGCCTCAGTCAGTATTCACTAAGGAAATGAATAGGGGTCTATGTGGGAAAGCGTGGCACCCAGGCATCAGGACCTGAGGAAGACTGGACCTGGGGAACCTGGTGAGACCAGTTCTACCCGCCTGTGGTTTCACTGCCAGAGAAATAAAAGGATAAATACTAGCTGTGCCCAGAGGGATTGAATTCAAGCATGAGCATGAGCAGGTGTGGCTTAGGGGACTCCCCAGTAAGATGTAGTTTTAATTGTTTTTAAATTTTAGAAAAAACGTGATTATGGTCTACGTAGTCTGGATTTGCTTTTTCCCCCCAATATTAAGATTCAGTGATATTACTTCTAGCTATGGTTCTTTCAGGTTTGCTGTGTAAATATACAATTCATTATTTATTCTGAGTGCATATTATACATTTTAGTTTTTCCTACTCAAATTGTGTAAAATCTGCCCAGTCCAAACAAATTTCAGATGTACTGGGGACCTGATATTTATAGACTAGGCTTGAAAGGCACATAAATTGTGCCCATAGGTGGGCAACAATGCAGCCACTTCTGCTGGGGGCCATATGGTGTCCAGTGTGTTAAAGAACACACAATCTGATAAGGAGATAAGCCAGACTAGCAGATGATAAGCAGAAATGCAAACAGATAAGCCTAGTTATCAGTAAGGGGGAGAACGTGGGCTTGCTCTGGCAGATGGTTTAGATCCTTGGCAAATGATAAGGCAATTTGTAGGAATGGATTTTGGGAAATAAAATATTTATTCAGAGGTAGGTGAGGTTCGCATGAGAAGCAATGATGCATCAATTTCCCCAGCAGGAATTCTCTCAGTCAGTGCAAAGTCATCAGAGGGAAAAGGCCCCAAGGTGGGAGAAGCAGTTGTTTTCAGTTTTTAAGTTGTTTTAAGTTTTAATCTCTATCTGACCGTCAATGATTGGAATTCCACCATCAGAACTTCATCTTTTATTTTCAAACTTTGATCCCTTTTACTTTGTTGTTGTGGTTGTTACTGTTTTTAAGTAATCTCTGTGCCCAATGTGAAGCTTGAACTCACTACCCCAAGATCAAGAGTCCCATGCTCCACCCACCTAGCCAGCCAGGTGAAACTTTGATACCTTTTAAAATGCAAATAACTCCAGGAGCATAAGACTGAGAGAAGCATTTGATGACCCTGGAGACCAGTAAGGGTATGATGGTACGATAGCATGGATGCCACCGCAGGGGTATGTAGACTTGACAGGGGCAAAGGTCCAGGTGATAGATGTTGAACACCCAGGGCAAACTTGGTCCCTATCACAACTAAGCCTGGTCCTGAACCAGGAGAATCACCTGAACTTTCCTCTAAGCCTAAAGCCTTCATTTTCCACCTATAAAGGACAATGACCCTGGGCGCCTGGGTGGCTCAGTCGTTAAGCGTCTGCCTTCGGCTCAGGTCATGATCCCAGGGTCCTGGGATCGAGCCCCGCATCGGGCTCCCTGTTCCACGGGAAGCCTGCTTCTCCCTCTCCCACTCCCCCTGCTTGTGTTCTCTCTCTTGCTGTGTCTCTCTGTGTGTCAAATAAATAAAATCTTAAAAAAAAAAAAAAGGACAATCACTTTTTCTAATTGTTAAAGCTGGCAAATGTGTCCTGGATCAGTGAATTATAACATGAATGTCATCAACGGTGCTCATTAGTAGATGGGATGTGCCCTGGGATTCAGTGCTGCTCAGGTCAACATTTTCATCAAGGCCTTGGGTAAACAGATGGAGTCTTCTGTATATTTTAATATGGATAGGATGTATAGCTAACATGCAGTCAGGAAATAGAGCAAATGAGGAATGTAAATCAGGATCCAAAAAAATCTTGAGAGCTTTTAATGATGGGCTGAATATACAGACCAAGAAAAATGTAACAGGAACAAATGTAAGATTCTGTACCAGGGTCCAAAAGTGTCCTTTTAAGGGTCCAAAATAATCAGCCACCCCAGTACAGAGAGAAGAGGCATTGCTTAGCAGACCTCATTCAGTATGATGTGAAGCCTCAGGATGACATGTCTCCACAAAACCTGGCAAAAAACTCAAGACAAATAATGCTGACTTGATAGAAGTATATCATGTAGAAAAGAGGTGAGTCTTGCTCAGCTATTCTCTTTTCAGCATACCTGGATTATTTTCATTTTGGTTGCCACATTTTAAAGAAGTGTTGCCCAGCAAAATTATATTAATAATAGAACTTTAAAATCAAGTCAATAAATTAATTTTACATTTTATGTTATGTTCTAGTTTTTCTTCACATACACATCATTCTCTTTCACAGTGATACGAATATGTAAATACAATTTGGTTATTCTATTTTTAATTAGGTGTCATATCTTGAGAAATAGCTTATCTTGCTGTGCTAGTTTTCAGTGATTTTTGGTCAATGTCCAAATTATTTATCACTGGTCATGATCATGGCCAAATGAATTATATAATTAATAGAATGATTTACACAGTTATTGACCTTCTCATGTACATTTAAATTATTTCCCATTTTCCAATCCTTTAGCTGATTGCCAGGAAATACCTTTTCCTATTTTTTGTAACTATTTTCTTAGGTTATATTCCCAGAATATATTCCAGAGATATAAGCATCTAAATTCAAGAAAAGTTTTAGCAATTTCTATTGCTATCAATCATTTACCAGTTCCACCAGTTTTTTCTCAGCAACATTCTATTTTATTTTTCAAATTTCATGCAAAAATTGTACCCCATTATAGTTTTAATTTGCATCTCAATAAGAGGTAGTAAAGTTGAACGTTTTCTTATGTCTGTATGCTACTTGTGTCTCCTCTTTATGAATCATCTATTCATGTCCTTGGCCTATTTACATTAAAGTTGATATTTTTCCTTTCAATTTTCATGAGCTTTTTGTGCAATACTGACAGAGACTTTCCCCTGGTTTATTTGATGAAAATATTTTCCCCAGTCTGCTTGACTTTTATTTGAGTTATGATAATATGACAATATTTATTCTAGAGATGTCTAAATGCAAACATTTCCCATTTCAATTCATTGAAAGCCTAGAATGCATAATCTCCCTACGTATATGATGTTTACTCTTTTTTGATGGTTCCATTCTTAACTCTTTAATACAATTGGTCTAGACAATTTTACCTAAAATCTCTAACTTTGAGCAATTAATTTAATGCGGGACTCAGAAGGTATCTACTTGTCACTTTTATTCCAGGAATGTCTAATGGCATATTGGGTGGGTCCAATGCTTGTAGGATACTCCACTCTTCAACAACACTATGTTACCAATTCATCACCTCTCAGCTCCAAATCTACCTTTCAGTACCTACTCCACAGAACTATTTTAAGCATTTCTTTACAGTAGCATGATGTTAAGCTTTCTCAGTAGAGGATGCTGGAGCAACACTGAAACAGGAGGGGACTATACTGTCATTTCTGGTGGCCGCACTACCGAGTAAACATGTGAGAATGTCCAGTGGTGCTCTGCTTCAGCCACATGCCCAGAACACACAGTTCCTTGACGATGTCCCAGCCCCAGTCCGACCTGGTGGTCACCCTCGTGCAGCCCTCCTATCTGTTCCATCTCCCTCTGCTTCCCTAGCCCCACATCCCCCAGGTTTGATTCTTAGAACACTCTGGTGCCACAACCCTCCTGACACAAGCACCACAGCTCCAAGCTCCTGCTCACACTGGTGCTCCCACTTTCTCTGAACTCCTGTGTGGTCAGCCAATGGTCATGGCTCACCCTGCCTGCATTCTGGGGATTGCTTCCTGCTGGCCCAGGAACTGCAGGTCAGTTCAGGCCTGTGCACCAGTGGACTTCCCTGCCATCCATTTCACTGTTATGATGCCAGCTCCAACAAGGTCTAAATGCGAACCTTGGGGAGGGGGGTCCCCCCCCCAAGTTTGTCCTTCTTTGGTTACTCTCCTTCAGCCTGTAGTGCCATGTAGACTCTCCTACATCTTATATTTAATAATCTTCATATTAATCTCCTGTTTAAATTATGTGGCTTCTCTCTCTTGATTAGATCCACACTGATATATATACTATGAACCAGCATATCTTATATTTTTATCTAGAGAAGAGGTCAGAAACTTTTTCTTAAAGGGCTGGATAGTAAGTATTTTAGACTTTCAGGACATATGGTTAATGTCACAAAATTCAACACTCATTCATGTGGAAGGGAGGGAGGAAAGAAGGAAGGCAGGCAGGAAGGCAGCAAGGCAGAAAGGCAGGGAGAAAGAGAAAAAAGGAATGAAAGGAGAGAGAGAGGGAGGGAGGGGGGAAGACTCAACAAATCAGAAATAGAAGGGAACTTCCTCAAGTTGATAAAAGTCATGTTAGAAAAGCTTACAGTTGGGCGCCTGGGTGGCTCAGTCATCAAGCGTCTGCCTTGGCTCAGGTCATGATCCCAGGGTCCTGGGATCGAGTCCCACATCGGGCTCCCTGCTCAGCAGGAAGCCTGCTTCTCCCTCTCCCACTCCCCCTGCTTGTGTTCCTGCTCTCACTATGTCTCTCTCTGTCAAATAAATAAATAAAAAATCTTTAAAAAAAAAAGAAAAGAAAAGAAAAGAAAAGCTTACAGTTAATAATATGCTTAATTTGAAATCTGAGATCAGGAATAAGGCAAAGATGTTCAGTTTTAGCACTTCTATTCAACATTGTACTGCAGGCCGTAGCCAGTACAACACAGGAAAAAAAGAAATGAAACAAATGGCATAAAGATGAGAAGATAACTGTCACTATTCAAAGACAGCATGATGGTAGAAAACCCTATCTAATCTACAAAAAATATTAGAATAAGTAAATTTAATAAGATTGCAGGATGCAAAATTAATATACAAAAATTCAACTGTATTTCCATATATTCTAGCAACAAAAAACAGAAAATGAAATTTAAGAAATGCTATTTACAATAGCATCCTAGACCTAATTACTTAAGAATAAATCTAACACTAGGTGTAAGACTTGTGAAACATTGCTAAGGAAAATTAAAGACCTAAATAAATGTAAAGATACACTATATTATGGTATACTCTTATGAAATCTCAATAATTTTTTTAAAGATTTTATTTATTTATTTTTGAGAGAGAGAGCCCACAAGTGAGGGAAGGGGCAGAGGGAGAAGAAGACTCCCTGCTGAGTAGGGAGCCTGATGTGGGACTTGATCCCAGAACCCTGGGATCATGACCTGAGCCCAAGGCAGATGCTTAACTGACTGAGCCACCCAGGTGCCTGAAATCCCAATAATTTGTAGATTTTTCTCACAAAATTGATTTATAAATTTCATGAAATCCCAATCAAAATCCCAACAGGTTTTATTTTGAAGAAATCAGAATCTAAAATTTTATGGAAATCCAAAGAATCTAGATTAGACATAATAATCTTGAAAAAGAATAAAGTTGGAGGATTTATACTACCTCTCAAGACTTAGGATAAAGCTACAACAATTAAAACAGTGTGGCACTGGCATAAAAACAGGCTAGTGGGACAAAGTAGAAATTCCAGGGGAAAAAACCCCATGTATATACAGTCAAGTGATCAGTAAAGGTGCCACGGCAACTCAGTTGAGAAAGAAAATTCATTTTTAGGAAATGGTGGTGAAACAACTGGAGTATGTATGAATATGTACAAATCCCAATTGCTATCTCAGTCCACACAGGAAATTTAATTTGAGATGAACCACAAACAGACCTAAATACAAAACTACCACCATAATGCATAGGAACAAAAAGGGAATATTTTCATGATGTGGGGGGTAGGCAAAATTGTCTTAGGACCAAAAGGCCCTAACCATAAAGAAACCCCAATAAATTATACTCTGTCAAAATAAATATTTCTCCTCACCAAAAGATACCATCAAGAAAATGAAGATATAAAATCGACAAAATAAATGGTGTAAATTCTTCAAAACCATCACGGTCATGAAAGACAATACATAAATAAATAGACAAGCAGACTAGGGGACTGTTTCAGATTAAAGAAGATTAAAGATTAATGACAACTACATGCAATGTGATCTTGGTTTGGATCCTTGACTCTAGCAATTCTTTTTCTTTTCTATAATGGATATTGTGAGACAAATGATAAATTTTGAACAAGATCTGTAGATTAGATAATTGTGTGTCAGTGTTAATTTACTGATTTTGATCATTGTACTATGGCTAAGAGGTACCTTTGTATCTAGAAAATCCTCATTGAAGTATTAGAGATAAAGGAGCATCATTTCTGTCACTCAGTCTCAAATGCTACAGAAAAAAATTATTGTGTGTGTGTATGTGTGTGTGTTAGAGACAAAATAAAAATGGTAAATGGTAAAATTGTTAACATTTATGGGTATGGATGAAGACTAAATGTAAATTCTTTGGACCATTTTTGCAACTTTTCCATAAGTCAAAGTATTTCAATAAATATTTAAAAGGAAATGTATAGACAGAAAATACAATACATATATCTGACAACTGACTCACTTCCAAAGTATATAACAATTTATACAAATCAATAATAAAAAGATAACCCAATTAACAAATGGGAAAAATTTGAACAGACATTTCACTAAAGAAGCTATATGGATGGCAAATACACACATAAGAAGTATTCAGTGTCATTATTAATCAAATTACCAATTACAGGGGGGTGGAGCAAGATGGCAGAGAAGTAGGAGACCTGGATTTCGTCTGGTCTCAGGAATTCAGTTGGATAGGGATCAAACCATTCTGAACACCTACAAACTCAACAGGAGATCGAAGAAAAGAATAGCAACAACTCTCTGAACAGAAAAGCGACCACTTTCTGGAAGGTAGGATGTGCAGAGAAGTGAATCTGAGGCGATATTCGGGAGGATAGAAGGCGGGGGAGGGGGCCTCCGTCTGCCGCTACCGGCAAGTGATAGAGCAGCGGAGCACAAAATCAGAACTTTTAGAAGTCGGCTCCGCTGAGGGACGTCACTCCAGTGGCTAAGCGGGGGGTGGAACCCTCGCTGGGACAGTGTGGTCTCAGGACCCTTGGGGTCACAGAAAGACCAGGGGTGCCTGAGTGCAGCAGAGCTCCCAGGTATCAGAGCAGGGAAGCTGGCTGCAGAGACGGAGCCGAGGAGCGGGCTCTCAGCTCCAGGTTGCCATAAACCATGATCCATGGCACAGTCGGGCCACTGCTCCTCCAGCAGGGACCCAACAAGTGGCAGATCCGGGGGGACTCTCCTTCCTCCCCCGGGAGGAGCGGTGCGGGAGTGCACCACAGGGATCTGCTGGGTTTGGAGACTCCACACGGGGTCGGGTGCCAGAGATAGAAATGCTTGGTCACAGGCCGGGTGAGCATGGAGTGGGGCTGGAGACCAGGGAGACGGGAGTGATTGACTGCTTTCTCTGGGTGCTCACTGAGGAGCAGGGCCCCGAGTTCTCAGATCCTCTGGGGCAGAGATTGGGAGGCCGCCATTTTCACTCCCACCCTCCAAATCTGTACAGAAGGCTTGCAGGGAACAAAAGCTCCTGAGAGCAAACCCGAGCAGATTACTTAGCCGGGACCGGCAACGGTGGGGCAATTCCGCCTCCGGCAAAGACATTTGGGAACCACGGCAACAGGCCCCTCCCTGAGAAGATCAGCAAGAGCAGCCAGCCAAGACCAAGTTTACTGATCAATGAGAACGGCAGAACTCCAGCCGGGGAATACTGCAATAGAATTCATGGCTTTTTTCCCATGATTCTTTAGTCTTTCAAAGTTAATTTTTTTTAAATTTCTTTTTCTTTTGAATTTTTCTTTTTCCCTTTTTCAACCAACATCTTATCAATCCCTTTTTTAAAAAATCTTTTTTATTTTTCATTTTTAGAGTCATATTCTACCCCTTCATAGTAGTTAACCTTATTTTTGGTGTATATATATATATCTGTTGTTCTTTCTCTAAAATTTTGGGATACAGTTTCTTCTAACAGAACAAAATATACCCTAAATCTCTAGTGTATGGCTTTGTTCTAGTGTCCTGCCTGATCACATTCTCTCCCTTTTTTTTTTAAATCTTCTTCTTTCTTTTTTCAACCAACTTCTTATTTCTTTTATAAAATCTTTTATAATTTTCTTCTTTAGAGTCATATTCCATCCCTTCATCATATTAACCCTTATTTTTATACATATATAAGTTTTTCTTTCTTTAAAATTTTGGGAGGCACTTTCTTCTAACAGACCAAAATACACCCAAAATCTAGTGTGTAGCACTGATCTATGCACCAGCCTGATCATATTTGATCATATTCTGTTTTTTTGTTTTTGTGTTTGTTTTTTTTTTTATCTTTTTCTTTTTCTTCTTTTTTCTTTTTTCTTTCTTTCCCTTTCTTTTCCCCCAGTTTCAGGTCTCTTCTGATTCATTTAGTATATATTTTCTGGGGATGTTGTTACCCTGTTAGCATTTTTGTTCTCTCATTCATCTATTCTCCTCTGGACAAAATGACAAGATGGAAAAAATCACCTCAAAAAAAAGAACAAGAGGCAGTACCGACTGCCAGGGACCTAATCAATACAGACATTAGTAAGATGTCGGAACTAGAGTTCAGAATGACGATTTTAAAGATACTAGCTGGGCTTGAAAAAAGCGTGGAAGATATTAGAGAAAGCCTTTCTGGAGAAATAAAAGAACTATAATCTAAACAAGTTGAAATCAAAAAGGCTATTAATGAGGTGCAATCAAAAATGGAGGCTTTAAGTGCTAGGATAAATGAGGCAGAAAAGAGAATTAGTGACATAGAAGACCAAATGATGGAAAATCAAGAAGCTGAGAAAAAGAGAGATAAACAACTACTGGATCACGAGGGCAGAATTTGAGAGATAAGTGATACCATAAGACAAAACAACATTAGAATAATTGGGATCCCAGAAGAAGAAGAGAGAGAGAGAGGGGCAGAAGGTATATTGGAGCAACTTATAGCAGAGAACTTCCCTAATTTGGGGAAGGAAACAGGCATCAAAATCCAGGAGGCACAGAGAACCCCCCTCAAAATCAGTAAAAATAGGTCAACACCCCAACATCTAATAGTAAAGCTTACAAGTCTCAGATACAAAGAGAAAATCCTGAAAGCAGCTCGGGAGAAGAGATCTGTAACCTACAATGGTAGAAACATTAGATTGGCAACAGACCTATCCACAGAGACCTGGCAGGCCAGAAAGGACTGGCATGATATCTTCAGA
>NC_138378.1:52697793-52773334 GCF_054177405.1 Leptonychotes weddellii
AGCCTGGTGATGGGTATTAAAGAGGGCACATACTGCATGGAGCACTGGGTGTTATACGCAAACAATGAATCATGGAACACTACATCAAAAACTAATGATGTAATGTATGGTGATTAACATAACATAATAAAAAAATTACCAATTACAAGTTAGACATGCGAATTAAAACCACAATGAAATACTGGTGCACACTGACTGGAATGATTAACATTAGAAACACTGACAGCACCGAATTTGGGAGGATGTGAACACATGGATGGTGAGAATGTAAAATGAAACCTCCACTCTGGAAAACTATATGGCCCTTTCTTGTGAAGTTTAACGTACACTTAGCTCATGCCCTCACATTTCTAGTCTTAGATCTTTTCTCAAGAAAAATTAAAACATGAGTCATCGAAATGGTTTGTACATCAATGTTCATAGCAGCTTTATCCATAATGACCTCAAACTGGAAATAACTCAAATGTCCATCAGTAGATGAAGGGATAAACAGATTGAGACTTATTCAAACATGGAATCCTAAACTGAGCAGGGAGCCTGACATGTGGCTTGATCCCAGGACCCCAGGACTGTGACCTGAGCCAAAGTCAGATGCTTAAGTGACTAAGCCACCCAGGTGCCCTCCTTTGTTTATTATATTTTTCAGTGCCTAGAATAAATTCTGGCACATAGTAGCAACTCAATAAATACTTGCTGAATATGTGAATCCTAGCTTTGAGTACCAAGCTCAGGAATGCACTGTATCTATCTATATGTATCCTATAGATAATGGGGATAATGTATGTCAAAATGCCCTGAAGAGTAAATAATGCTCAAATTTCAGTCAATGCCATTCTGGAAGAAGGTCTTCGTTTTTCCCTACACATCAATAACCACCTTACTTGTTTTTCATCCTGTAGGTATTATTTTACCTTTTTCAATGCTGGACATTAAAATTCCCAGGGGGACAGAGACTAGGTCTAACTTATTTCATATGATGATGAAGTGGCCCTATGTATGGGGGTGTTTGAAACCTGCTGATGAAGGGAACATGGTTTGTTTTGACCCTGATTCCTCTTGGAGTAATGAGACAGCACAACAAGAAGTTTCAGGCACTTAGAATTTCAAACTTAGCTGATGAAGTAAGAGTTTCCAGGGAAAGTGATTCAGACCCTCAGGACTGACTTCATGCAGTTTATAATTCACAGGATCTGGGTGACATTTAAATCATGCAAATGTATCTACTTATCTGTGAGTGGACACAGCACACACATCTGTGGTGACACAGAGCAATGAATAATCTATTTTAGAGGAGACAAGGGTATTTTACATTTCCATTTCACTCTTTGTGAAGTGTGGCTTTTGAATTTTTCTTCTCTATTGAATTCTGATTTCTTACAAATGGATATATAGAGGATTTATCTCTTTTTCTTCTGCCTCTCCCTCCCTCCTTCCTTCTTCCTTTTTATCCCCTCTGAACGTTATTCTTTCTTTCTTCTTCCTCTCTCTCCTTCCTTTTCATCTCTCTTCTCTGTTCCACCCACTCCCTACCCTGGTTTCCACCTCCCCTTTGGAGATGAATGTACTGCCACCATTCTCTCCTGCCCCTTATGAGCTCACGGTCTGTGTGTTGCATGGGCTCCGCAGTTACTGTTAATGCTTGTTTGGGTTATGGAAGAAGAAGGGGGAGATGGGTCCTAGGAGGGATACCTGGGAGGTTCTGTTGGGATCATTGGATGTAGCAGATCTCCCCCTGAGTACCTGACCCCATTCCTCAAACATGTCCCCTGTACAGGAAAGACAACTGAGGCACAGAGTGGGGAGTAACCTGCTCAAGGTTATATGGTGAGTTTGTTTTGCTCTTCACCAGTGACCATCTTTTTATAAAATTTTTTTTATTTTTAACTATTTTAATAGGTAGGTAAAAGTATCTCATTGTGATTCAATTAGCATTTCCCTATGATTAATGATGTTAATAATCCTCTCATTTGTAAATTTGCTATTCATATATCTTATTTGTTCAAATCCCCTGTCAATTTTCAAAAAATTGAGTTATTGTTTTCTCATTATTAGTTTTGAGAATTTTAAGACATATATTCTGGATACAAATTTTTATCAGTTATACGACTGGCAAATATTTTCTCTCAAACTGCAGTTTATCTTTTCATTCTTTGGTTTTCAAAAAGCAGACATTTTTCATTTTGAAGTGTAACTTATTATATTTTTTCATTTATAAAGCATGCTTTTACTGCCATATTTAAGAACTTTTTGTCTAACTCAAGGTTGTACAGATTTTCTTTTCTGTTTTCTTCTAGAAATTTTATAGCCTTAGATTTTATATATAAATTTAAAATCCATTTTGAGTTCATTATTAATTGTATAAAATATGAATTGAAGTTCATTTTGTTTTTTTTATATGGATATCCAATTAATCCAGCACCATTTGTTAAGAATCAGAAAGAGAGAGTATCCTTTTTTACACCGGTTTATGAACAACTTTTTTCCCCATAAAAGTGCAAACACAATTCAGTGTAAAAAAGGACAGTGACCACCTTTTGTGATCAGGTCCTGTCTTCCTGACCAGATCTCTTGTCCCACATGTTCCCTGAGTTTCTCCAGGGTTATGATGGGAGACGGTGAGCCCGATAGGTTTGTGTTGTACCTCCAGCCTATTAAAAAGAAAGTACAGAATTTTGCAGAAATATCAGACACACTGACATCTTTGCGATTTTTGGAGAACTAAGGCTTGTTCTTTTCGCCGAAGATACTGTATAACAATCCTACCAGATGAAACCTGCTTGTTATTTAGAGAGATGCTGAGAAAACATGAACTCCGGTGGTAATGATACCACGTTCACTGTGCTTACTCTGTACCACTCACTGTACAAAGCACTTGTACGTTAATTCATTGAATTTCCACAACAAAGGGGAAAACTGAGGCAAGGAGTGGCACCCATTGCCATAGAGTTAGGCTGGCACTGGAGGTGGATTCTTAACCATGCATTTAAACTGTGTCCCTGTGGTCTCTGTCACACGAGGAAGCTGGGCCTCCAGGCCCTTTCAGGACTCAGAATCCTCCCACCAGACACCCATGCAGAGGGGTGTGAACTCTCAGGCCACAAAAATGGTTGTTACGTGTTTAAAGCCCTCACTCCATCCAAACCCATCTGCAGATTCAGAGGGAAAGTTAACAGGCTGGGAGAAGTAAGGTGTGGTCACTTTGACCTTATCCTGAATAGCCAGCTTTCAGATGGATTAACTACTGAGGAATCAATAAATGAGCATCTCCCCAGTGTGAATGATGCCTTCTCTCCCTGGTTGTCCTCAAACAGCAATCCGCTATGAGTGGTAGATATCTTCCTTTTCAGTTTAGATAACCATGACTAGTGGTGCTGCCGAGGGGCACTGGCAAACAGTGTTACCTCGCCAAATCCTCCAAGAATGGGATATCCTAGTTTATTCCTGATTGTAGCATCTAGCCCACCCATAATCATTACATTAGCCAGAGGATATTGGATATACAATGCAAAATATTATCAAGTAGGGACCAAAAAGCTGGTGACTACAGGTCCTGTAAAAGGACATGTATGGCCAGACCAAACTACATACCTCTTTGCCAGAGGCCAAATCAGGAAGGACAGAGTAGGGTCTTCCTGCAGGCTCTAGGTAATGTGAAGATCCTACCTACTTCCCATATCGCAGAGGGGCTGCCTGGAGAGCCACCAGATGGTCCATGCTGGCCACTGCTGTGGACTAGACTGAGTTATTTCTCTGAAATATGCACACCTCTGTCAGGGAATTTTGAAGCCCAGGAGCAAGGTTGCCTAAACCAAGGTCCAACCATTCTACAGATAAGTACTAAGCACTTACGTTATGTGCTTGGCTCATCTCATCACACTAAGACTTCCTACTCTCTGTGAATGGGCCAACAGAGTCTCAAGACACAGCCATTCACTTGCTGGAACAAAGGTTGATGAGCTTCTCAAGAACTTCTTGAGGAACACCAGAGGGCACTAGCCTCAACACAGGCATCAGTATCTTGAGGGGAGAGTTACAGCACTTTGATTCTGAAGGGGTGTGGCTTGATGAGGGCTTCCATCAGCCACTCGATACCTGGGAAGAGGGCACTAGATCAGAGTGAGACCACCATCCATACCTGGAATGACAGAAGGGAGATTTCAGGATTGCAGTGGCATGTAGGAAGGGAACAGTCACAGAGAGGGGTGGTTAGATACTAACTTCTCAGTGGAGGGACAGTTCACTGCTGGGAAGGGTGCATGGGCTACTCCCATACAGGCTGAGAGCCCTGGGAAAGTCTCTCAGTGCCTATGAGGGAGATAGGTAAAAGGAGTTTGGTACTGATGACAAGCTCATGATTATCCTTTGTCCTATGTGGCTCTGGACAGCTTCCTCACAAGGCATGAGGGTGGAGGCATTTAGGAGGTTCCCTGCCATCTCTCAGTGGGAGTGGGAGTGATGGTAGTAGCAAAGGCAGTGATAATAATGATTAAAGAACAGCTAACATTTATTGAGTTCTCACTGCGTCCTAGACCCTGTTCCAAGCCATCTATCCATTTTATGCCCATGACAGCCCTATGAGGCAGGCACAGTTTTTACTCCAGGCCCAGAGGATCTTCTATAGGGACCACAAGCCTGACAGTCAAGAGGTAAAGTGGCTCTGGGTCTTGGAGGCCCTTGAGTTTCCCTTGGCCCTGGTGGGAGGGAGGGTGCTCAGGGCTCAGACCTGAGAGGGGAGAGCATAGTGGGGAGGAGCATTTCTTCTTGGATCACCTGCTTATGTGCTGGCTCCTCAGGTAGAATTTGTTCAGATCCTGCTCAGGAGCTTGTTAAATACAGAATGCCAGGCTCCACCCCAGGCCCAGTGAATCTGAATCTCTGGGAGTAGGGCCAAGTCTTCTGCCTATTCTACAGGGAAGTTTGTAAGCATATTAAAATTGTAAACCTCCATTGTAGGGTGTAACTCCTGCCTTGGACCATTTCTACTCTGTTCTATAGGAAAGGATGGAATATTGGGAAGACTTCCATATAAGGAATATAATTTTGGATTGCTGGCAGAAGGCAAATCATTTATATTCAAATTTACTCTGGAAGCAGAGAAACATAAATGAAGGTTTCTGATAATATGGACAGGATTGCTAGGTTGTACGTCCAAAAACTCCCAGAGAGAGGTTTGAAACCTCTTGACACTGTCCAGCAGATTGGGTGTAACTCCGAATGAAGTCAGAGTTACTTAAAAGTGAAAAAGGCCACCTCAAGGACTATGAGGCATCCCAGCCTTTGCTTTAAGCAAAGCTTTTGCAGTAACACACTCTTGCAGGGTTCATAGAAGGCCTGCCTGATGCAGACTCATGATTAAATACTACCACCTTGCCTGGATACCCAAGCTTTGATAGAGAGTGAGCAGAAAACCCAGAGGCTTCTCCACAGACGTCTAGAGTAACTTGAACATGAAAACAGATAATTTATAGAGAAAGTAGACTAGATCATTGCCCAGGGAGCAGAGATGAAAGATGTGCTTTGAGAATTGAGCTGTTGGTGGACCTTGATGTTTTTTCCTTGATCTCAATCACAGCAAAACAGCAAATGAGATGTTTCTCTGCTGGGCATGAGGTATAGGTTAAATATAACAACAAAGAGAGGAGATGTAGAAAAGAAACAGGAGGAAGAACATTATTCAGTTAACCTCCCAGAGCAGTCTCAGAACTGAAAGTTCCTGGATCACTGTCCTGCAAATCCTCACCCTCAGGAAAGTAAAGGAAGGAGAACTCCCATTAAGATGCAAGTCCTCCTTTGGAGGCTGGGGGGTTGGAAATATGATGGAGCAAGTGTCTTAGGTTGGCCCTCTAGCCCCAGAATATTCCTGGAACAATGAATGCCCCTGTATAGCCTCTCTTTCAGAAGATGGTGAGCCTAATGTCCCAGGAAGCCCCATGAAAGCAGGTCTAGAATTTAGCAAGATATGTGGTATTGCTGCCCTAGTTCTTACAGGTCCAAAGATCAAGGTACAACATCTTTTCAATGGGGTCAGCTATCTCCTCTAGAGTCTCCTGAAGGGCTGCCAGACATTATCCTTTCCACCCCTCACCTTCATACTCTCCAGACTGGCTAAAACGACATGCCTACGGCAGGCTGTCAAGAAGGGCAAGATGAAACTCTTTGGGCACTGGCCAAAGCTGCTGTCCACAGACAAAATTTCTTCTTCATCAGGAAAGCATCAGTTCTGCTCTTAAGGTCCTTAAACTAATTGAATCAGACCCCCAGCTGGTTATGGACTTTAATCATATCTACAAAATGCCTTCACAGTAACATCTAGATTACTGTTTGATTGAATAACTGGGGATTGTAGCCTTGCCCAGCTGACATACAAAAGAAGGCCATCAGAATTTCCCTGATGACTAATGATGTTGAGCAGTTTTTCATTTATTTGTGGCTAATCATATGTCTCTTTTTTGAAGTACACTATAAAATCTTTATCTATCAAAAAATATGGGGTTGTCTGCCTTTTTATTATTGAGTTGTAACAGTTACTTTGATATCTTAAATATCAGCCCATTATTGGGTATATATGTTTTGCAAAGATTTTCTCCCAGTCTGTGGCTTGGTGTGATGTAAGGGTTGATGTTCACTTTTTTCCATATGCATATTCAGTATTTCCAGTATCATCTGTTGAACATAATTTCTTTTCTCATTGAATTACCTTGCCACTTTTGTTGAAAATCAATTGACCATATATATGTGAGTCCATTTCTGGACTCTTCCATTCCATTGATCTATATGGCTATCCTTTCATCAATACCACACTCTTGTTTATTGTAGCTTTGGAGTAAGCCACAAAATCAGGTAAATTAACTCACCCAGCTTTGTTGTTCTTTTTCAAGGATGCTTTGGAAATTCTGGTTCCTTTATATCTTATACATTTTAGAATCAGATTCTTAGTTTTTATCAAAAAGCCTGCTGAAATTATGTGTGGAATTACATTGACTCTATAGACAGGTTTAAGGAGAACGGATATCTTAATAATTTTGATTTTTCCAATCTATGAACATGGTATATCTATTTATTTTGGTCTTCCTTAATTTCTCTAAGGAATGTTTCGTAATTTACAATGTAGAGGTTGTCATTTCTTTGGTTAAATTTATCACCAAATACTTTGTGGTTTTTGACACTAATTTAAATGTAGTTTGAAACTTTTCATTTTCGGGGCACCTGGGTGGCTCAGTCAGTTAAGCAGCTGCCTTTGGCTTGGGTCATGATCCCTGCGGTTCCAGGATTAATCAGGCTCCCTGCTCAGCAGAGAGCCTGCTTCTCCCTCTCCCTCTGCCTGCTGCTCTGCCTACTTGTGCTCTCTTCTCTCTCACTCTGTCAAATAAATAAAATCTTAAAAAAAAAAAAGCTTTTCATTTTTAATTGTTGCCAGTATACAGAAATATAATTGATTTTTGTATATTGACCTTAAATTCTGTGACTTTGCTAAACTCACATATAAGTTCCAATGGTAGTGCTGAATATTCTTTAGAATTTTCTAGGTAAATAATTATGACTTATGCAAATAGATTTTTTAAACTTATTTTCTAACCTTAATGGCTTTTCTTTCTTTTTCTTGCTCATTGCACTGACTAGGAACTTCAGTACAATGTTTAATACAAGTGGTGGAAGTGGGTATCTTTGCCTTGTCCCAAACATAGAGTAAAGCATTTATGGTAACTATAGATTTCTTTTTTTTTCTTTTCTTTTTTTCTGGTAGATGCCTATAGGGAGTTTGTGGGATTCAGGGACTGATCAAGGAAAAAGATATCATCAGAAGAGGCAGTTAAACACAACAAGCTTTATTGGGTAACACTTGGAAAGGGTTGAATGAGAGAGTCCCTCACATGAGAACTCTCAGAGGCTTAGAGTAAAAGGCCACTTCTAGAAGGCAGGCAAGGAAGCTGTGAGGGGAGAGGAAGATTGAAGAGAGGGCTTATGAGTCTAGGTGATGCCACCCAGCAACAACACAGGGAGTCTCTGGATGAGAGACCGCCTCAAAGAGCAGTAGCTGCTTGGAGTCTAATAACTACAAGTCCCTTTCTTATCAATAGGTAACAGCTTTCAATGAGGTTTTATGAGGTATACAAAGCAGGCAGTCTAAACAGCTAAAAATATGTTTGTTTGGACTATTTTAAAAAATAATTGGATGTGCAAAAAAATTTCAATTTGGTGCCAGCAGGCTCTTGCATAAATGGGTCTCAGCTAGCAGTAAAGAAATAATCCACCTAAGAGCCCGGCTTTGGCTCATTTACATAACAATGCCCTTTATTAGTTTGAGGAAGTTCTTTTTTCTTATGTTCCTGAAAGTTTGTACCATGAATGGACTTTGAATTACATCAAATTGTTTTTTTCTGCACTAGTGAGATAATCCTTCATGTTCCAATAAATTAAACTACATCAATAGAGTATTGATTGTTAAAACAATTTTTCATTCTTGGGATGAACCTGACTTGGTCATGAAGTAGCATCTTTTTATATATGGTTGGATTTGATTAACTTAAAAGGTATTTTGCTTTTATTGTAACCCTTGTTTTGATATTAGAGTTTTGCTAAGCTCATAAAAGTTGAGAAGAGCTACCTCTTCCTCTATTTTCTGAAAGATTTTGTGTAAGATTGGTATTATTTTTTCTTTCACTCTTTGACAAAATTCACCAGTGAAACCATCCAGGCCTGGAACTTCTTTTGTGGAAATGATTTAGATAACCCATTAAATTTCTTTGATAGATAAGGTGATTCAGATTTTCTGCTCCATTTTATGTCAGTTTTGATTAGTTTTATTTTTCAAGGTCCATTTCTTCTTAGTTTTTGATTTTTCAGATAAAATTTGTTCATAATATTCTTTGATTATGATTTTAATGTCTGTAGGATC
The DNA here is from genome assembly GCF_054177405.1 of Leptonychotes weddellii. NCBI lineage: Eukaryota > Metazoa > Chordata > Mammalia > Carnivora > Phocidae > Leptonychotes > Leptonychotes weddellii. Next base: position 52,706,690 of record NC_138378.1, read on the forward strand.
TCTAGTGATAACATTCTGTGCTAATTTGTGTTCTCTATTTTTTTCTTACTAGTTAGAGGTTTATTGATTTTTTTCAAAGAACTAACTTTTGGATTTGTCATTTTACCTGGTAATTTCTTCTCTGTACTATGGATTATTCAGGAATGTGTTTAATTTACAAATATTTTGACATTTTAATAAATACCTTATTGCCATTGGTTTCTCACTTAATTTCTTTGTAGTTCAAGAACATACTCTGTATGATTTTGATTCTTTTAAATTTATTGAGACTTGGTTTATGGCCAAGGCATGTGGGCTATCTTGGTGAAAGTACCAAGCATGCTAGACTATAAGTCAAGGTTAAGATAATGTATATCTTTATTTATTTTTTTTTTTGGCCTATATAAGTGCTGAGAGAAAGAAGCTAAAATCCACAACTCTTTAAAATCTAGAAACCTTGGGGTGCCTGGGTGGCTCAGTTGTTAAGCGTCTGCCTTCGGCTCAGGTCATGATCCCAGGGTCCTGGGATTGAGACCCACGTCGGGCTCTCTGCTCAGCAGGAAGCCTACTTCTCCCTCTCCCACTCCCCCTGCTTGTGTTCCCTCTCTCACTGTCTCTCTCTGTCAAAATAAATAAAATCTTTAAAAATAAATAAATAAATAAATGAATTAATTAAAAAAATCTAGAAACCTTGCAACCAAACAGACCCATTTACCACTCCACCAGTTGTCTTTTATGCCATAGTTGCCATATGTATTATATCTATATATATATATCAAGGGAATTAAGAGGAAAAACGGTTTAAAAAATATTTCCTAGATGCTGGTCATTCCACCCTTAAGATCTAATTTTCTCTATTGTATATATTCCCTTCAGCCTAAAAAATTTCCTTTAGCATTTCTTGCAGTGCAAGTCTTCTGATGATAACTTCCCTTGGTTTACTTTTATCTGAAAATGTCTTTAGTTTGATTTTGTTTTTGAAGAATATTTTTATTTGATATAGAATTCTGGGTTGGGAAGTTTTATTTTTCAACACTTTAATGATGTTGTTCCACTGCCTTCTAGATTCTATAATTTCTGATGAGAAGTCAGTGACTTCTAACTATTGTACTCCTTTATGTGAATGTGTCTTTTTTTTTTTTTTTTTCTGGAAGCTTTCAAGATTTTCTCTTTATCTTCGGTTTTCAACACTGTAACTATGACTTTCTTATTATTTATTTTGTCTGGGGTTCACTGAACTTGAATCTATAAATTTATGTCTTTCAAGAAATTTGGGATATTTTTCAGCCACTGTTTCTCTAAACATTTTTTCCATCCTCTCTCTCCTCTCTTAAAACTCCAGTTACAAAGTGTATTAGGTTTTTGGGTATTGCCCAACCATTCCCTGAAATTCTGTTCATTAAAAAAATTATTTTATCGCTTTTGTAGACTAGATAATTTCTATTGGTCTAGCTCAGATCCATGGACTCTTTCTTCTGTTTATTCTGTTTGTAAGCCTATTTGGTGGTGTTTTTAAACTTAAGATATTATAATTAGTTCTAGAATTTCCTGTTTGTTTGTTTCTCTGCTGGGATTTCCTGTCTTTTCATTTGTTATAAGCATCCTTTCCTTACCTGAATGGACATAGTTATAGTAGCTACTTTATTTTTATTTATTTAAAAAATTTTATTATTTACTTGACAGAGAGAGAGTGAGAGAGCACAAGCAGGGGGAGTGGCAGGCAGAGGGAGAGGGAGAAGCAGGCTCCTTGCTCAGCAGGGAGACCGATGTGGGGCTCAATCCCTGAGCCGAAGGCAGACACTTAACCAACTAAGCCACCGAGGCACCCCTATAATAGCTACTTTAAAGTCCTGGCCTGATAATCTGACATCTGGGTCATATCAGGTTTATTTATTGCCTTTTCTCTTGAAACTGAATCACATTTTCATGGTTATATGTTGAATAACTTAAAGTTGTATCCCAGAGTTCATGCATATTAGGTTGCAGATACTCTGGATTCTGTAACATCACTTACAAGCCTTGATATTTTAAGCAGACATGAACTTTGTTAAATCGAAATCCCTGCCTCTTGGATGACAGTTCAAATTTCTACATAATTATTTTAGCCTTGGATGGTGATCTTAACCTGCCTATGCATGTGTGGTTAGGCAGTCAGAGATTTGGACTGAGTTTATATACACAAAATTTGTGGCTTGTTTGGATGCTTTCTGCACTTTCCAGAACTTATACTTTCTCCAAACTCTGTTTTCTGTTTTTTGACCCAGTAAGAATACATGTTTTCATTTAGAGAGTAAGCCTCCACCTGGGGCACTGACCATATCCTACTTCAGCCTGCTCTCAAGCTAAAATATGTAATAATAGGAAATTCACCACATCAGAATCTGCTTGCCTTAAATCACTCTTCAGAGTTTCTGGGTAGTTATTATTTGTATTTTGTTCAGAGTTTATAGCTATCTGTCAGAGGGTACTGTGTTAAGAGTTTACTCAAACATACTAAAGTGTATTCCTCTCACCTTTAATTTGGAAGGTAGGTCACTGAATATATAATTGTTTGTTACAGGTTTTTTTTTTTTTCTTTCTGCACTTTGCCATTCCTATATCTTCTAGTCTCCATATTTTTAGCTGAGAAGTCATTCATGTTGTGTCATTGTTCCCCTGAATATAACATGTTATTCTTCTCTGGCTGCTCTCAAGACTTTCTTGTTATCATCATCTTTTAGCAGTTAGACTATGATGAGTCTTGGAGTGGATTTATTTGTATTTATCATGCTTAGGATTACTTAGACTTGTCGGATTTATTCATGTTTTCCACAACATTTTGGAAGTTTTCATTGTCTCCAATTTTTTTTAAAAAAATTGTCTCCTCTTCTTCTAGGACTCCAATTTTATGTATTTTGAAATGCTTGAAATCATCCCACAAGTCTCAGAGGTTTTACTTTTTTTCAATCCTTTTTTTTTTCTTTTCTTTGGATTGGGTAATTTTTATTAGCCTATATTCAAGTTCAATGATTCTTCTGCTCTCCCCACTCTGCTGTTCACAGTCCACTTAGTATATGTTTTGTTGTACTTTTTAGCTTTTGAATTTTCCTTTTGCTTTTTTAATATCTTCATTTTTCTATTGAGATTTCCTATTAATTTCTTCATTAATACTCTATTTTCCTTAATTCTTTGTATATATTTATAGTAGCTGCTTTGAAGTCAGCTAAATATAACATCTAGACTGAATCAAAATTTCTAATGATGGTCTTTGATCCATCAGAATGGAACATATTTTCCTATTTCTTTGTATGTCTACTAAGTTTTTTGGTTCAAAACTGGATACTTCAGGGAATTTGTTCTAGTGATGCTGGATTCTACTGCATTCTTCAAGGCTTTAAATTTTTTTAAAAAATTTTTTGGTATGCTTTTTTTTTTTCTATTCTAATAAGTTATCTTGCCTGTACTCAAACTGCAAACTTTTCTTTCCTGTAGTATGAAGCAGTTCAAATCTCTATTCTGCATTATGGCTTCTCACTGGTGCTTTTTTACCCTGCCCCACCTTCAGTGTTTCCCTTATGCCCAATAATTTGGTTGTCACCCAAAGATTTGGGCAGATTTTGGAGCACAGTCTTTCAGCAATTTACCTGGTTAAATTTTCAACTGTTCTGCTAGTCTCAGGCTCTTTCCTCTGACACTTTAATTCCATAAGAGTAGATTACTCTTGCTCACGGTATACATGGTTTGGAAATGCATTTCAGTTAAAAAGTAGCAAACACACAGACTTTGCTCCATTAGTTCTCTCAAGAGTAGCTTTCTCTTTGCTTTTTACTTGAACAACAACAACAACAACAAACAGGGTTTCCTGGATTCTCCCCATACATGCATAATTTAGTGATCAGGCTGGAATTAGAACAGAATTTATGCTCAGATTTTATGGCTCTCTCTTACTGTGGTTTCTTGCTGCTGGGATTTCTTCTTTAAATTTTCACGTCTTCAGCCTTGAACTCATCTCTGGCACCTTGAGCCAGTCAGGCTGCATTTTTCTGTTGTCTTGGCCATGAAAGTTGGGGAGTATCCTTAGGCCACAGTGTCACAACCTCACAATTCCTAACTTTTCCAGTTGGAGTTTTTGGAGAATAAACTCTTCACATTCTGTCTGCTTTTGAACATTTTATTGTGCCTTTAAATACTTGATTTTTAAAAAAATATCTTATTTAGCTCTTAAAATTGTGAATTGTGAAATGGTTTGCATTACCACTTTATATTGCCATATTACCAGAAGTTCTCTAAATGTAGGTCTGTTTTTTTTTTCTTTTTATTAACATATAATGTACTATTTGTTTCAGAGGTACAGGTCTGTGATTCAACAGTCTTACACAATTCACAGCGCTCACCATAGTACATACCCTCCCCAATGTCCATCACCCAGCCACCCCATCCCTCCCACCCCCCTCCACTCCAGCAACCCTCAGTTTTTTTCCTGAGATTAAGAGTCTCTTATGGTTTGTCTCCCTCTCTGGTTTCATCTTGTTTCATTTTTCCCTCCCTTCCCCTATGATCCTCTGCCTTCTCAAGGTTTTTTGTTTTGTTTTTTCTTTTTAAGATTTTATTTGTCAGAGAGAGAGGGAGCACAAGCAGGGGGAGCAGCAGGCAGAGGGAGAAGCAGGCTCCCCTCTAAGCAAGGAGCCCAATGTGGGACTCAATCCCAGGACCCTGGGATCATGACCTGAGCCAAAGGCAGATGCTTAACTGACTGAGCCACCCAGGTGTCCCTCTAAATGTAGTTTTAATCTGCATTTCTCTTATCATTAGTGAAGTTAAACATCTTTTCATATTTTTAGGTCTCTTCTTTTATCTTTGTGAATATTCATATCTTTTGCCTATTTTTCTGCCAAGTTTTTGGTCATTTCTTTTACCTGAATTTTTTAAAGTCCTCTGTATTTTAGGACATCAGCCCTTTGTGTGATATATTGTATCACTTTCTCCAAGTGATACATTATTTCTCCCAGTTTATCATTTGTCTTTTTATTTTGCTTATGGTCCTTTTTGGTAAGGCATTTTTAAAAATAAATTTTTATGTAGCCAAGCTGAGCAATCTTTTATTGCCTCTGGATTTTGAATCATAGTTAAAAAACCTTTTTCTATACCCATGTTATAGAGGAATTCACTCATATTTTCTTCTAGTACTTGTATGTTTTCATTTTTTTACATTAAGGACTTGGATCTATTTGGAGTTTATTATAGTATGAAATATGGATCTATTTTATTGTTTTCCAATGGTCATTAGTCACCTCAGCATCAGTCACTAAAAAGTTCCAGTGATTGGGGTGCCTGGGTGGCTCAGTTGGTTAAGCGACTGCCTTCGGCTCAGGTCATGATCCTGGAGTCCCGGGATCGAGTCCCTCATCGGGCTCCCTGATCAGCGGGGAGCCTGCTTCTCCCTCTGACCCTCCCCCCTCTCATGTGCTCGCTCTCTCTCATTCTCTCTCTCTCAAATAAATAAAATCTTTAAAAAAAAAAAGTTCCAGTGATTTGAGATGCTATCTTTATAATACACTAAATTTCCATATATACTTGTCTGTTTTAGATTTTATTCTATTCCATCAGTCTGTCTTTTCTTGTGCTAGCACCACATAAGCATAAAGATGTTACAGTGTTTTATATATTAGCATGAGTCCCTCTCCTCATGGCTTTTCTTCTTCAGTATTTTCTAATTTCTCTCACATGTTTATTTTTCCATATGAAGTTTACTATCAACTTTTTAAACTCCATAAACTATTTGCTGTTATTTTTATTGGGATTGTGTTACTTTAATAAATGAATTCTGGGAGAACCATCTTCATGACATTAAGCCATCCTATCTAAAACCAAGAGATGTCCACATCTACTTTTGTGTCTTTCAGGAGTGCTTGAAAGTTTTTCTCATATTGTTTTTGCACATTTCTTAAGTTTATTTTAGGTATGGTTGATCCTCATTATTTGTGGATTCCATATTTGTGAATTCACCTATTCATTAAAATTTATTTGTAATTCCAAAATCAATAGTCAGTACATTTTGTAGATATGCATATGCTCAGAGTGGTGAAAAATGAGTCACCCAACTGCCTTGTTTCAGCTCTCCTGCTCTAAAAAAGTGTCCTTTTAATAATATATTTTAATGCCATCTTTTCCACATTTGTATGCTTACTGTTGGTGATCCTGCTGTCTAAAATGGTCCCCAAGTGTAGTGTTAAAGTGCTATCTAGTATTCCTAAGTGCAAGAAAAAAATATGGGTGTTAAACAATCTTCATTAAGGCATGAGTTATAGTACTTTTGGCTGTGAGTTCTATATTTATAAATATTTATTAAATAAGTTGTCAAACAGACACACAATAGGTTATATACTGATCAGTTAGTGAAAATGATGTGATCAGAGGCTTGCAGGAACTTAACCTTGTACTTCACTAGGGGCAACAATTTGCTAAATTCAGTGTTACAGATACCTTTACAGAACATAAGTACCACGAATAATGAGAATCAACTATATTTTATTTTCTTTTTTGCAACTGTAAATGAGGTTTCCTCTATCAATATATCTTCTAATTGATTATTATTGAGTATATAAAGGCTACTGACTTCTGTGTTAAATTTCTATTCTGCCACCTCACTGGAGCGCTTACATTGTTCGAATTACTCTTATCATTCTCTCTGGTTTTTCAGGTATGTTCTTTTATCATGTGCAAATATAATTTTACTTTTACAATTCTAGTCCCCTATTTCTCTTGTCTAAATGTGTTGGCTACAACAGTTTCCCCCCTTTTAGGACCGTTTTGCATCTATGTGGAACTGCTCTGAGTTGGTAATAGGCTAGGTCATTGATCCAGAGTCCTGGAGTTGAAAAGGAACTCAGAGGTAATGTCTGTCACTTGATGGATTTTTTTATTTTTTTATCACTCAAGTGGTCATCCAGTCTCTTGAACATCTATTCCATTTCTTCTGGTAAGAGCATATCTCTTTCAAAGAGTTACCCTGTGCCCATTCCACATAGTTCTTGTATGCTTGTCAATCACTCCATCCTGGCCCCACTACTCCTGGCTTATGACCCAGGCCAAATATATGGGGTGGCCATAAAATCTGAATGCATAACTATTATCATTTTTTGACAGACTGAACCCCATTTATTACTTCTTCTGGCATATGCTAAAAGTGTAGATTTATGCAGTGAAAATCAAACATACAAATCACCTGAGGCACTGAATACAGATGTATGTGCAGGGATGGAAATAGCATTAATGCACCACTGCCATTACTCTGTACAACCAACTATCTTTAAAAGAGATTTAAATAATAAAATAATAAAGTCTTATGTATACCAACATAGTAACTGTTTCTGGTACTCTTCATCATCTGTGCCATTTCTGAGTTAGTTTCACCTCATTATAGGTCTTATTTCCTTGCTTCCTTGTATGCCTGGTCATTTTTGATTGAATGCCAGACACTGTAAATTTTACTTTATTGGGTGGTCTTTTTTTATCCCTACAATTATTCTTGACCTTTGTTTTGGGACACAAGTTACTTGGAAATAGTTTGATTCCTCTAGGGCTTGCTTTAAAGCCTTATTATGTGGGACCAGAGAAGCTTTTAGCCTAAGGCCAATTTTGTTCCACAACTGAAGCAAACCTCTTCTGAGTACTCCACCTGAGGCCTCTCAAATAAAGGTATCTGTTTTATACCCTGACTGGAAGAAACAGGAGATATTCCCAGCCCTGTGTGAGCTATAGGGATTGTTCCCTGTAACCTTTTTGAAAAGTTCTTTCTCCAGCCTTGAGTAGTTTCCTCACAGCCACGTACTGATCAATAGAGATGAAAACTCAAGGGGGCTTATCTCCATATATCCGGAGTTGTTTCTCTGGGTAGCTCTCTCCTCTCCAGCCCTCTATCCTGTAGACTCCAGTTGCCTTGGTCTTCTCAGAATCCTAGTTTCATCTCCTCCATTCACTGAAGGTACCAGGCTCTGCCTAGGTTCCTGCTCCCTTTGCTGCAGTGTGGAAACTGACTCCGGGAAGTAAGCTGCACGCTCATGGGGCTTACCTCACTTGTTTCTCAGAGATCACTGTACTTCATTGCCTATGTCCAATGTTTTGGAAACTGTGGTTACATACATTTTACCTAGTGTTTTAATTGTATCAAGCAGGGGTTTGGGAATGAAATCAAGTTCCTGTTATTCCACACCAGCTGGAAGTAGAAATACACTGTTCTTATTGTGATTTCCCCCAGCACATATCACTTAACGTCACTGAGAATATCATGCATTGTAATGTAATATTAACAAGGTTTTCTTATGTATATTTGTCCTGTAGTTCTTCATTCCCTGCACATGCCTCTAAACCAGACAACAGTGATTGGTCCAAAAATAAAGTGGAGATGAAGAGAGGTAGGACAGATAAGGTAAGTATCTTCCAAATGTCTGATAGTATCTCTCTGGAGCCTGGCATATCGTCAACACTCAATTGCTTGTTAAATAATTGAAGGAATGCAGGCAGACTTACATGAAGGCTTGCAAGCAAGCACGAATGAATATGACTTGATGAATGGTTTCTTCCCTACCCCACAAGTTCTCCACTGTACAGACCAAAACCTGATGACTACTCAAAGCTTTTCTGCCTATGAGAAACCTCTGGGTTCTGGGGTGGGTGGGCAGCAAGCCTCTCCACACACTATCTCACACCTTATTCTGGATCATTTCCCCACTTTTCAACTCCTTGCTCACTACACTACCACTTTTCCCCTGATGCTGAGTGGATTTCTCTTTTTCTTTCATATTTTTGGAGATAGATCTCTCCTTTAATTTCTTTGCCATAATCCTGGTGACATCCTAGCTTTCAGGTATATAAACACCATTTTTAATTAGGTTGCAAATTTGCTGATACTCTAAAATCTATCTTTTCTATTTGCAAAAAGCATCCAATATTTTTCTTATTCATAATCTGTACCCTATTATTATATAGCCCTGGGGCTATTACTGACTAGAAAAAAGAGAATTTGGGAGAGCTATTTCATTTTTGAAATTAGTGAAGCTAATTTCACTAAGAAATTAATAAAAAGAAGTGAATATTTTTATGTTATTGCTAACATGCATTCAAAGAAAACAGTAATAAATAAACAATACAATAGTTTTGAAATGTTTCCAACGTAAGAGTTTTTATTCTGGTTCTGCGCTCAATTAGAGGTACCTACAACAGACTACAAACAAAAATAATTAGGAAGGGCTCAATAAAAATGGCCAGAAATCAATAATTTTGTTTTGCAGATCTCAGACAAGTTACTAGGTCTTAATTTCAGTCTTAACATTAAGTCATAAAAATTCCTAATTCAGATAAGATAATCAATTTAAAACAAGACTGCAGGCTTGGATTATAACTACCTTAACTTCCCCCAAAAAGCTGAAAATCCTATGACAATAATTTGTCAGATTCAACTTCTGGGTATGTAGAATTTACCAAAAGACTGAGTATAGTGTGGTGAGGACAGGGAAAATAATAGGAAAAAGAATGGAAAAAGCCAGAGCCAATAAGCACAAACAGACCGGAGATCCAGGTGGGGGATAACAGGTAAGTGTATCTGTTTTACAAACAGGATAGGAATGGGTAGAATGAAGGGCGGCCTTACCTCAGCAGAGGGGCTAGTTCCACCGTGATGAGGGGCTGAGGTCTGGGCAGCCCTGGAAGAATGCTGGCTCTCTCAAACATAGTTGCCACTAGACTGCTTTAAGGTTTCTCAGCAGTGGTCCTCAGCCCTTTGCTGCTGTGGGTCGTTCTAGGAGGGAAGGGCAGGGCTGCTTGAGGTGGAGCTATGGCAGCAATGGCGTGGCTGGCTGCCTCCTAGACCCCGGGCTGAGAACCCTCTCTGAGGAGGTAGATGTCAGCATTATTTAAGGGTGTTAGAGTTTTTGCTGTACTGGGAACTAAACTGGCCTGGAAACTGGGGAGTGACCTCAAGTGCACTATTCTTGAGAGAGGTTTCAGGGTGTTCCAGAGATAGGTGATGTCGTCCCCCTCCCACCTTGGGCTGGGGGTGTTTCTTGGGGTTGGACTCTTGGGACCTGATGCCATGAGAAGAGTCATCTGAGTCCGAGGACACCATCTCCTGGAGAGGCAGCCTCTTGGCAGGTTTCTTTTTCTTCTTTCTAGGGTTCTCCTGTCTTAGCTCTCGTAAATCCCCAGTGTCAATTTCTTTGAGTGGACATATTAAGAAAGTAGAGTTCTTCGTTTTTACATCCTCCCTACAGAGAGAGAGAGAGAGCAGTGTTACCCTGGTCTTGTTGGCTGCTGTGTCTGCAGAGATGTCCAAGCCAGCCCTGTGGTGTTTCTCAGCTCTTTGTCCCTTGGACTTCTTCCTATGGAATGGAGTCGCAGAAGTCCCATGGGGTCTGATAGTCTGGGCTGGTCTTTATTCCATGCAGTTCATTTCCACAGATCTTTGATGTCTGGGAGCTTCGTGTAGTACAGAGAACCTAATGTCATTTGAACCCTGTCCTGACCAAGTCAGTGAGTAAAGCAACAATTCCTGACCAAGAAATCCCTTGACATGCCTCAGAATTGACCTGTGTCCACCCCAGGATAAGCTTGGCCACATCATAGTCCAGCTCACTCCTGACATACTGAACTGGAGCTTGTACAGCAGAGACACTCTTCTACACTTAGTTTTCCCTAATTACTCTAGGTGTACCATCAGAAAAAAGTACCCCAAATTAAAAAAATGATATGATTTTTAATTTAATTGACATTAGATATGACTAAGAAGTCATAGAGCTAGTTTTACCATTTAGAAAATATATAGTGTACATGATCAACTAATATTTGACAAGGGAGCCAAGAATACTCAATGGGGAAAGGACAGTCTTTTCAATAAATTGGAAACACTGGAAATCCACATGCTCCTGTCTTACAACACTCACAAAAATTAACATAAAATGGACATAATAAGAACTGAAACCATGAGACTCCTAGAAGATAACACAGGGCAAAAACTCCTCTACACTGGTTTTGGCAATGGTTTTTTAGATACAACACCAAAAGCACAAGCAACAAAAGCAAAACATGAATGGGACTACAACAAACTAAAAAGCTTCTGCACAGCAAAAGAACCAAACAACAAAACAAAGAGGCAACCTAAGGAATGAGAGATAATATTTACAAACCATATACCAGATACTGGATTAATGTCCAAACTATATAAGGAACTCATTCAACTTAATATCAATAATCTGGCAGAATAAACTGTTATTAATTACTGAAAGAAAAAAACAACCCAAATAATCTGATTAAGTAATGGGCAGAGGACCTGAACAGACTTTTTTTTTTTTTTAACAAAAAAAGACATACAAATGGCCAAAAGGTACATGAAAACATGCTCAAGGTCACTAATCAAAAGGGAAATGCAAATCAAAACCACAAGGAGATATCACCTCACACCTGTTAGGATGGCTATTGTCAAAAAGACAAGAGATAACAAGTATTGCTGAGGATGTGGAGAAAGTGAGCCCTTGTACACTGTTAATGGGAGTGTAAACTGGTACAGTCACTATGGAAAACAGTATGGAAACTCCTCAAAAAATTAAAAATGGAACTACAATATGATCCATTAATCCCACTTCTGGGTATACATCCAAAGGAATCTAAATCACTATCTCAAAGAAATATCTGTAGCCCCATGTTCACTACTGCATTGTACACATTAACCAAAATATAGAAACAACCTAAGTGTCCATCAGTGGACGAATGGATCAAGAAAATGTGCCATAAACATATAAAATTCATAAACAATGGAATATTACTTAGCTATAAAAAAGAAGGAAACACTGCCATTTGTGACAAGGATAGACCTTGAGGGTATTATATTAAGTTAAATAAGTCAGAGAAAGACAAATACTGTGTGTCTCACTTATATGTGGCATAGAAACAGAGAATAAAATGGTGGCTACCAGGGGTTGGGGGAGAGGGTGGGAGAAATGGGAAGATGTTGGTCAAAGGGTATAAAAAAATAAAAGAAAATATATTGATCAGTTTATTTATCCAGAACTGTTATCTTTCAAAGAAGGGATCTTGGCGGGGCGCCTGGGTGGCTCAGTCGTTAAGCGTCTGCCTTCGGCTCAGGTCATGATCTCAGGGTCCTGGGATGGAGCCCCGCGTCGGGCTCCCTGCTTGGCAGGAGGCCTGCTTCTCCCTCTCCACTCCCCCTGCTTGTGTTCCCTCTCTCGCTGTATCTCTCTCTGTCAAATAAATAAAAATCTTTAAAAAAAAAAAAAAAAAAAGAAGGGATCTTGGGAACATCATGACTTCATTCTAGCCATGCCCTCATGGCACACTGTTTTGGGAACTTGCCTTTTTCAGGGCCTTCAGGATGAGTTAAAAACACCAGATGCCTGGTGTTAAAACTTATTTTGTTCCCTTAATCAGTATCTATCACCTTGAGCACCCAGGCTTCACTCTGAATAACTTTTGACCATTGCTGCTTCAGATCCTTTTGGAAGTTACGAAGAAAAAATTAAGCGTGGGAGAAGATTTTTAGTTATTTCTAAAAAGAAAATTACATCAATCAAGGATCAAGTTTCACCACATGTGATACTTTTCAAGGATTGGCGCAAAGACTCAAGAGGTAATTCCCAAAAGGGATTAAAAAATGGCCTTCATGAGGATAGCTATGATCAAGAAAAGAAAAAGCAAAACCAAAAAATAACAGATGCTGGCAAGGACATAGAGAAACTGGAACCCTTGTACATTGTTGGTGGAAATATAAAGTGGCAAAGCTGCTGTGTAAAACAGCATGGCACTCCTCAAAATATTAAAAATAGAACTACCGTATGATCTAGCAACTCCACTTCTGTGTATGTATCCACAAGAAGGAAAGTAGGGATTCAAACAGATACGGACACTCATGTTTACCGCAGCATTACACACAATAGCCAAAAGGTGGAAGCAACACAACTGTCTACCAACAGGTGAATGGATAAAGAAACTGGGGTATATACATACAATAAAATATTATTCAGCCATAAAAAGGGACGAAATGCTGGCACACGCTGTAACATGGATGAACCTTGAAGACATTATGCTAAGTGAAAGAGGTTAGTCACAAAGGACAAATACTGTGTGATTCCACTTATATGATACACAAGGACTAGTCAAAATCAGAGAGACAGAAAGTAAAATGGTGGTTGCCAAGGGCTAGGAGCGGAGAGGGAATGAGCAGTGAGTGTTCAATGGGTACAGAGTTTCAGTTTGGGATGATGACAGAATTTGGGGATGGCTCATGTGATGGTTGCACAACAATGTGAATGTACTTAATGCCAACTGAACTGTATGCTTAGAAATGGTTAAAATGATAAATTTTATGATTTGTGTATTTTATCACAATAAAAAAAATGTCACAAGCAACTGTAGTAACATTGGAGAAAGCATCCCAGGAGGCCACCAACAAAATTTCTTGAAATAGGAGGCCAGCACCTATGTGGATGTGTAAGTTTTGTGAGGCTGGGTTCTCAGAGACTCATCCTAAAATCACACAGCAGGGTCGTAACACCATACCTGCTCTGTAAAATCTAAAATCTTACCTACCAGGGCACCTGGGTGGCTCAGCTGATTAAGCGTCAGACTCTTCACCTTGGCTCAGGTCATGATCTCAGGGTCGTGAGATCAAGACCCACGTCAGGCTCCATGCTCAGTGGGGAGTCTGCTTGAGATTCTCTCTCTCCCTTCTCCCTCTGCCCCTCCCCCTGCTTGCACGCTCTCTCTCAAATAAATAAACCTTAAAAAATAAAAATAAAAAATAACATAAAAACCTACCTACATTACCATCAACTGTCCCTCACACTGTTCCCTCCCTCCCAAGCATACTAAGTTGATATGTTCTATTTCCTTTTCAGAGATGTCCTCTATTCCCCAGGTATCAGGACCAGTCACAGTCCAGTCTACCACCTATAACCTCTCAGAAAGAAGAGCAACAAGGAGGAGGAATGGAAAGTAGCAAGAAAGGCACCCAAAGATGAAGGTAGAAGCGAGGCTGACCTGCCTACCTGAAGGATACCAGGAAGATGATCGTGGAAAGAACCCAGGAAGAAGAGCAGGAAAGCTCAAGAAGCAACACATGTCTAGCCCTCAGTAGGGCATCGGTCACATAAATCATGCACCACCTAGATAATTGCATTCTAAGCAGGCAATAATGAAATAAAAGGTGTCCTTGTCATGCCAAAATGCAAGTAATATATTAAGTGGGGAAAAAAGTCACAAACAATATGTTACATTTTCCTGTTGTTATTAAGATTGCGAACATATAAAGATAACTGGAAACCTTTCCATCAAACTGTTAATAGTTGCCTCAGGAAAAAGAATTCCAGTAGGATTGCCACTTACTCCACATTTAAAAAAAATTTTTTTAACTGTCCTAAATGATAAGGGGAAACAAAAATTTTTATTTTGAAGAAAAATAATCAACATAGCAGAGAAAACACACTCTAGAAGGATGTATGTCAAAATATAAATGGTGATTACTTCTGAAATGTGGAACTATGGCTGGTTTTTTTATTCTTCTTGTTTTTAATGTTTAAATTATATTAACTACGCATACTTTTGGAATAAGAGTAAACATAGGCAAGCTGTCATGATCAGAATAAAAAGCGGACTAGGATTTTGATCAAGGAAAAGCCTTTCCATCAAGTCAGCAGATGCAGCTCAGCTACCCCATTTTACTCTCCAGAATGACTGATGTCAACCAAGTTCGAGATATTCCACAAGGAAATGTCCCCTTGCAGGAGGGGGAACAGGGTAAGTGTGAATCTGATGTGAGAGTTCTTATCCAATGCCCCCACCCCACCATGCACCCTCATTCTGCTTGGCCCAAACCCACTCTGAGGAAAGGGGAAGGTGACCATGCTCCTGACTCTAGCTAGTGGATGTTACCCTTCAGCACACTTGGAAAGGCCCCAATAAATGGCTTTCTTTTGTCTTATCTCATGCCAAAACCAAGAAAAATTCAGCGTCCTATTATTTTAGGTTACAGGTTTAAGTAATGTGACAAACAGGTCAAAATCACATATGTGTGTCAGAGAGGAGGGGTAAGATGAGGAAAGCCAAGCACCGTGCCTTCACGGGTTCTTCAGATGCAGCTGGCTCCACTTTTGGGAAGAAAGTGCTGAGCACCTACTCCACACTCTCCTTGGGTCAAAACCCACTTCATTCGCTTGATTAGTGTCAGCTCCTCAGCTATTCTCGCTGGTTCTCCGAGGCCTCATTTCTTTTCTGCCCTAAGTGTCTGTCAGAAAGCTGGTCTTAGAACAGGGGGACCTGATGTTTTATAAAGACCACAAGGCCCCTGAGTTTTAACAATGGAGGGAGCAGAAAATGGAGAGACTGATACAAAAGGCTATTGCCATCCAAATTGTTACCACTGGCCTTCAGGGCTAATAAATCTCCATGACTCTCAACACTCTCTTGTTCCCATACTAGGGCCCCACAGCATGCTTTCTGAAAATAAGCAATGGCATTTGTCCCTCCAGAAAATATGGGACACTCACAGACAGGGTTTGCTGCTGAACTGCTTATTTTTCAGGGCTTTGCTCCAGTCTAGGAAATGGGGCTCCTAATCTGACCACAAGGGACGAGGGAACTAATGACATATTGAAGCTTAATGATTTCAGATGCACAGCTCCTTCTAAGGGAAAAATAGTCAGCAGTGACTGGGCAAGATTATGGGAAGTGATTCATCTCATGTAATGTCAGGGCCAGCGCTGAATCTTGAGGTTTCAATCAACCACTTAAAATCACTGCGGTCAGGAAGACGATGTGAGACCACACTACATAGAGGAAGGGAGGAATGTTAACCATCATGGAATTATGATTTCCTTTGGGACATATTCCTAAATCCAAATGGCTTGATGGAAAATGATTCAACTGTTCAGAGAGAGACAACAAGAGGCTAATATTCAGGAATTGGGAGCTGACCACAGACCCAGATAAAACACAACTGAACCCTAGGAGAGTGGTCTCCCCTCCCATAGACTCATACACAGCCATGTCCCCCAGGCCACACAATTAAAAACACACATCAAGAAGAGAACACTCCTTGCCTTCAAGATCTCAGTGCCCAGTCATTTCCTTCAGATGTCCAGTGATTTTTTTTTTTTTTTTTTGGAGCAAAGGATTAGTTCTATCTGGCTTTCCTGATCACATTTAGAATGTTACTAATTTTTTCAAGAAATCCAACTCCCTCCAAGTGAGTCTTCTTAAAGGAGGAGACTCAGAAGCAATCTGCCCAAGAAAGGATGGATCCCAGCTGTGCCTTGGAGGGATATCCAGCCAGTTACACGGCACCAAGTACGGGCATTCAGCTCAGGCCTGCCAGAGGCACCTTGTCTGGAGGAGCACTTAGTCCCCAGCCTGTACTCAACCAACCTCTCAGTGGGTGACTGAGTAATGTCTGGTAGAGGCACTTCCCTTCACTGGAGAAAACCAGAAGCCAGAGCATCAAACCCACCAGGCATGTGTCCCCTGCTACAGCCCCAGCGGAGGCCCCAGCCTTCTGAGAGGAACAGGATTCCAGGGGAGGAGTCAGGGAACAGCTCTGCTGGGAGCTCTCTGCCTAGCAAGGAGGGAGGATGCCAAGTGGGGGGAAATTTCTCCTGGTTTGCTTGCACTTTGGGATTAGGAGAAATTACATGTGTATTCTCTAAATGGAGAAAGTTATAGCCAGTTTGGGGAATATTTTCACTCAGAACAGATATCTCTATGCTATGAAGTGTAGAAAAAAAGCTCAGGGACATCACTGAAGGTAGGTAAGGCAAGAGTAATCACGTCCCTCCATCGGACACACTCTCAGAAGGCACACCTCCTTCAGCTGGGCTGCCAGAAAATGCACTCATCATGTGGCAGAGGAAAGAGAAAATCAAACCAGTGAGAGCCTCCCTTCATCTCACATTGTAAATGTGGTGATACTAACATTCTCTCCTTTAAGAACTAGTTATTTGGAATTTAGCAATATGGGTAACCTATTGGATGATAGAGGACCAAAGTCCTCCAGAATCATTTAGGTGTCAAATTTTAAGCTGAAACTAAAACTAGGCATCGGCTTTGGCCATATTCAATCAGTTTTGAACCCTTTACCCTCCAAATACTTCCCTTCCTGTCTTTGATTGTGTGTTGCCCTCAGTTAGGAACAAGAAGAGGGGCCTGCAGGAAATACCCTGTCACCCACGACTGAAGGCCTCAAGAAAGAAGAAAAAGTGGAGGTGCAGAACACAGAGAGCTGAATGTCTGGCATCCCAGTTCATGCCTGGGGCCATATACCCCTGTCTGATCAACCCCAAATGGATGGTTATAGTGGATTCAATATTTTAAAGTTAAATTTAGTCAAATGCTGTTCTGTTGGAATTGCAAGCTATAGCATATTTCTTTAAGTAGCCCCTGAAGAAAGCCCACCAGGGTTTTTTTTTTAATGGTCTCATTTGGTATAATGATGTGAAGGCTTACTAAAGACAAACCAAAGGGAGATGGTACCTTTAGAAAGCAAGTTAGGAAGCGCTCCTGAGGAGAAAGGACCTACCAGAAGGAAATCCGAGTGGAGATACAAAATAAGACCTGCACCTTCAGTCTGTGTGCTCACACCTGTCAGCTCTGATTATGGAAACAGAGACAGATTAAACTCTGAATTTAGAGGGTTGGACGTGACCTCTGCTTAAGAGAATTAAATGCAGTCTCTTGCTAGCACAGAGGCGGCTAGAGCAAAACAACAGTGGAGGTTACCATGGGGAGACTGGAGAGTTAATGCATACTTTCGCTGTGTGAAGCCCTAGAAGCTAGGGTAGATAATTAGCAGCTGAGAGCTTTAAATAAGGCCTGGGGCAGGACTAAGATAGAAAACAATTACAGGCTTTTCAAAACACAGAAAGAATTGAATTTTAATTCTAAAATAGGATTGATAATGTTGAATTTAGGGAAAATGGTCAATACCTAGACACATCTATTCATATTCCTTTAAAATGTACTGTAATTTGGATGTCATTTTGTTTGAGTAGGATTTTGAGATCAACAAAAAATGTGCTATAATTTTAAATGAACATTATACTCATCTAGAAGAGAATGAAGGATGGTAGTGTATATTTTCAACAATAATACCTAAGGAAAGATTCTCTGTGAAACCATGCATCTCTCATGGGCATCCACTAGTATTTATTTGTTCACTGGTTCATTCTTCAAATAGTCATTGGGCACATCCTACGAGCTGGACCTTGACAACTATAATTTAGAAGTGGACAGAACCTGGCACCTGCTTTCAAGGACACGTGCCTAACAGGAGTGAGAAACTGAGAAAGTATGTGGCCCAACACAAGGGAAAATTTCTCTAATGAAAACCTCTACAGGATGCAGTGGGATCACCTCAGCGCACAGGATGGCTAGAGTCTCGGAACAGGAATAGCGATGGTGACCCCTGAGTTCAGTGTTAGAGTTCCCTGGAGGCCAAGGGCAAAGAATAACATTCCAGGGAGGGATACACAGCACAGAGCTCTTAAAAAGCATGGCATGGGGAAAAAGCTACAAGTAGTTTAGTATGGTTAATGTGCAGAGGGCTTGTAGGAGGTTGGTTGGAGGGTGGCTAGGGAGAAGTGAGGCTAGGGGGGCAGGCCTGGGTCAGACCCACAAGAGGCTAAACTAGAATAAGAAGGGGCAAGGGAGGGAGACTGAAGGATTTTTTAAGTGGGGGAGGGACTATTGGCAGGAGGCCAAAGGTAGTGGCCTCAGGAAATGAGATGCCTGACCTAAGGCAGCACAGGTCCAGCAGAGCTGAGAAATATTTGCAAATTAGGATCAATATAATTTGGGAGACCCATGGGGTGTATTGGGTGAAGGACAAGAAGAAGCCAAAGATGATGACCAAATTTCTGTAAGGACAACTCTGTGACTGACAGGTGGCAAAGAGAACTGAGTCAGGGCAGGCAGAGATGGGAGTGGGTCTGTGGAAAGCTATACTTTCAGTATTAGATGTGCTGAATTTGAGGTTCTGTACATTCAGGTGGATGGGTGGAAATACCAGGATTCCTGCCATGGACTCAGCATCTGCTTTACCCCAAGCACACACTGACCATCTCCAATCCTCACACCACCCTAATCTCACTGTAAGCAAACAAGCTCCTAGATGATAAGCAACCTGCCCAAGGGCGCAAACTAAGTGAGGGTGGGGCTGGTATAGGAAATCAGGTCTTAGCTTCCAAGGCCCCTTCCACCTAGTTCTTATCAGCCAAGTCTGCAGTTACAACCAGCGGGGGAGCTTTCAGCAAAGTCCATCCCAGGTCCCACTCTG
Source organism: Leptonychotes weddellii (assembly GCF_054177405.1). Classification (NCBI taxonomy): domain Eukaryota; kingdom Metazoa; phylum Chordata; class Mammalia; order Carnivora; family Phocidae; genus Leptonychotes; species Leptonychotes weddellii. Next base: position 52,725,978 of record NC_138378.1, read on the forward strand.
AGAGGCTACGATTCTGATGCGGGAGCACAGGAGTGGTCTGGGGTGGAGAGGGAGATATGAGGTCCTTAGTGTAAGTGGAGTCATGGAAGTAAGGGATGTGGTTGAAATTGGGCAGGGAGGAAATCCAGAGGGAGCAGGAGCCATGACAGGTCTCAAGAGGAGGAGGAGGGGTGGTCAAGAGAGTCAAATAGACCCTACACTGAAACAGCATGCACAGTCTGTGTAAGCGGTCTGAGTGGCCCCTGTGGGAATAGCTTCACAAGGGGGTAAGGGGGGAAGCCAATACCCAAGCCTCCTCAGGAAGGGAAGAGAAGGTAAGCAAGGGGAGACACCAGCCTATGAGACTGCCCACATACAGCGTGGCTGTGAAGGGAGGGAGGATGCCAGATCACACTGCTGAACCAAGGGAGCTCGATGGATTTAGGACTGGGGGTGTGTGTGCATGCATGTGTGCATGTGCGTAAACAGTGGAGGCAAACTTGGGTTTTGGCTGGGTGAAGGAATCAGGAGAGGAGCTAGGGAGATAGGAGAGAATCCTGGATAACTGATGGAGCAAGAATTGGGTAGTGGCAACAGGCTCTGGAGCCTGGTGGGCAGGTCAGCCTTGGATGAGAGAAGGTACTTTGATATCAGGGGGGAAGACAGAGGTTTCTCCAAGCCTAGAGGTGGGGGAAAAGAAGTGGAGGAGAGAATGTCTGATGGTTTCTGTTTATGAAGTGCAAGATGATGCCATCAGGTGAATGAAGGCTGGCACCCAAGACAACTTACAAACTCCAAGTGAAGTTGGAGGGTGTTTCCAGGATCCTTTCCCTAACCCTTGCTCAAAATCCACCTTCACCTCCAAGGTTATGGCTCTGACTCTAGCTGTGATGCCCCTCGTCAGCCCCATGGACTTCAGTTTTTGTCTACTTTCTAGGCCTCAGCTTCTTCTTATTGACTTTGTTTTAATCTACCTTTCCAGCTTTTAGCAATCCTACTTCCTCAGATGAAAAGGTATTCACCCCACTGTAGCCGCTGGAAACTGCCACCCACCCACCCACCCTTGCTCACCTGGGCACAGACAAGCCAGGACCAATACCACATTCTCACTCCCCAGCAAGGGGAGAAGCAGACAATTGACTGGTCCCAACTGCAACTTAATCTAACCTTTGCTTCATTAGAAGGCCTTGAACCTTTACAAATAAAAGGAGAATAATTCCTTCAAGTTCATGACAGGATTGAGTGTTTTTCTGAAGAGTCCGTAAAATAATGTTGCGTTTGAGATTAGAACCAGATAGACAAATAACCAGCAAGTAAGAGGTGTGATGTTGAAGGAATAATAATCACAGAACTACATTTTAAGCAGGAGGTCCTCCACCTCTGCTTTTCTCCCCAAGTATTTAGACATCATGAATCCCAACTCAGAAACAGATTAAAGGTGCAAAGATATAAATAAAGTTCAGGGAGTATAAACAGTTGGGTCTACTTACACTTTTGGGTCCTCCTGAATTGGGGGTGATTTTATATGAGAGCAAGAGAGAGCATACTTGTTTTGGCTGATCTTAATAAGTGCACTCCGAGGGCAAAATTCCTGTAACAATACCAAAAGAGTTCATGCAACTTAAATCAGAAATGTCTACAATTTAGATGTAATTTTATTTCAGCTTGATCCATTACAATAGCTGCTAGCCATTATCCTATTCAGGATGACACTTAAGAGGGCAGTCAAATGGCAGAGTCTGGTTTGATAATTATATGCTAAGTAAAAGTCATCGACGAGTCCTCCCGGTCGTTTCTCCATATCCTGGATCACGTGCAAGGCCATCCAGTACATGCACATGTCTGCCCATGCACATGCGCATGTATACCCACACATCCCTCCCCAGAGCTACCTTCCTATTTACCTTTACTTCAGCCATGGCCATCTCTTTCCTAGACTCAGAAACTATAACCACCACCCCTTGCCAGATGTGCCACCTTCAGCCCCGTGATCTCTATCAGAACTGTCTTCAGTGTCTCGCCCCTGACCACGCTGCTCTAGTCTACAGGGCCTCACTGCCCTGGGGTAAATTCCAAGGTCCCTCCTGGGCTTTGAGGCTCTTTCTCAGGGATCCTAGGACAACTGCTTCATCTCTCCCCACACGCTGGGGCGTGCCCAGGGACATCTCTTCAAATGTCCCTTAATTTGCTTTCTCCTCTTTTGCCTAGTAGATATCCCCAGAGTGGTGCCTCATGTCAGAAAAGCTTCCCGACCACTGCCCTCTAGACTGCTTTTTACTGTCATCCAAACAGCTCCACGAAAGTCTATTTTGTCTTAAAGTTTTTTGTTTTTTTTTTTCTTCTGGGTTGATAAGAAGGTACCCCTTTCTCCTTGTTCTGTCAGATTGGAAACTGCTTCTGGGGCCATTGACTCTGATGGTCTTTACTCTTTGCCTTTAACTCTAAAATTCATTTACCATGACCCCTCTCCTGATGGATACACCTCATGCTATAGGCAAGAACTGACTGGATATTTTTATTCTGTATACTAGGCAGTTGGGCACAGACATTCAGAGAGTAGGCCATGGAGCCAGACTGGCTGGGTTCAAATGCCCACTGTCCCACTTACCCTGTGTGTGACTTAACCTCTCTGCTTCGGTTTCTTTATCTGAAAACGGAAATAAGAATGGTACCTGCTCGCAGTGTTTTGAGCATTCAATTGTTCATTACATATAAAGTACCTGATTAGGACCTGTGGCACATAAGTGCTTCATAAAGTTAGCCTCTAGTATTTTACTTCTTGCTTTTTGCTTCCTAGTCTATTTTCCAGGCATATTAAATGGCCCATCAAGACAATGTCATTTCCATTAGAAATATCATTCATTTAAGTAATTTAAAAAGCAATTTTGAGAATCTCCCCTTCATCAGAGGCCTGTGCGGGGGGGCTACAAAGATGAATAGGCCACAGTCCCCGCCTTTAAGGAACTGGGAGTTGGTGAGGAAGCCAGTGTGGGAAGGGGGAAGTATAGTGTGCAGAGGAATCCTGAGGGCCTCAGCAGGATGTGACAGTTGGGCAGTCTTTCCGGTGACAGGAGTTTCTGCAGAGAGAGGATGGGAGGATGGTCCAGAAAGAGGGAAAGACTAGGGGCTTGGAGAAGCCCACTGTAGTCAGGAAGCAGTGAGCCTTCCATGGGGCTGGGGCCATGCTGGGTTCAGGCTGGGTTTTTCCTTGAGGTTGATGAGAAGCGTGTGTGTGTGTGTGTGTGTGTGTGTGTGTGTCCGGGGACATCAGGCAGACAAGTGACATCAGCAGATATGTAAACTGATAAAGAGGCTTTCTAAAGCGTTTAGGGAAATTCATAGGGAGGCCAGGGAGGGGAACAGAGCAGGCTGAGAAGAGGCAGGCAAGGAAGAGAGAGAGAAAGGTGCTGTAAGAAACTGGGGAGGACAGTAAAGAACTGGAGTGAGTCTCCCCAGTTGTCAAATGTGGAAGGAGAGCCAAAAAGGCCATTCGATGAAGGAGTTAGGAAGCCGTGGCAACCTCAGTGAGGGTAGATTTTGCGTTGCAGAGTGGGCAGAATCCGAACTGTAAGGAGTAGGAACAGGGGCAGCTAGGCAAGTCATTCCTTCAGGACATCTGGCAGCGCCAGGAAAGAGCGAGGCATTGCCCAGAAGGAGGTGGGAAGCCACTTTCTACCTAGTGAGAAAGCCCTTTCTTCAATGAAAGTACTTACTCTCCGGTTGTTGCATTTCAAAACTGTGTAGAATTTATCGTCGGCCACATCCTGATTCGGAAGTGCTATGACAATGGCAGGGACATAGAAGTCAAATCCGTTGGGTATCACAATTTTGGCAAAGACATAATCTCCAACCTGTAGATGAGAACGTACATCATAGCAAATATTTTGCTTGTTGATCTTATAAGCAATGTCAACATAAGCCTGTTTTAAAATACTCCAAGGTGATTAGCAAGTACTGATGCTATAATTCAAATACATATATTTTCTCAGCTAAGAAAGAGTCAATAGTTTGAAAATTCCTCAGGCTCACTGGGCCACCCCTGGAATTCTGTAATCAGTCTAGGGGAGCCCCCAGTTTTCACGGGACTTCTTCACCTGACAAGGATCCCAGGCTGGGGGGCAGCCAGCAAACTGGCAAGAGTTCTGGAAACCATATCCTATAAAGACTGGTTGAAGGAACCTATTTCACAAGGACTGCCACCCAGACAATGTAAAGCAGCAGGTTTGTTTAATGTTCCAAAGCATACACCTGGAGTCCATAGGCAAAAGTTACAAAGAGACAGCTTCTAGCAGAAAGAAAATCTTGTGAAGCATGCGGAGGTTGCTGGGCATGTGTCAGATGGACAGGACCAACTGTCAGGGGCAAAGTGGACCGGTGGGCGCTCTGGGTCTGGCCAGGGAGGTGCCGACAGACACTGGGCATGGAATCCTAGGAGTGCTCATCCGGTGCTTTGCCTCCTGGCTCCCGCTGTCCAAGACAGCAGTGCTGGAGCTCTGGGAGCTTTCTGCCTCTCCCTCTGCTGGCCTGGGGGCTGGGAAGGATGGGCCCCATGCAGCCCAGCTTTCAAGGATGTATATGCAGATGAGAACACGGCAGCCCAGCCAACCTGTGGAATTCGTGTTCAGGTGTAACTGCATTATGGCATCAAGGTCGGGCAATAACTAACTATAACGTCAAGGAAAGCTCTACCTCTGCCCTTGATATTTACATCGGTTTTAATATCATCTTTTGCAGTTAAAGTTTCCAGGGTGTTAGCAGTTACAGCAGCTCTCTTCCCCCGCCATCTGCTGTCTGTAAAGCAACAAGGGCCGCAGGGGCCAATGTAAGCAAGCCTATGCAGTCATGAGGCTCCTTAACAGGGTGTTAGCAGATCAAGGTGCAGGAAAAAAGTTGCCAGGGCAGGGGCCATACAAACAGGGGTCACTGCTTTTCCTGCCCAAACACAAGCTCCCTGGAGGAGCCCAACCAGGTGTTCAGCAGAGGCCCACCAGTGGCCTCGCCATCCTGTTATCCACGACTGTGGGGATGGTGGAAAGGGCCCCAGAAAAGATCGCTGGAGCAAGTACCTGGAGCAGGGGACAGGGCATGGCGCCCCCGATAGGCGTGATGAACGAGGTGGGCACAGCCTTGGTGTCTCCGTACCTGAAATCCACCAGTGCATGGGTGGGGCTCACACACTTCTTCACAACCCCTGCAAGGCATGAAGTTTAAAATATAATATGAAGACAAATAATGCCTATTCTCTTAGGCTTACGCCATCTTGTTGGCTAATTTATAACACTTGGCCTGTTTAAATCAGCATGCCCCTTTGATTTCTCCAGGAGGTAACAGTGGATACTGTACGATGCATACGGGGGTTGACCGACTCAAAGTGGTGAAGTGCACAGCTCTGGTCTGGACACCGCTGAGCTGTGAAGCCCAGAGAACATGCAGAAGCTGTTTGTCCGCCATCACCAGCAGCAATCCTGACAAGAATGTCATTCCTAGAAATAAATATCCTCTTCCTGGCTACTTCTTACCATCTGATTTCCTTATTTACTTACTTTAGCCATATTTCCTTCTATACTCCTCACATATAGAAAATCAGAGTTGTTAAATTGTGAAAGTCCAAGAAAGTAGGAATTCCCATCATCAACTTTTCATCTAATATCAGATAAATGAAAAGCTAACTAGGCTGAACACATCCTCTGGCTTCCCTAAAATGCACTACCAAAAAAGGAACAAAGGAAAAAGGTGCAAGAAGTTTCCTTGTCTTTTAGCTGTACTCAAAGGGATGATTATAGTAGGGAAAAAAAATACCCGTTTTAAGGTTCACTTATTCTAGCTCAGATTTATTTTCCTATCATAAAAGGATTATAAATATTAAGGAAGTTTTGACAGGGACACTTCCCCAGGCAGTGAAGCTGCAGTAAGACTCCTACTCTGAGAGAGAAATGTGCGTGTGCCCCCCGGGGTCCCACGACACCAGGGCCTGGCACTGCTGCCCCAGTTCACACACTTACCTTGGCCAAGTCCCATGGCCTTTGATGTGGCAAAGAAATGGCTGGTGTTTTTCATCTTGAGTTCATGTCTCTTGTTTTAAATGGCCAAAGAAATGACAACCTTTTTTTTTTTTTTTTAACACACATACACACAACAAGCGAAACCCAGTTCCACTTGGTGTGTGTTTTTTCATTGGATTAAAATGTTGTTTGGTTTTTGAAATAGTCTTTATACATTATTCACACATTTGCTGCCATAAACTGACTTTATCCTTTTAATTAGAAAAACAAACACTGCTTTTTAGAAAGACTTCCTATTAGGGAAGCAATGAAGAACCACTCCTAATTGAGAAGGTCATATCCCACACACTGGCGAGCCCCCACACTCCCTCCCAGGGTTCACAGTGAAGGGCCTGGGCTGCCATGATGGCCACACTGGCCAGTGTGATCCTCCTCAAATTCTTAGCCTCTGGGACTTAGCAGAGTCTACTCATAAACCTGCTAGGCAGGGTTTCAGTTGTTTGCCTAAGTGGAGTAGCTGTGATAGACACTGGATCGCCACAAAGTCTAAACCATTTACTATGTGTCTTTCAAAGAAAAACCCTGCCAACCCTGCTCCACATGATTAGATCTACACTTTTTGGTATCTTACAACAACCTCTTTTTAGTTCCTTCCATTGTTTTCTTCTTTGTACAAGCTCTGCAGAAATGGGCCTTTGCTCACCTGCAGAAATTGGTCCAGTGTCTCCCAGCCCAACGTTAGAACCAGCCTCGTCATGTGGGCAGCCTGGCTGGCTGTGCTCTGGAAGCTGGAGGACCATGAGTGGGCCTGTCGAATTATGGCTCAGCCTCTGCATTTGCTCTTTCTCTATCTAATTAAGGAGCTGCTACCATTTCTAAGTCCCGATTCAAGATCAGCATCTAATTCTGTTTTCCCTTGTGCTGCAGTTCCTCTTTGTCCTCACCCCCAGAGAGGTGAGACTGGGTCTCCTGACTCTGAAATGTCTCCGGAAACCACTTCGGGGGCCTGGGCTTCCTCCCAGTGAAGGCTTGGCGATCCCAGTCACCTTCCTTGGGTACAGGTTGGGCCCCCCACCTCAGCCAGGGGGCTCTCCTGTACTCAGGCTGGAGAAAAAGGAATGTGCCCCTGTTGAGCCCCTCAGCAAAAATGTGGCCCGCTTTCAAGGGTCAGAAGACAGCAGAAATACTCCAAGTAGGTAGGTCAGTTCATTTTGTGAAAGACGCAGGAAGAGTTCTCAATCTTTGCTCCAAACAGGAATTTCTCAGACTGGAGACTGGATCTTTTACCTATGGCTCTAACTTTCTGATAAGCACAGCCCAGCTTAAATTCCATCTCCCGAAAAAGGCTTTCCCTTTGCTTCACCAAAAGCAGCCCTTCCACCTGCCCTACTCCACTGAAAGTCATCTTGCACATCTATTCATCATAGTCTCTTCTCCCTTCAGCCTCAGAGGTTTCCTTTCTAGCCCCCTGGGCTAATTTTTGCCTCTTTGAATTGCTGTTAAGGTTTTTAAACTGCTGTTAGCGTTTTTGAATTGCAAGCACCTCCCTTGACCCCCAGGAGAGGACAGAAGTTGTTTCTGTCTCTCAAGAGAAGCTCTCACATGGGATGAGAGAAAAACTCTTTATAGGCAATTCACACTTTCCAATTTAAAAAATACAGTACATTACCATATTTAATCGACACCACAATCTTACAGGGGTTCTAATTGTTTTAATTTCATTCAGGAGGATAAAGAAACTGAGGCTCAGAGAACTTCAGTGATTCTAGTCACATGGCTAGTAGAGGAAAAAGGCAGACTTCAAATAAATAAAAACTTGGGCTTTTCTGACCCCAAAACATGACACCTGAGAAGGTATTCAGTTCCTCCTCCCCTGCCTCTGCCACCTGCCTTTTTCTTCCCTTGTAACTTGTTTCTGTGGCATAGTGCAGAAATTGTGCAACTCAGACTTTTCATCATCATGGATTTCCTGAAGTCAATGCTTCTTTTCACTGAAGAACAGGAAGGAGGACCCGATTCCCACAAATAATGACTTAAAATAATGTTTTGAAATGTGTCTTCCTCCCTGCCTTTCAGCATCCTAATGACCCAGACTCTTGGCTTGTCACTTCCATTCTGAACAATGCAGTCATTCCTTAACCCAATATTCCACACTGACCCCGGAAGAGAGTCAGCCATACAGAAATCCCTGCCCTGACTGCCGACGATGACAGCAACAACCGGTCTAGCTCTGCTCCTGTGTGGACCTGGCCTGAAGCGAGAGATACTATGACCCAATTACCCCAAAGCCACCTACTACTGAGATACATTTCAAAGCCAGATATTTTTCATTAGAAATGTTTAGAAGGCTCCAGACAAAAGTTATCAAAAAAGGTGTCACCCGCGAATATCATGCTGTGCTCCACAAGTCTCTGTTTGGCCTTCTTTTTCACAAGGGAGAAAACAGTAATGCATAGTAACCAGGTGATCTCAAGTAGTGTCACTAATGAGGCCGATGGACATCATGTGCCTCTGGATGGGATATCTTGAGAGGGACATGACATTATGCCATCACTTAGGTAGCAAGCTGTCCAGGAATGCACACTCTGAGCCTAAGCTAACCGAGGAACATTCTATAAGGTAATTGATCTTACTCTTAAATAACATCAGTATCATGAGAAATGATAGGAAAGGCTAGAGAATAATTCTAGATTAAAGAAGACTAAGGAGACATGTTAACCCAATGTTAACATGATTCTGGACTCGACCTATTCTAGAGACAAAAAATATAAAGCCATAATTGAGACAATTAACAAAATTGAAATATACAGGTAAAAAGTAGTATAATAATGTTAAATTTCCTGGATCTTATAACTTTATTATGATTATGTTAAGAGAATACCCTTGTTCTTGAGAAATATACACTGATGCATTAAGGAGTAAAGGGGCATAATGATGTTACCTAATCTCAAATAGTTCAGAAAAAATAATGTGTATGTGTGGAATTGAGTAGAGAGAAAGAGAATAAAATAAAATTATAAATGTGGTAAAATAAACATGACAAAAGCTAATCATTGGCAAAACTGGGTAAAGTGTATACAAAAGTTCTATTATTCTTGTAACTTTTCTGTAAGTTTGAAATTATTTTTTATAAAAAAATAACTCTATGAGTTGGGTTGTTCCCAATTAAAGATTCACTGACTTCAGGGGGGAAGAGGGAACAGAAATGAAGTACATTCAGGAACACAGACATGATCATTTAATTTGCCTGAGTCAGTATTTACTAACTAGCCACTCATCCAAATTACTGATTATATGACTAAATTCAAATGTGTATTCCCTCCACACAGACTTATTTGAGTTTAATCATAGCCACAAATTAAAAATTCTCAAATAGCCAGATCTGAACTGTTGGTGGCATGCACTCTCTGCCTCTAATTGCATATTTAAAGGGAAAAAAAAAACAAAACAGGGCAATAATGATTGCTGACATGATCTCAGGAATTGCATGCGGCCATGGTGTCACCTGCTTTCTCGACTTCCCCAGACTGGCAGCAGTAGGTCTTTGGCATTTCTTATCACACGAGAATGGTGTGGAGGAAAAGTTTGAGTTGTTCTACTTTTCTCCAGGACCCTGGCCAGCGAACTGATCCCAAGCCCTAATGCAGCCATTTGGAAGCCAGTCCTTTCCTGCATTTCCATTCAACTGCCGAATTAGCCTCAGACCCCTCTCTGGGGCTCCAATTCAGAAAATCAAGCAGAGGCACCCCCCCCCCGCCGCCATAATCACCACCCAGCAAATCTGGGTCCCAGAGAAAGGGAAGGTTTTTGGGCCCTACTCTTACAAAGAAGAGTTTTGTGCCTTGGCCTATGAGCTCATCTCAAATGCTCCAATCCACATTTAATTACTCTCATCCAGTCAGCTCCAAAGCACATCTAGTGAATTTCAAAGAAAATGTCCTAGCTCTCAGTTCTCCACATATGCCTGCTGCAACCCAAAACTCCTGCTGAAGTATTTTTCCCCACTTAAAAAGATTCAATGAAATTTAATTAATAAAGAATGATTCTTTTAACTGGTGATTGACAGATAATGCCTATGCAAGACCGGCTGTGTTTCTACAGTATCATCTTTCTGCCCCACGGATCTTCCTCAGGGCTCTCTCCCTAAGCTCTCTTTTCCCTACAGGCCCTTCCCATATCAATGACACTTACGTGTTGATGTCTCAAAAATCTCTATCTCCAGACAGATTTCCTCCTGAGACTCTAGACCCTTATCTCTAATTGCTTTTCTGACAACTTCAGCAATTGGAAGCAATTAGAGATAGGGGTCTAGAGTCACAAGAGGAAACCTGTTTGGAGACAGAGATTTTTGAGATATCAACACCTAATAGTGTACCTACAATTCATCATGCCCCAGACACATCATTATCTTCCTGTGCATACCAACATCTCCTGCACGTATCACTATCTACCATATGGCCCAAGCCAGGGACCTGAGGGACATTCCAACCCACTCTGTATCCACTCTTCACACAACAGGGGAAGAGAGCTTCTGTGAACTTCAAGGGTGATTATGTTTTTGCCTGCTTTCCATGTAGTTCCCCAATAAAGTCCAAACTTCTTAACATGACCTTTTATGAATGGCCCCATACTTCCCTCTCTGAAGACCTTTATTATTTTCTACCTTTTCTTTGCCTTCTAGGTTCCAGCCATAATCTATTTTATTTCTCCAGATAGAAAATGTTTGTCTCCACCTCTAGATACATATTATTTTCACTGTCCACAAAGTTCTCACTTGAACTGTACCTGGCTGGTTCCTTCAGGATCACATGTCCCACAAACTTTTGGGAAAAGCTCTTGGGGGTGCCTGGGTGGCTCAGATGGTTAAGCTTCTGCCTTCGGCTCAGGTCATGATCCCAGGGTTCTGGGATCGAGTCCCGCATCAGACTCCCTGCTCAGCGGGGAGCCTGCTTCTCCCTCTGCCTCTCTCTCTCTCTGTCTCTCATGATTAAATAAATAAAATCTTTAAAAAAAAAAAAAAAAAAAGCTCTCGGGTCCAGCCACACTGGCCTCTTCTACCAACATGCCATATGTACTCTGGCCTCCGGACTCTGTACTGCTGTTCCCTCTGCTTAGAACTCTTCCCCCAGGGACGCCTGGGTGGCTCAGTATGTTAAGCATCCAACTCTTGATTTCAGCTCGGGTCATGATCTCGGGGTCCTGGGATTAAGCCCCACAACAAGCCCCATGTTGGGCTCTGTGATCAGCAGGGAGTCTGCTTGAGGAGTCTCTCTCTCCCTCTCGTTCTGCAGCCCCCCGACTCGTGCTCACATTCTCTCTCAAAATAAATGAATCTTTAAAAAAAAGAAGAAAAAGAAGAACTCTCTTCCCCCAGATAATTTCATGGCTTGCTCCTTCTCCTTTAAGTCTTATTCACACAACGCCTTCCCAAGAAGTTCTTCATTGGCCACCATATTTAAAATTGCAGACTTTACCTTGACACTCTCAATTCCCTTTGTAGCTTGATTTTTCTCTACAACACTGTGTCTGACGCACTACATATTGTATGTATTTGCTTGCTTGTCTGTCTCCCTCACTAGAATGTTAAGTTCCACAAAGACAAGAATTTTCATCTGCTGGTCTACACTAGACCAGCACTTTAGGAGTATTACATTCATAGAAGATAGTAGACATATAGTAAAAATTTTTTACTAAACAAATGGAAGATTAAAATAAATACATTTTCTGCCCATTTCCCCTCATAAACATAGGTAGAAACCCCACCATCAGTTCATTTTAGAAGTGGAATACCTTAATACAGCTCATGAATTGTCAGTGTTCTGGGGAAAGCACAGTATGAGAACCTCGGGTCCCTGATATATTATTTAACATAGGAATCTTACAAAATAAAATATCTACCTGGAAAGTAAAAGCCATTTTCATCACATCTTGCAATAACTTTCTGGCCTTTGAGGGGATCCAATTTTTTTGATTTGGTTTTCTTTGTTGGATTTCCTTGAGGTTTCTGTTGCTAAAAAATATAAAACATTAATAATTGATTTAAAAAATCAACACAGTGAAAATCACAGATACAGTGTAGCTTGGGATTCTCTACTGAGAATCGCACTATCAAAAATTATAGATCATCCATATACTTTGACAATCACTCTGAAATACTTGCTATGTTATTAGGAATAGGCTTTTTAAACCAATATATGAACTGATATATGGGAACCAATGACCATAAAAAGTGAGACAGAATTTGCAGTCTAAACCTAATCAAGTTTTGTTAAAACACAAAAAAAAGTGAACCTTTTCCAGAGAATTTAAACAGGATCCAGGGTCTTAAAATATAATACTCAATATATCCAGTATACAATCCAAAATACAACATACTTTTAAAAAGCAAGCAAATATGACCAATTCTCAAGTTAAAAGGCAATCAATAGATCACAATACTGAGATGACCCAGGTGTTGGAATAATCAGATAAAGACTTTAAGTCAACAATTATAAACAAGGTCCATGTGGTTGAATACTTTTGAAATGAATGGTAAAGTACTTGTTTTCAGCAGAGAAATGAAAAAAAAATGAAAATCTTAGAAGTAAAAAACACAGTATCTGGAAGGGCTCAATAACAGAAATGATATGACAGAAGAAAGAAACTTGAAAACAAATTAACAGAAATGATCCAATCTGAAGAACACAGAGGAAAACGATTTTTAAAAATGAGCAAGGTCCTTCCTGTTCAAATAATCTGTCCAAAGCCCAGCTCAGTTATAATCTCCCTGGAAAGATTTTACCCCCAGGCAATTTCAGAAAAAGCAAAGGAAAGGACCACACTGTAATTTCCAAATGGTACCATATGAGTCAAGGCTTGAAGTGAATGTCACGTTGTGTCTACTACATGAAGAAACTGGTAGCATCATTTTGATTTGTAGAGTCTAACTCTAAAATCCTATTTTCTATGCTTGTTGAACTGATCATTAATAGAAAGACCCAATCCCCGCCACCCTCCAGGCCCCCTAAAATCCCAAAGCCTCCATTACATCATCTGGAACAGTCATTATTTTTAATTCCCAATAAATGTGAGGACCAATGCTGGAAGAGGAACCCCAGGAAACCAGAAATTACTGGGAAGATCACTGGATAGAGAAGGAAAGGTCAAGTATTACCCCAATACCAAACCAGAGAACGATACAAGAAAAGGAAAGTACAGACCTATATTCCTCATGAATATCGATGCAAAAATATGTTTGCAAATAAATCCAGCAACATACAAGAAGGGTTGTACACAACAACCAAGTATCCCAGGAATGCAAAGCTGATTTAACATCCACAAATCAATGTGATATACCATATTACTAGAACAAAGGTTAATTTACTATATTATTTTAAAGCATGGAGAAAGAGCACTTGACAAAATCCAACACCCTTTCATGATAAAGACTCTCAACAAACTAGGAATAGAAGGGAACTTCCTCAACTTGGAAAAGCCTACATCAAATATGATCCTTAATGGTGAAAGACTGAATGACTTCCCCTTAAGATCAGAAACAAGAAAAGGTACTCTGCCACTCCTATACATTGTACTTGAGGTTCCAGCCAGTGCAATCCGGCAAGAAAAAAATAAAGGCACCCAGATTGGAAAGGAATAAATAAAACCGTCTTTATTTATGAATGATATGATCTTCTATGTGGAAAACTCTAAGGAATCCACCCAACAACTACTAGAATTAATTAACAAGTTCAACAGGGTGTCATGATACAAGACAAATATACAAAAAAAAAAAACAAAACTGTATTTCTATGTACCAGCTATGAACAATCTGAAAATAAAGTTAAGAAAAGAATTCCATTTATAACAGCATCAAAAAGAATAGAATATTTAGGAATAAATTTATCAAAATAAGTGAAAGACCTATACACTGAAAACTATAAAACTCTGCTAAAATAAACTAAGGATCTAATGAGTGACATACCATGTTAATGGATTTGAAACCTTGATATTGTTAATACAGCCATTTTCCCCAAACAGATCTATAGATACAATATAATTCATATCAAAATCTCAATAAGTTTTTTGTTTTGTGGGTTTTTTGTAGAAACTAAGATACTGAAATTAAAAGTGCCAAAACAATGTGGAAAAAGAACAATTTGTAGGATTTATTCTTCTTGATCTCAAAACTTGTTATCCAGAAAGTGCAGTACTGACATAAGGATAGTCATATGATCAATGGAACAGTATTGAGAGTCTAGAAACAAATCTCTACACTTATGGTCAATTGATTTTCAACACTTTGGGAAAAACTTCTGCAATTTCTTTAAAAATTAAACATAAACTTACCATATGTCCCAGAAGTACTACTATTAGATATCTAGCCAAGAGAAAGGAAAACTTATATCACACAGAGACTTTTATGTATTCATATCAGCATTATTCACAATAATGAAAAAGTGGAAATAATCCAAATGTCCATTAACTAGGGAAATAGATAAACTAAATGTCACATAACCATACAATGAAATATTATTCAGCCACTTATATATGAAATGTACAGAAAAGGCAAATTTATAGACAGAAATTAGTAGTTACCTGGGGCTGGGGATGCAAATAGAGATTGACGGCAAATGGGCATGAGGGATCTTTCTGGGGTGATGGAAATGTTCTGAAACTGGATTTTGGTGGTGGTTGACAGCTCTGTCAGTTTTACTAAAAATCACTGAATTGAAGTAGGTAAATTTTACAGTATGAAAATCAGGTCTTTTTTTTCAAATCACTACATTGTGGAAATTAGAGATTTTTCCTTAGATTTTTTTTCATTTTTTAAAAGAACTTCCTGATCATTAACTTATTGTTGAGTTTCTCAATGAAATTCGTCCTCCATCCTAATCAGAGTGCCCCCATGACATCATTCTCCAGCTTCTTTTTTTTTAAGATTTATTTAATTTTATTTGACACAGAGAGAGAGCACAAGCAGGGGAAGCAGCAGGGAGAGGCAGAGGGAGAAGGAGGCTCCCCACTGAGCAGAAAGCCCAACGTGGGGCTCGATCTCAGGACTCTGGGACCATGACCTGAGCTGAAGGCAGACGCTTAACCGACTGAGTCACCCAGTCACCCCTCCAGCTTCTTCTTTTCACAGACCATCAAATGCCCCTCTCTTCCGTGATACAAAGTGAATATAAAGTGCTTCCACATGCTTTTTGATGTTACTTTTTTGCAATGTTATAGCTGTATCTCAAATAAAGTATTCAATGCATATTTTATGAGTCCATAACAGGCCTTCAGTTAAGGAAGTCTCTAATTTATGAAACAATTGACTGTAAACATTTAAACAACCTCAGATAGTCTGAACACATTTGCTCTAGGGTCATTATTTGTGTTCAGTACAGTTTGGGCTCATTTCCCTGGTGCCCTGATGTTAATGGATTCTGTTGCAGCCATCTATCATTTGGATCTGTTTAGAGATGCTTTTTAGGTTCATCAAAAGATGTGGGAGTATGGTTTATTTCAGGGGAGAGGAAAACAGAACCATGGGCCTCAGAAGTGAAGAAATACTGAACCAAAGGTTTAAGGTCTCTTGAAGGAACTGTGGGATATTAACAAGACTATGCAGCCTTTGATACAAAACGTAAGCTGAATACCACCCTTCTGTTTATGATGCTCCATTTTCAATGGATTTTGCTGGAGTCCATCCTCACATAATTTCTATTTTTACTGATGCAGTTATTATGTCAAAGAGAATGACCCAACATCACTGGTGGATGGTAACTATTACCTGTTTGTTCCTGGGATTTCAGCTAGAGGAGAAACCTAAATAGTCCCTTCCCACAGGAGCTTCAGAATGACCTACTGCAGTCTGAATTGGCCTCAAGGGGCCAAGACTGGACCATGAGACAGGAGAAATAGAACCAACTGCTGCCCAGCTGGCTGTGTGACTTTGGGTAATCTTTCAACTTTTTGGGCCTCAATTTCTGCATAAGCAAAGAGATGGTACAAACTAAATGACTTTAACATCTTCTAATTCCATATTTCTGTCCAGAAGAATCTAGGCCTTACTAGACCTTTGTCTGCATTACTGGAGAAACTATTAGACTGTGTGTATACAAAGACAGGGACACTAGCATGGTATTTTTGTTTGCAGTTTTTATAACATAAGGGGATTGCAACAACCAGAACCGTGAATTTGAGTAGCACAATATTCTATCATAATATCATCATAATAGAGATGCCCACACCGCAGTTTCCTACAATCATTTCCTCAGTGGAAGACTCCATGTAAAGTATTTTCATCACTGATAAAATTTAGAATCTGGACATGCCAAGTTAAATCAGCTGTTGCAAAAACCTCACCTCTACATACAGTTTAACTTACAAAGCCACCTTGCTTCACACAGACCAAACAACCATGGAGGTCACCAGACAGCCTCTCCACCTCCAGATGGATAACACCCTGATTTCCAAAAAGATGTCCACGTTGATCCCAGAAAGGCAACCTCCCCTTCAGAGTTCATCAATGTAACAGACAAGCCACTTACTAGAATCTATGCCTAGACATATTTAAAATTCCTTTAAAAATTCTAAATGAGTAGAATCACACCATTTAACTAGCCCCCTTTATCTCTAGGTTCCAAATATTTATTTTCTCAATATCCTAGCCAGAAGCTAACTGATAAAAATTCTTTCTACATTTTCATAGGTACAAATCTGTGAAGTCAAAGGCCCGAAATCATCAGAGCTCTTTTTTTCTCTAGAGTTGTCACTCACTTCCCCATTCATCTAATATAGAACCACCATTCACTCTATGAAGACCTTCCCTGCATGGGCAACAACAATGAACAGTAGCAACACAGAGTACCATGATGTTCATTTGTCACACACTGAAAACGCCACCTAAGAAAATGCCTTTCTAAGTGGCTGAAAAGTATCAACTATCTTCAAATCACTCATACACTTATGGGTTCACCTGATAGGACCATTACAGTACTAAAGAGCTTTGTATACATAACACATTTACTCTGCTTTTGTGTCCAACTGTTACTACTATTGGCAATAATTCCTTTCTGTTTCCACAACATGTAGCTTTATGGAAAGAACTATTCACTGTACACCCAATGATTCATTCAAATCACTGCAAATCGATTCAGCTACACCACAAATTAAGTAGAGTAGCTATGGGAAAACAAACCTATGGGGCCAGCTTTAGTACAATGGTTCATTCCATTGCTCACAGAAATAGAGCATTGGTTTGCCAGGCTGGAGGATATCAATAAGGGCAGCTAGACACACCATCCCTTCCGCCACAATGTTGACAGCACCTTTCTAGAAAGATGATATGCCACAGTTTTTGAATCTTGCCAAAGACTTTAAAGACACTGTACAGTCCTGTTCTTTTCCTGGCATGCCTTCACCTATGTACACCTACAATACAAACAGGTCATTGAGTTTTTGGGGCATTTTTCCCTCTTTTATTAGTTTCAGAGGCAGAATTTAGTGATTCATCAGTTGCATATAACACCCAGTATTCATTACATCAGGTGCCCTCCTTAATGCCCATCACCCAATTATCCCTTCCCTCACACCCCCTCCAGCAACCCTCAATTTATTTCCTAGACTTCAGTATCTCTTATGGTTTGCCTCCCTCTCAATTTTCATCTTATTTTATTTTTCCTTCCCTTCCCTTATGTTCAAATGTTTTGTCTCTTAAATTCCACATATGAGTGAAATCATATGATATTTGTCCTCTGACTTACTTATTTTGCAAAGAAATCTATGGAGGACGAGAGTCAGAAAGGGTATAGAGTGAAAACAAAACAAAAACAATAAATAAGGCAACATATCTCTAGGTTTAGGTGCATGAGAATAGTTGCATGCCAGTCACCGTGGGGAAGTCAGATGGGCAATGATACTGGCAGTGGGGATGTTGTCCACTGGGTAATTTGATTTTGCCTTGTTTCCAAAATTCAGAGAATCCAATTTATTTCCTTGTCAGATTCAATTACCAGGTGATGTAGAACAGGATCCAAAATGGTGCCACCCTCCTTTCATTTATTATTTAATTTCGAGGTCATGCTTTCAGGTTTGCATTGGTGGGGACAGTGAAGTTACTAAATGTTTGATGCTTTAAAATTTTCCATGCATTTCTACGACTTGACTAGAACTAGCCTTTGGCTCCAAATTTTGTTTTGAAACCACTACTAAATATTTTTTTCTGCCCCAAATCATTGAACTGCTGACACCCCGCAGCTCCAACATGCTTCTCTGTCCATGTTTTGTCTTTAAGACCAACTAAAGTCTGTGACCACTGTAATCAAGGTAAGACTTATACAGTGTCATGTATGGTTTGACCTTTCCTCTCTCTAGGATATCTAAATATAAGACCAGAACATTTGCAAACTGTCTCTGTAAATAATTCAACTCCCTTTAAAACCTTGGTGAAAAGGACAGGGCCAGCCTGGAGCATTTGTTGACCTTCACTATCTCTGTCCTCATTTAGAGTTAGAGGGGTATCCTCTACCCCGAGAATATCTAGGATCTGCATCCCTTTTAAAAATGGGTTCTGGAAAGAGAATGAGGAGACCTTATAGGAAAATGTGTATCACAATGGCCAACTCCTGTCCAGCCCCTCTTGGCCATGCAGTGACAACCTGAGTAAATGAGTCAGAGGGTTTCTTGTGCTTCCCTTCCCGGGGCATTTGCATTTTAACATGAGGCAAACCATCACACCGAAGGAGTGAAGCTCTAAGGGGAATTTCCTGCCTCAGCTCTGCCCTTCTGAGGAGGAAGCTAAGCCCTCTTGCAAGACCTCTCAGGAGCACAGCAGGTCAGCACTGGGGCCCACAGGGACACTAAGGATACTGCACATGAAACCAAGGCTTAAGGGAAACACTATGGCCAGGCAGACATGCAGAGAGAATTATTATCCCCTGTGAAGAGTCTTGGACACCTAGCCTTGCTTTAAAAATCCAAAGTGGGGTTGGAGAGTGCTTTACTGGAGTTGTTTTCTCCCTCTTCCTCACGGAATAGTGTAACT
Source organism: Leptonychotes weddellii (assembly GCF_054177405.1). Classification (NCBI taxonomy): domain Eukaryota; kingdom Metazoa; phylum Chordata; class Mammalia; order Carnivora; family Phocidae; genus Leptonychotes; species Leptonychotes weddellii. The sequence goes on from NC_138378.1 coordinate 52,744,971, forward strand.
GTAGAAAACACACCATGAGAAACAAATATCCCCAGAACTTAGATGCAGTTTTCACTTCCCTCTCCTGAGGGTTGCTTCCGGAGCAGATCACTGATGGGCTGAGCTGCCTGGCTTTAACACTCCTGCCAGTTTGTGCAGTGTGTGTGGCTCCTTAGGAAGCATAGGAAACCAATCACAGGATGAAGCCCTGAACCACAAAAAAGTCCTCTGATCCCCAATACCGTGCAGTACTGGGTTATGGAGTTAACTACTCTGAAAGTAAAATCTCCAATAAATGTTGGTCACCTGGGTGGCTGTTGGTTAAATGACTGCCTTCGGCTCAGGTCATGATTCTGGAGTCACAGGATCGAGTCCCACATCAGGCTCCCTGCTCAGCAGGGAGTCTGCTTCTCCCTCTGACCCTCCCCCCCCTCATGCTCTCTCTATCTCATTCTCTCTCTCAAATAAATAAATAAAATCTTAAAAAAAAAACTCCAATAAATGTTAATCAATAGCAACTCAAAGGGATTTTGCAGGAAAAAAATGAATTTTCTTCCTCTCCTCCACCTCCCCTCCCCCCCTTCTTCTTTGGTGGTGGCAAAAGAACCTAATATATATGCATTAGATGCTGCATAAAATTATTTCCCAAGTGAAGAGCAAACTTGTAACATCTTCTCAGGGAATATTTCTTCATTGCTCTTTCAGAAAAAAAAAATCAAAGAGAAAAATTCGAAATGTTTTAAATATTTAAATCTGAAAATTACCACAGCCTCATAAGCTGTAATTCAGATGCTACTGATTCAGTTATCCATATGTTGCTACTCCAGAGATGAACAAAAGCCATATGCTGGAGCAGCTTTTATTTCACTGTCTGGAGTGTGGACCACAACCAGCAATCTACTATATACAAATATATATCTCACTCAAGGCTACAGTATAAAAATAAATGCTAGGCCTTTAAGAAAACTTTTCAAGACATCTCTCTGCTGGTTACTCTGGTTACAATTCACAGTCACTAGAGAGTCAGTCTTCCTACTAGACTCGAATATCAGCACAACAGACTCAAGTTTTTCTAGTGGAATGAGGAAGGCTGATTAGTTGTAGAGGTTATGGTGGGAGGCCTCCCTCCTCCCTTTAAAGAGGAAATATTAATGCAAGAATGACAACGGGTCCAATTATTATTTGGGAGCAAAGATAATAACTCTATTTATTCTGACTCCATTTTATACAGCTCAAAGAAATTTCTCTCTAAATCTTTCCAACCAACTTTCTCCTATACAGTGTCAAAATCACTGTTTTCCCGACAATGTTTTCCAATCCAGATGGTCTCTCTTCTTTTCTCATTCTCCCAGTTCCACCTCACCCAGCCTCACCTATATCTTTCCCAACACTCTTTCTTCTGGATAGTTTTTCACAGAGTGGAGCACTCAATGCACCATCCCTAAAGATTGTGGATTCCACATTCTTTACCAGTCACAACTTGGAGAAATAACCATGTGTGGCCAGCTGTATAGATAAATTTCCAAGACCTCTTTTAGGGTTGCTTACAGATGCTTCACAAGTTCTTCTGTCTCCAAATTTTCCAAGGCAGTCAAGGTTATAAGTGTGGAGAGCCTGTTGGGTCTTTCTGGGCCTGGGTCCTAAGGGATTTGCTCTGGAGAATAATCCTTATGTAGTAAGGAAATGTTGTAGGATAGCATGGCTGGGCTGCCTAGACCAGGCTCCCAGGGAGAACTATGGAAGGTTAATTATAATTCAGATGCCCAGTGGTGATTTCCACCACAGCACAGCTCTGATTGGCCAATGATGGTGAAATTTGCAATCATGGCAATAAGAGGGGTGTAAGCAGAGGGAGTTTTCAAGGGGAATTTAAAATTTCAGACTTCAGATTTTTCCTTTCATCATGTGGTCAGTAAGCCAAGCACCTGTCTCTAGGGATACCACAAAACTAGTGGGTTATGGAAATAGGGTAAGCAATTCTTCAATCAAGCACGGAATGCGACCATGGTGGGTAGAGCGGGTGGGATGATGGTTCTCCGCTCAGGTTTGATCCTGGGGCCAGCAAAGGCTGTCAAAGCCTGAGTGGAAAAAGCAAGGTACAGGCTAGCTTAACACCAACATATGCAGCCACTTCTCCCCACATCTGATCCTCACCAACAGAAAAATCACAAAGCTGTCCCAAACTCAGGAACCAGTGGGGTGACTACATATCAGAGAACCAAAGACATCCAGACTCCATAACACACCCTGGTGTGGACCAAGTGGACCAAAGTGACCACTGGCCACTCCCTTCTGACTGTGTGTGGGCATTTCCAATTGGATCCCCATTCCTAACAAACTTTGATCACCTTTTGCTACATGTTATCAATAAACTCTAGTGGACCTTAATAAATAAGAGATGGTTTCTTGCTCTTCAATTTACAATCATTGATCAAAATCTTTGGCCTTTGCTAAAAGAATTTATAATCAGACTATATTTATATATGAATCAGTAAAAATGACCTTCATCTGTGATGAATTTTTACCCCAGGTTCTCACAAGCCCTTGCAATCGTGAGCTTTGGTCCCAACCAATATTTTTCACAATAGGAGATCGAGACCTGTTAGTGGGCCATGAAGTCAAACCAGTGGGGCATGGCAGAAATAGAATTAAATATTAAAATATTTCATAATACATCATACATGGTGAGGAGAAGTATCATTTTAAGAAAATAATATGCAAAATATCCCATTGCTGAGGGCCATGCCAAGAGTGGAAGGAACTCTGAAGATAAGATACCAAGTAAGAGTACCCCCCACCCTGACACACAATTCATTACCTGTGGATAACTGTCCTGGGCACATGGACGCTTCCCGGAACAGACAGTGGGGGCTTTGCCTACCCTGTGTGGGGACAGGGCAGTGAAGGAAAACCTTAGTCCCTGACCAACAAGGGGGCAGCAGTGGACCCATCAATACCATTACACACACTAAATGTCTTCTCTCACTCTGGAGAAGTTTCTCACCATCTCTTTCTCCTTTCCTTCCCTATGAAGATCTTGAAACCAAATCTTCACTTCCTGTACTTACTTTCTTCAGATCTACCCACTCTTCCACCCACTGCAAACTGGCTTCTGCTCCCACAATTCTACTGAAATTATTCTCACTAAGATCACTAATGATCTTCTTGCCAAATCAAATGGCTTGGAGACATCCTTCTGTGTGACTTTTCAAAACTCCTCAGTAAAAACTTTAACAATGGATATAGCAATAGTGGGTAATACATGTTGAGCGCATTTACTGTTGAGACCTTAGCGTTGCACACTGCCCTACATAAACTATGTGTATTATCTTACAACCACCTTTAGGTAGGTGCTTTTTCTATTTTAAAGATGAGGTAACTAGGCTCAGGGGGCCTATGTAAGGCCACAGAGCTAGAAATTTGCCGCAGTGAGACCATACTAAGGCCTGTGACTCCAGATCCAAGGTTCTGCCCACCTCTCCCTGGGCTCTCGCATCATGCATTCTACCCTGAACCTCCTGCTCCTCTAACTTTCCTGTCTCCATCCCTTCCACTGTCTCTTCTTCTCTCAGCACCTCAAATGACCTCCAAACTCTCTCCTTAACTCAGACTTCTCTCCTAAGCTCCAAACATGTGGCCTTTCTCACTTGGATATCCCATGGACACATAAGAATCAAAAGGACCTAAAGTGAATTACCTTTCCCTGAAAATATGGTCTTCCTCTTATTATACCTCTTCCTCTTGTTCATTCTTTCATTTATTCATTCAAATACTTATGAGTATTGGTACCTACAAGGTACCAAGCACTATTCTAGACGCTGGGAGTACCTAGCACACAACGGACTAGGTCCCACCCTCATTATAGTAGGGAAGACAGATCATAAACACATACATAATGTCAGGTGAAATGTGCTGTGAAGAAAACAAAAATGTGGTCAGGGGTTAGAGAATGACGGGGTGTTTAGATGGGCTGGCCAGGGAACATCTGTGTCACTGAGGAGCAGAGGTGATACGGAAGGGTTAACAGTGTCTGTTTCCCCCGTGTCCAAGACAGAAAGTTTTGGGGTATCCTTAGCTTTGCCTTCTGGCTCACCCCACACATTCACTTTCTACCAGTTCATATCTCTTTTCTCTATTTCCTCCTCACTGTTCTGGCTTGGCTCAAGGACTCAAAACCGCTCAACAGAGTGTTGCACCCGGTTTGGGTCTTTCCCTTCTACTACACTGGGCCTCATCACGCTGCCAAAATATAAATCTGTTAATGTCTTACACTTGCTGAAAATTCTTCCCTGGGTTTCCATTTCCAACAGCCATGAGTCCGTGATCCAAGGAGAGAATTCCAAGTCCCTCGTATTCTGCTGCCAACTTCCTTTCCTGCCTTGTCTCCTGCCATATCCCTGGTGAACATGCCATGTTCATCCCACCTCCCTGCCTCTGCGTAGGCCATTTCTTTCACTCAGAACATTTCTCACACCCCAACCCTCAAATCCTACTCGTCATTCTAGACCAAACTTAACTATCCCCTCTCTGAAGCCTCCCCCAACTCTCCAGTTCACTTTTCCCCATCTTCCAGTTGGTCTGTGGATGTGCCTCTGTTGTCACATTTATAATTCTCTGCTAGAAGGATCTGGGTTTCATTTATTCAATACGTATTTGTCCAGTGTCCACTGTGGGCCAGCTGCCATTCTCAGGGCTATAGATACAGCTACAAATAAGGCCAAACAAGGTCTCAGCTCTCATGGAGCTTACATTCTGTTCCAGTACATCTTCACCAGGCTGGGCCCGTGTCTTCAATGCAGTTAACAAAGCCCATTTTGTGTCCAATGTATATTATCACCTTGGGAGACACCAAGTAGAGAGAAAAGAATGAGACAGGCTCTTCACTGCCTGAAGTCGCCTGTGCCAAGCACAGGATCTGACCTGTGGTCAGAAGTGAACAGGTACTTTTGGATAAAGAAATGATGGAAAGTATTTTTATTCCCACTTTCTGGGTAAGAGAATTAAAAAATAGAACAATTCATTCATATCTCGTGGGCAAGGAATTTTGAGTCCCAGGATTCCAGACAAATCCAAGTAGAACACACTATCTTTATTCTGAATCACCAGAGGCTTCTTTTTACTCCATCTCAGCAACACTACCCATTTTTAAATTTAATACAAAGTATAGAAAAAAGTAATGCTAGCAGAATCTGCTATTAGGCACTGTCTCTACAGTTCAGTGTGGGAAAGTCCATCATTTGGGACTTGTACTGGTCTTTCTCCCTGACTAGAATGAGGGTGGGGTGTGATTGTGTGTTCAGGCACTTTTAGTGCCTAGAATAGTGCTTGGCACCTTGTGGGAACTCATAAATATGTCAATGAAAAAATGAAAGAACAAAGGAGAAGAGGCATGATGAAAAGAAGAGCAGATTTTCAGGGACAGGGAGTTAATTCACTTGTCTTTTTGATTCTTGGGTGCCCACAGGGCATCCAGGGAGGAGGGCCAATAGATAGCCACATATTTGGAGGCATCAGATGGTGTCTCCCAAGGGAACACTAAACAATTATTTGGGGAAGTCACTTTGTTTGAATAATATTAATAGCCATAAGATGCTTTGTGATAAGATTTTTGCATTCTGCACAAAAGACATCGCTTTCTACAATGGAGGGGAAAAGTGTGATTTGTAGGAAAAAATAAAATGAAAGAAAAACAAAACAAAACAAAAAAACAGAACCAAAGAATCCAGAGCAGCAAATACGGAGTTTAAAGCCAAGCAAAGCCAATATCACTTAGCAAAGACTGAAACCAAAAGAAATGAATCTCAAAGGTCAGTTCTTTGGGTATATTTTTTAGTGAACATATACTGAATATACCAAAATTACAAAGAATTCAGTAATATTTCAAGTGATCTATTCCATGCCTATACAAACACACACAGTCAGAAAGCAATAAGTATTTAGAACCCCAAAATATTCATGCCCTTTGAACCAAGGATTCTACTCCTAAGAATTTGTCCTAACAAACTAAACCAAATGCACCACAGAAGTCATTAAGACATGTGAAAGAGAAGAAAACTGAAAAAAATATCCCAAATGTCTAACATTCACTGAAGAATTAAATAAATCAGGGTATAGTACACACCATGAAATATTATATAACAGCCAAAAAATCAAACTGAAGATTTGGAAAAAATAGAGAAAGTATATGAGATAATATCAAATAGAAAAGCAGAATATGACATTTTTCTAAAGAAGACATACAGATGGCCAATAGACACATAAAAAGATGCTCAATATCACTAATCATGAGGGAAATACAAACCAAAACTACAAGGACATATCATCTCAGACCAGTGAGAATGGCTAGAATCAAAAAGACATGAAATAGCAAGTGTTGGCAAGAGTGTGGAGAAAAAGAATCTCTCGTGAACTGTTAGTGGGAATGTAAATTGATGCAGCTACTGTGGAAAGCAGTATGGAAGTTCCTCAAAAAATTAAAAATAGAACTACCATATGATCTTTACTCAAATAAAACAAAAACACTCGTTTAAAAAGATACACACACCTCTGTTTATTACAATATTATTTACAATAGCCAAGACACAAAAGCAACCCAAGTGTCCACTGATAGATGAATGGATAAAGAAGACGTGGAATGTACGTACACACACACACACACACACACAGTGGAATATTAATCAGCCATAAAAAAAGAATGAGATCTCGCCATCTGTAACAATATGGATGGACCGAGAGGGTACTATGCTAAGTGAAATAAGTCAGACAGAGAAAGACAGATACCATATGATTTCACTTGCATGTGGAATCTAAAAAAACAAGTGAGCAAACAAACAAAAAGAAGCGGAAACAGACCCATAAATACAGGGAACAAATCGGTGGTTGCCAGAGAGGAGGGGGTGGGGGGCGGGCAGAAGGGGTGGAGGGGAGTGGGAGGTACAGGCTTCCGGTTAGGGACTGAGTGAGTCCCAGGGATGAAGCATACGACCCAGGGAATATGTGGCATTGTAGTGTGCTGTAATAGTGTCGTGTGCTGACAGACAGTAGCTACACTGTGATGAGCACAGCAGAACTTACTAAATTACTGTGTTGGTAGACTTGAAGCTTATGTAACATCATGTATCAGCTACGCTGCAGTCAAGGAAAAACGCAGAATATTAAAATGATTATGGAGACTGCTTCTATGTAAAAAATTTACTCAAGGAGGAAAAGAAAGCTAAAAGTAAGTGATCCAAAGTGGTGGTAATAAGGCAGTCAGATTATAAGATTTTTTTTTCTTTTTGAAAAGTGTGTCTTATTAATAATAATTTCTAACACTTATGGGGGGGCTTTTCAATATGAAGTACTGTAAAAAGTAATTTTACTCTCATAATAACCCTATAAGGCAGATATTAGTAATATTCCTATTTTACAGATTAAAAACCCTTAGATTTAGAGAGATGGAATAACTGGCCAGGATAATACAGGGATTAGGTGGCAGATCTGAGGCTAGACCCTGGTCTGGCTCATATCAAAGCCCAGACCTTTGATCACTATATTATACTTCTGTTTAGTTTTGTTTTTTAATTAAAAGTATACTGTTTAAAAAAAAGAAGGCCATAGTAAAACCAAATGGCATTTCCTTTTTGTTGAAAAGAAGTCCTGACGCTTTACCTGGGTTGGCTCTAACTCTTTTAGAAATCCATGTGGAGGGGGTGGGAGAGGGAGAAGGAAGGCCAACGCAGGGATGGCAATGACTTGGGACAGGAAGGAGGGAGGACATATAGACACCTCCATGGCACCCACCTCTCCCTGTGACTTGCTCACATGATTCTCCTTCTTGGCAGCCTCCTGGAGTTCCATGGCCTGTTGGATATACATTTTCCCAGCTAGGATTTCATTTTCCAGCATCGACAGCTCCTTCAATGAAATGGGCCAATTTAACCGTTCTAATGCCCTGTTTAAAGCTGCCTTGTTTTCCAAGTACCGCATGGGTTTATATGCATCTAACCTAAAAAGAAAAAAAAAGGAGGACAAAAAACAAAGAAAGCGATAACAGAAAAAACATGGAGAGATGATTTTTCAGTAAAACCTCCCTTGAGAACCATCTCTCAGACAGATGTCAGGTGTCAGTGGACAGAATCACAGGCATACCCTCTGGTCCATCAGGACTGTGGTGGCTTACATGAGTAGCTTACATTAAAAATAACCATCTCTGTGAATTATGGTACACATTCTTCCCTATTACCTAATTTGATCATCTAATTTTGAAGTTCGATATAGTTTTTTTTCTATTTTTTTGGCATATTTGGAACTCATTCCTTTCTCCCTAGGTCTAACATTTGGCAGGAACAAAAATGAGCTCCAAAGAGATTTCACACACTATGTCCAGTAGTAACTCTGAGAAACAGAGGAAAGCAAAGGGAAGGGAAGCAAAACAAAAGCCAAATATTTGCCTCAGAGCAGTAATTCTTCTACCAGCTCATTCTAGCTATTTTGATCTCCTCTCCTCCTTTTATAAGCCTAAATAGGCCTAAACTTTCTGGCTTCATTGTTTTGGTACACAAAGAACAGAAGGCAAACTTTCTATGAGCCGAAGAACCCAGGCTGTGAGACTCAAGGGGAAGCCAGGGTGATGTGATGGCCCAGGTCCTGGATACTACTTCCAGTCCAGCTACTGCTACATCAGACACTCCTGGAGGGGGGACAGAAAGAAAGGGAAGGAGGAAGGAGGAAGAAAGAAAGAGAGAGAGGGAGAGAGAGAGAGAAGAGGGCATTTCATAATTATTCTCTTACTGCTGAAAGGGTCACTTCCTTTAGATTTAGGGTGTTGGAAGAGTACAGTGCAAACCCAGCACAACCACAGGACTCAATCCACAAGCAAACCTGTCAGATAACAGCAAAAATTCTTACTAAAAAAATCTAAATTGGAGTGATGTCAGCAAGATGGTGGACTAAGAAACCCCAGGCTCCCATTCCTCCCTAGGAGATGCTGACTCATCAATATATAGACCAAATTTCCTTTGTGAGAATTCCTGAAACCAGTTAAGAGGTCGCAGCACTCCAGATGAACACAAAACCAAGAAGAATAGTGGATTAAAGTGGATAGAAAAGGCTGTTGCATTTTGCCAGGCCTAGTCCCCCTGCTTCCCTTGGATAGTGCAGTGCAATTAGGAGAAAATTAGGAGAAAAGAAAAGAGGAACATGCATCCAACATTCTGGCTTTTGGGGGGGCTTCCCAAGAGACTGGTTTCCATCTCACGTGACTCAGAGCACTGATGGGAATGGTGAGATACTCTGGATACCATGTTAGGGGTAGCTAAAGGGAGTTCCCATGGCTTGTTACAGCACCAGAGACGCTGCAATACCAAAAACAGACACCAGGGGGAGGAAGAGATTATGGGCTCCTGACAAGGAAGGGGGCAAACCTCTTTAACTGAGAAATTACACACACAAGCCTGGAGAAGGCACACCCCAGAAAAGGTTTGAAAGATCCCCAGAATCCGTAGCCCAGATGATTGGTGAAGGCTGTTCCCTGTAAGAAGCTAGTCTGTAAAGACTAGGAGATATAACTGTTTCTTTCAAATACTCAAATCTCCACTAAAGATTCTAAGGCATACAAAAAAACAGGGAAAGGTGGCCCAATCAAAGGAACAAAATAAGTCTCCAGAAATCTTTCCTAAAAAAATGGGAGATCTCTGAGTGACCTGACAAAGAACTCAAAATAACTGTCCTAAGGATGTTCGGTGAGCTCTAGGAGAACACAGACAACTACATAAAATCAGGAAAATGTTGCATGAACAAAACAGAATATCAATAAAAATACTGAAACTATGAAAAAGAACCAAACAAATTCTGGATCTGAAGAATATAATAACTATGAAATGAAAAATTCACTAAAGAGGTTTAAAAGAAGACTTGTTAAAGCAGAAGAAAAAAATCAGCAAATTATTACTACTTTAAGTCATAAATTGTTCCAAGAGACAAAGAAAGACATTATATAATGATAAAAGGGTCAATCCACAAGGAAGAGATGACAATTATAAATATATATGCACCCAATGTCAGAGCTCCCAAATATATGACACAAACATTGACAGAAATGAAGGGAGAAATAATAAAAATAAGAGATTTCAATCCCCATTTTCAACTATTGATAGAACAACCAGACAGCTGGTCAACAAGGAAAGAGTACTTGAACAATATCATAGGCTAACTGGACCTAACAGATATATATACAGAACACACCACCAGCCAACAGCAGGATACATATTCCTTGTATGGACACATAAAACATTCCCTAGGACAGATCACATGTTAAGCCATAAAACAAGTATTAGAAGTTTTCAAAATCGAAATCATTAAAAAAAATCTTCTCTAATCGTAATGGGACAAAATTAGAAATCAATAGCCAATGGAAAACTGAAAAATCTAGAAACATGTGGAAATTAAACACCATACTCTTAAGCAGCCAACAGGTCAAAGAAGAAATCACAAGGAAGATTAGAAAATATCTTGGGATACATGAAAATGAAAACACAAAATAACAAAATGTATGAAATACTATAAAAGCAGTACTAGGAGAAAAATTTATTAAAAATGCTTACATCAAAAAAGAAGAATGATCTCAAATCAATAACCTAACTATATACCTGAAGGAACTAGAAAAAAGGAACTAAATCCAAAGTTAGTAGAAGGAAGGAAATAATACAAATAAGAGCAGAAATAAGGAAAATACAGCACAGAAAAACAATAGAAAAAAATCAGTGAAACTAAGACTTGACTTTTGGAAAGAACAACAAAACATAAACGCTCAGCTAGATTAACTGAAAAAGAGAGAAGACTCATATAACCAGAATCAGAGAGGAAAAAGGGGACATTATAACTAATGTCACAGAAATAAAAGGGATTATGAGAGACTACTATGATCAGTTATACACCAACAAATTGGGTAACCAGAGGAATGGATACATTCCTAGAAACATACAGTCAGCTAAGACTGAATCATGAAGAAATAAAAAAATCTTAACAGACCTATAGCTAGAAAGGAGATAGAATCAGTAAGCAAATACCTTCTAACAAATATAAGCCGAGCACCAAATGGCTTCAGGGGAGAATTCTACCAAGCATTTAAACAATTAACACCAATCCTCCTCAAATATTTCCAAAAACTGCAGAGGAGGGTACATTTCCAGACTCATTCTGTGAGGCCAGCATTTCCCCATACCAAAGCCAGACAAAAATACTACAAGAAAAGAAAACTACAGACCAATATCCCTTATGAACATTGATGCAAAAATCCTCAACAACATACTAGCAAACCAAATTTAACAGCACATTAAAAAGATTACACACCATTAAAAGTGAGATTTATTCCTGGAATTCAAGGATGCTTCAACATATAAAAATCGATGTGCTACATCACATTAACAGAATGAAGAAAAAAAAAAAAACCCTCTTGGTCATCTCAAGGGATGCAAAGAAATCATTTCACAAAATTCAACACACTTTCATGAAAAAAAAAATACACTCAACAAACCAGAAATGGAAGGAAACTACTTCAACATAAGAAAGGTGTCATATGAAAAGCCCTCAGCTGACATCATCCTCAACAGTGAGAAACTGGAAGCTTTTCCTCACAGATCAGGAACAAGGCAAGGATGTCCACTCTCACTGTTTTTATTCAGTGAAGTACTGAAAGTCCTATCCAGATGGCATGATTTTATATGTAGAAAACCCTAAAGATTCCATAAAAATACTGTTAGAACTAATAAATAAATTCAACAAAGTAGCAAGATAAAATATCAATACAGAAAAATCAGTTGCAATTCTATGCACTAATAATGTACAATCCAAAAAGGAAATTAATACAACAATGCCATTTACAATAGCATCAAAAAGGATAAAGTACTTAGGAATAAAATTAACCAAGGATGTAAAAGACTTGTATACTGTAAACTATAAAATGTTGCTGAAAACAATTTAAAAAGATGCAAATAAATGGGAAAGACATCCTGTGTTTATGGATTAGAAGACTTAATAGTTAAAATATCCATACCATCCAAAGTAATCTACAAATTCAATGCAATCCCTGTCAAAATCTCAATGGCATGTTTTGCAGAAACAGAAAAAATCATCTTAATTCATGAAACCTCAAGGGACTCCAAATAGCCAAAACAATCTTGAAAAAGAACAAAGTTGAGGCCTCACATTTCCTGATTTCAGAACATATATATACAAAGCTACAATAATCCAAAGGCTGTGGTATTGACATAAAGACAAACATGATCAGTGGAACAGAATAAAGAGCTCAGAAATAAACTCTTACGTATGTATATGGTCAAATGATCTTCATCAAAGGTGCCAAGATCTTGCCATGGAGGGAAGGATAGTCTCTTCAACAAATGGTTCTGGGAAAACTGGATATCCACAGGCAAAAGAGTGAAGGTGGACCCTTAACTTATACCATATATAAAAAGTGACTCGAAACAAAATGGATTAAAGACCTAAACAGAAGACCAAAAACTATAAAACTCCTAGAAGAAAATATAGGGGGAAAGCTTCAAGACGTTGGATTTGGCAGTGCTTTCTTCGATATGATATTAGAAGCACAGACACAAATGCAAACATAGACACATGGGACTACATAAAACTTAAAAACTATGCATCAAAGGAACTATCAAGAGAGTGTGAAGGCAACCTTTAGAGTGAGAGAAAGTCTCTGAAAATCATCTGATAAGTGGTTAAAATCCACAATACATAAAGAACTCCTACATTTCAACAACAACAACAACAACAAAATAACCCAATTAAAAAATGAGTAAAGAACTTGAATAAACACTTCTCCAAAGAAGATATATTCATGGCCAACAAGCATGGGAAAGGATGTTTAATATTATTGATCATTAAGAAAAATGCAAATAAAACCACAAGGAGATATCATTTCATACCCACCAGGCCACCAGGATGGCTTTAGTTATTTAAAAAAAAAAAAAGTAAAATAACAAGCATTAGCAAGGATGTGGAGAAACAAGAACCCTCATACCTCATTGGTAGGAATGTAAAATGGTGCAGTTGCTCTGAAAAAGTCTGGTGGTTCCTCAAAAAGTTAAACATAGAATAACCCTGTGGCTCAGCAAATCCACACCTAGATATGTTCCCAAGAGAAATGAAAACATATGTCCACACAGAAACTTCTACATGAATGTGTATGGCAGCATTGTTCTCAATAGGCCCAAGGTAGAAACAACCCAAATATCCACCAATGGAAGAATGGATAAACAAGCTGGTATGTACACACAATGGATCCATACTGAGGCATAAAGAGGGTACTTATGTATGCTACAACTTGGAAACATTAAGTTTTTACAAAAAGGAAGTAAAAGAAGCCAGACACAAAATGTCACATATTATATGATTCCTTTCATATGATATATCCAGAAGAGGAAAGTACACAGAGACAGAAAGCAGACTAGTAGTTCCCAGAGGGGGAGAGAGGTGTGGGGAAGGATTACTTAATGGGTACAAGGTGTTTTTTCTGAGGTGATAAGGTTTTGAAACTAGAGGGAGGTGGTGGTTTGCACAATATTTTGAATAAATAACATAGAACTGTACACTTTAAAAGTTAACTGTAGGTTATGTGAATTTCACCAAGATAAAACAAAGTGAAGAGAAACTGGCTTACTTTTCTTTTTCCTCTTGAGATAATGCTCGCCAAACAATTTTATTCAAGCGCCTATTTAAAAAAAAACAATAATCATTTAGTAGCAGTAGTTCATTTAATGGCAAAAGGCTGATCCCAGGCTCTGAAGGGCACTGCGGGCAGATCCCGAGCCAAGGGACACCCACACTGGACCATGTCACTGCCATTTGCTTAAAGACACTGGATAGGAGTATCTGCCTCCCTCAGCATCACTGTGGAAAGCTCATGGCTTTGTAGCAGTCATGTTGAATATTAAAGGAGGGCACAACTCTCAGCTCGGTCAGGTAAAACCCAGGCTAAGAAATGGAAGTAAACAAAATGGTTGTCATTTTCTCTGCATGAGGTCTCTAAACACTCACTGATTTTCTCCCTATGGAAAAGTAAAACCATGCCCTTAGAGACATTCTTCTAGACCTGGGTTTTCAGAGAAAAAGGTGTGAAGAGAGTCATAAATAATAGGACCAGGACACTTTTTAGAGATCAACGAGCCTGACTTGCTTGTTTTCCAAACAAGGTCACTGAGAAGGGCAAACAGATGAAGTGCCTGGCTCACCCATCACAGCTTGATGGTGGTAGCAGCGCTGAAACTTTCTGAAGCTCATCACTGAACATGTTCGCGGAGAGAGAGGAAAGGAGGAGGCTGAAGCCAGTGGTTTCTATGGGGTAGATGCAGCTCCTTTTCTTGTTATGAATCAGTGATGCTTCTAGCGGAGGTGCCGGCCCCATCCTGTTCCCCCGTTCTGTACCACTACATCACTACCCAAAGTAGGCTTCCTGGAGTGCAGGGCACAGAACACTGGCTCCGGGCGGCTGGGAGCTGGTGTTCCATGAAAAAAACAAGCTCCAATAAAATGAGTTGGGAGAATACTGCCCCTCTCCAGGAGGCATTCTCTAACCACTGGACCCAGCATCAGCGGCACAGGGCTTTGAGAACACTTTTGGGGTGTTACCCTGCCTGACCTCCCTTCCTGAGCCTGGTGAGACCATGGCAAGGGGGTCTGGCATGCGGTGAAGAGCATAGGCTCTGGAGCCAGACTGCCTGGGTCCAAAGCTCAGTTGGCTTCTCCACTTATTAGCTGTGAGACTTTGGGCCAGCAGCCAACTTCTCTGTAGAATGTGGATAATAATGGTACCTCCCTCCTAGAGTTGCCATGAGGGCTCAGTGAACCAGTGTGTGCGAACCTGTCTGACACGGGTGAATGCTCTGTACGTGATACAAACAGTCGGGAAGCAGGCAATAAGTCAGCTCAGTGCTTCTGTCTCACTTGGAGGCTTTGAGTTCCTTGGGGCCTATTTGGAAATTGGGTTATTTTTAATTACGTGGTTCACGTATCTATAAGCAGGGCTCCTAAGACCTGTTTAAAGGATTCATAGGATGCATTTTTGGCTTGTGTGTATATGCGTCTCTGAAAACAAAAACAAAAATACAACTTCATTTAAAAATCCCCTTAAACCTAAACCTTGAAAGTAGAGACAGTATGTAGTAGGGAGGCTGGGAGTGAGGCCAAGGGCTTTGGAGCCACATGGCTCTGGGTTCAAATCTCAGTGCCTCTACTTTGCTGCTGTGTGATCCTGTTATGTTATATAACTTTTTGAAACTCTGTTTTCTTATCGCTGAAACAAGGATAACACCACCTACCTTGGTGTTGGGAGGATTGAGATGTACATATGAAGTGACCAGGAATAACTCAGTGTTTATTCCCTCCAGGTTCTGAAGATGGGCGAGGCTTGGAAACTGAGAAACCTTAGTAAATGTGGGTCCAATTAGCTAGCACACAGACCACTAATTTTAATTCAATCTTTTAGAAAATACTTTTCTAAGAGCACACTTACATAACCTCTGTTATTCCCCCTTTTATCCATCTATACTGAGATACTTGAAAGTACAGAGGGCAGAAAAAGTGGGTGGGTGTGAACTGAGGGCAGCTGAGAGTGTCGATCCCAGCTCCACTGACCGGCCAGGTGACGGTGGGAAAGCCACAAAGGGTGTGGGATGAGGGCCATCGCTGTGGGATGCCGAGAGGCTATGGGACATGAAGGCCTCTCTGAGGCTGGTCCACCCCTTGATTCAAGGATTTTACCAACCATAGCTTTCTTCTTTTTGTTTTAGGAGAGTGAAATTTGGTTGAGGGGTTGTATTCACTAGCTCTCTACACCTCTAGTTGACAAATCTACTTGTGCCAAGAATTGCCAGAATTTGCAAAGCAACTTGTAATTAATGACGCTTCAGAAATCTAACCAGCAGGCAGATCATTTTGGAGATCATATGCAGAGGTTACTAAGGATGGCCCCACAGCCAGGTTAGAACTGATGCTTCTCCTCTGAATCTGAGGGCTGCAACCTTGACCTTACCCTCAAAATCAAAATGAGCTGCAGACAATGACCCCAGAAGCCAGCCGGCCCTGCCAACCCTCACTCAAAGTTTATACTCAGACACACAAAGCCAAAATTGCTATCTCAATTCATAAAATATTGAAACAGAAGGACTCCCACACACAGCCAGTTAAGTGTGACCAACATAGCTAGTTTATGTCACTATTTTGGCCAAAGGGCTATGAGCTTCCCAACTGTCTGGTCATTGCTAACCATACAAATTCAGGGTTTTATTTGGCTTACCTGTGATGGGAAACTCCTTAGAAATGTTATATTGGGAACGGAGTGGGAGTAAACCCAGTTTCATTAATTACTTTTCATAGTATGTGTATCTTTAGAAAGGTGGAGCAAGATGGAAAAGGGAATTGACACTTATACCAACAAAATTCTTAAAAACTATTGAATGCAAAAGATCAGGAAGTTTTGTTCTGTATAATACTAATGTTAATATTAATATTATTAAATAATAATATTAAATATTCATTTAATATAAATATCACATTAATATCATATATTAAGTCAATTATATTGAATTTTAAATAATACTAATCATATTAAAATTAATATTACTATTAATAATAGCAATATGCATTTCTCTAAGGGTCCTAAAAGGTTTTTCCATATTCACTCATTGGAAGTAAGAAGTGGGCCAAATCACTATGTCTGTATTTTGGTTTTGCTGTTAGGGAAGGAGGGATCCCTGTTTTCAGAAAGGGAAAGGGTTAATGTAGGGGGAAGAGCTGTGTGACTATTATACTCTGTGTA
Organism: Leptonychotes weddellii; assembly: GCF_054177405.1. Taxonomy (NCBI): domain Eukaryota; kingdom Metazoa; phylum Chordata; class Mammalia; order Carnivora; family Phocidae; genus Leptonychotes; species Leptonychotes weddellii. The sequence continues at coordinate 52,761,766 of NC_138378.1, forward strand.
TTTATTGTTATTTTAGGATTAGCAGATTCAGGAAATGAAAGGGGTAAGTAATTAACATTAATTGCTCTTTATATATAATTTACATAACCATCACAACTGCCTCCGGAGATAGATTTTGTAAATAAGGAATCTGAAGCTTGCAATTGTTACATGACCTGCAAAGTACACGTCAGAATCAAAAATGAAACCCAGAATGGGGACCTCAAAGCCCTAGCTTGTGGGCCTGCATCAGGCTTTCACAAACCAGGTAATTCTAGAACTCAAATATTTGACTGAGTCAAGCAAATTCAATTATAATATGAATGATACATTTTGAATAACTGAATTTGATGAATTTTAATAACTAAACATGAATTAGATCAGATTCAAATTAAATTCCAATAGTCAAATACATACATAGCAACACCTGCTATCGAGAGGAGACAACGGGGAAAGCAAGGCTGCCAAGCTCCGGCCCTTGGAAGTTGACATCCTTGCAGGGGAGAGCCAGGCCTGTGCAGAAGCTGTGAGCCCTCTGAGGACTACAGGCAAGGTGGCTGGTGGAGTCACTGGGGAAAGGCCTCTTGGAGGAGGGCCACTGGAGCTGAGGCAAGACGGGAATGAAAGAGGCCAGCTGGAGGACACGAAGAGGGGCAGCATTGCTGGGAGGCAAGGGAAGGCCTGCCTGGCGCAGAGGGAGAGGCAGAGCGGAGGGGCAGCCCCCTTGTGCAGGGGATGGGGGGAAATCTACAGAGCAAAGCCTCAGGCTCACAGACATGAGTGAGCCTTGGCATAGTTCGTTGTGTCTGCAAGAGAAAGGAAGGGCAGACAAAGACTCAGAGAAGTCCTGAGGAGCCTGGAGGCAGCCGAAGGAGCTCATGTAAGCCTCCATTCTTAGGTGAGGGCAGGAGAAGGCTCCCGTGAAAGGAGATTTGCAGAGGCCTGTGACGGGCATGGTGGGGAAAGGCCAGCCTCTGGACTGGACTGTGCACCCCATGTGGCAGGAGTCAGGCTCTATGCTTCTTTCAAACACACACTAGACACACTGCAAAATGACAACAGACCAGCATACGCTGCCTAGGACACATCGTTAACTTTCATGTACTTTATTTCATTCCTCCCACCCACATGGTGGTAGGTGAAAACCCAGTTGCACAGCTTCCAGAACCCAGGAAAGGCTTGCCCGGAGAAGCAGGGCATGCTTAAAGTTCAAGTGCTAGGCACAGAGGCTTAATAAAGTGCTGGGAGTGGGGTGGGGAGGAGACCACAAAGCTAGGCCAAGGGTGAGACCGGGCATCTGCCCTTGTGAAAAGAGACCCCTATCTCAGCACTAAGACAGTGACTAAGAGTATAACTTTCACTGGAGCCAACTTGATCATCCTCCTGATCTTGGGAAAAAATGGTTTATATAGTAGGAGACACTTACATTATCTCCATTATCTCATTATTGTGGAGTTTCATTAGTCACTTTACAAAATCTTAGGTGTCGAAATGATCAAATTCACTCTGCTAAAAGGAAAGCGTCAAAGATCTCAGGGAAACGTGAGATTTCTATAGATTTTGGAGAGGGAAGATGGTTCCTTTAAAACTCTGTTGGACTTCTTCAGGTGCCTGGCACAGAGGAAGCGCCTCTGTTTGTAGCAGCTACCGCTGATAATCCTTTGGGGCAATCACTAAGTAGTTGCTCCAGGTAAAGAAAAAAATCTAAGCTAAAACAAGAGAAAACAAGCCCAAACAAATAAATTCCACAGCCATTAAAGAGCAGCCAGGAATAATACTCACTTTTCATAGCTCTTAATGGCCTGTTCCACTTTTTGCTTATAGATATTGAGCTTGACTCCTTGGGGGTTAATTAATGTCATCTTATTGGTGGTGTTGCACACGTGTGCCAGAGGGAACACCTGAACAGCAATACCAAAGGAAGGCGTCAGCTGATAGGTTAACATGTACCTTTGAAAATGGATCTACAGAGCCATATGGCATGTTTTTATGACTATAAAACCAGTATAATTACAGAAAATTAGAGAACACGGATAATCACAAAGAAAAAAATAAGAATCGGAGATATCATTGCTAATCTTTTTCTTCCAATTTTAAAACTATATATTTTTAAAATCACCACCATGCACACACACAAAACAACAGCTTTGGGAAATTCCTAGTCAGAAACAAGTATCATCTTCATAAGCCCCTGTCAAACTGATGAGAGTGAGCAATTTTTAAGTAAAAGGGTCACCTTGTTGCTACTTTGTAAATTACTACTTGGGTTAAACATCTTCCTCATATATTTATTTTACATTTTATTTTCTCTTGAAAATATCTGATTATATTTAACATCTTTGGACTATTTTCCTTGTCAGTTTATAAGAGATTCTTATAAATGTCAAAGAGAGAAGCCTTAGTGATCACATTCTGTAAGAACAGCAGACTACCAGAAAGAGAGGGCTTCTTTTGTAGTCTTTCTGCTTGCACCTGGTGCTTACTTTTGGGTTTGGGTATGTCTATGATTCCATGCCATCTTCTTAATACCTATAATACTATATACTTACCTCTTTGCATGTTACCTCTCTCTCTCTAGTAGAATATAAGCTCCATCAGAGTAGAAACTTTGTCTTATTTACTACTGTATTCCCATTACCTAGAACATTGGCTGGCACATAGTATGCCCTCAACAAATGTTTGTTGGTAAATGAATAAATATATATTCATAAAAAAGTATATTCCATACCTTAATATTTAAACAAAAGAGAAAAGTCTAACAGAATGCCAAGCTATAAAATTGCTTCAAAATTATATATGATTCCAACCATAGCAGCATGTAGGCATTTTGAAAATGTGGAGAATTGCTTTTGAGAAGTAAATTTTTACTTTCAATCAAGATGATATAGGTCATGCTTTTACGTTCCCTCTTATATCCAAAATTATACAAAAATTGAATTGTTATTGCTTAAGAAAAAAAATGCAGAGAACGGAAAGGAGGAAGGAAAGAAAAAAAGGTCAGATGCATGGCTGATAAATTTCTAGATACAAAAGTTGAATGGAACTGGGAACAAGTGAGCAGGGCTGAAGTTGTGGACTTGCTGTCTCTGTGTTTAAGGACAGCAGGGGCGGGGCGGAGGGGGCGCGTGGAGGCGCGGTGCACAACTCCTGGAGAGCAAGTGGGACTATGTATGAGTGTTCGTACGTCAAGGGCCCAAGTCAGGCTCAGTGCGGGCCTGAATCCAGTACTGGTCTGAGGGCCTCTCACCCTTGAAGAAGATTCTGCCAACTGAGAGAGGACACTGATGTAGCATCACCACCAAGAACTATACCAAGCCACCCTCTGAATCTATCACATTCCAGTACCACCGAGGAATGAGAGCTCTAAACACCAGTGGGCGGGGCGGGTGGGGGGAGGTTACAAGGGGATAGATTTAGGCAACTGCAAAACTGGAGAACGACTCCCTCTGACCCTCCTCCCTCTCATGCTCTCTGTCTCTCATTCTCTCTTTCTCAAATAAATAAAGAAAATCTTTAAAAAAAAAAAAATAAATAAAAATAAATTTAAAAAATAAATAAATAAATAAAAGGGCGCCTGGGTGGCTCAGTTGGTTAAATGACTGCCTTCGGCTCAGGTCATGATCCTGGAGTCCCGGGATCGAGTCCCACATCGGGCTCCCTGCTCGGCAGGGAGTCTGCTTCTCCCTCTGACCCTCCTCCCTCTCATGCTCTCTGTCTCTCATTCTCTCTTTCTCAAATAAATAAAGAAAATCTTTAAAAAAAAAAAAAAAACTGGAGAACGAAAAATACAGATTAAAATAATCCTGTTAATCTATACTAAAATTCCAAAATCTATAATGAAAAAAATGCAAAAATGATGGCTGAGAAAATCAACAATGAGATTGTAAATTCAGTTGAGAAGAAATTAATCTTATGAGCCATCTAACAAAAATTTATAGCAATTATAATTAAAATTATGATTAGGTTGTTCAAAGAAGTAACAGTTATGTAAAAGTACAAAAACATACAGAAGCGCCATAAGAAAAAATGGACAGGAAAAAGAGTACTTTAAACCTATCTTGGAAAAAAGGACATTGAAATGGATGGCTACATACACTAATTTTTTAATTTAAACATCAAGACCAAAACAAACAAGAAAATAGGCAAAGATTCAGAAAACATAAGAGAAAGAAATGAAGAGGCTATGAAATCAAACCTCACTACTTGTCAGGAGCAGGAATTCAGCATGTGGCTTCTAGAACAACTTTTGTCAAAGGGAAGGGGCCAGAACAGTAGGTTAAAAGGTGAGTCGACTGGGCTTTGAACACTGAATGAAGCTTGCAGTAATAGGGAAAAAAAAAAAAAGAACACCACAACTCTCAAAATAGAGCTACATATCACAAAAACTTTCAGAGGAAAAAGAAATCAATCTCCACAAAATCAAAGACCTTTACATTTTTATCACCTCTGGAAAAAACACCCCCTTAGAAGTCTATAAATAGCTCTCCAAGTTTGCCAACATATGGCCCAAATGCAAATCAACACCATAAAATATTTAGCAACATGATAACACTTATATTAATGTTCTACTTCCCTCTTTTGTGGTTTTGGATCTCATGCCTTGCGTGGCCATCATGTACTTCAGTGTGGTAGTAGTTCAAATTTGGCTCTGTGCACCCACTCTCATTCCTTTCTGCATGCAGATTTAGGGAAAGACAAAGTCATACTCCACACCTTCAGTCTGTGGTCTTAGTTTTTACAACATGGTGGTCACATGGAGGTCCCATGGGATATTCTCTTTATGATGTCAAATGTAGTGTGACTATGAGGTCGTAAGGGGCATTCTGATAGGACTTGAGGGATCAGAACCATGGCCGCCCAGCTTCTGCAAGGAAGCATGTGGGGAGGAGGGTGCAGTTAATGAAAAAACTGACAACTTTGTTTGAAAGGGAATAAAACCTGATCACATCTCCTTTGAAAATGATTTACTTATTACCTCTCATAATGAAAATCAAGAGATCCTCTTAGACAATATTTGACAACAAAAAAAGAGCCTAATGATATCACCTACCTCAATTCTCTTGAGATTAACCTAAAGAAGCCTTACCAAATTGATATTAATAATCATACCCTGTGGGGAAAGATTTTAACTATGAGAAAGGGAGGGAAGATGGGGGAGGGAGAGAGAGAGAGAGAGATAAATGGGGGAGAGACAGAAAGAAAGAAAGAGAGAGGGAGAGAGGGTCATCGACCATAAAGAAAGAAGAAATTGCTAGAATTCATAGACAGCTAATTTGGGTTGATTCTGTTAGAATTTTTCCCACCGTTAGACCTTTAAGCAACCACTGTATTTAAGAATAGTTTTGTCAATAATGGTAATAGTGTTTATCCTTTACTCTCTGCCAAGCATTAAGCACTCTCTACATATTTTCTCATTCAGTCCCTATATTGATATATACATTGAGTTGCAGGTTTTGTTACATGCCTTTTCTTTCTACCAAACTCTGCTGTTCTTTATTCCTTTCAAAAAAAACCTACTAGTTTTCTAGCATAATACATGTACAAAGTAACCATTTATTGAATATTTGAAAAACTAAAACTATATATAAATTAAAAATAATGGTCAAGGCTCAAAAAATGTTTATCTATATTATAAAACATAATGAAGTCTGGACTCCACCAAATTTGAATTCTTGGTAATTGAGGCATGGGATGAATGTAACTTTGCTATTTTTTTAAGAGGTATTTGCTAGAAATATGAATAAAGTGAACAAGATTTTGAGAGATTTAGCTTATATTAGAAAACTATTCTGAAATAATAAAAGAACAGACAATTAAAATGAAATACCATTTTCACACAGCAATTGGCAAAATTGTTTTTTTTTTAATGTACTGCTCTTTAGTGATAACAAAGACATAGGTAAATAGGCCTTGTTAAAATTCCAAGTAAACTGTGCACTAATGGGGGACTAATTCAAATAAATTGCAGTAGTTCATATTATTGAATATTAGTGCAACCATTAAAAATTCATCCAAATATGGTCATTACAAGGGAGTATGTTCATAACAAATGCTAAATGAAGGAAGCAGAATACAGAACTGTATGCACAGGTATTAGTTGTTAAAAGTCATACTACAGGTAGAGTTCCTCCTGACAACATTCTGTGTTTATCAGCAACCCCACATTTTGAAAATGAGAAAACAGTATGAAACTGGTGTTTATATATTTATTGTTCAACTTTGGCTTAGTTCACCAATTTCACTTTTTTCAACTTAATCAGCTCTTCCAACAAATATCCCAGAGCTTGCTGCCAGATTGGCCAAGGAGAGGTCTGACGGGATGTGCGTAATGAAAACGCCAGAGCTGCACAAATCCTGCATGGGTAACTCTGAACACAGATGTGGTGGCTTTATGGACAGTGCGGATGCACAAACTGCTGAGTGCAGAAGCTTAAATGTCTGCTTTCAAACTGGAACATCTCCAGTCTCCAAAGAACAAATGAAAGCAGGACCACAGAATTAACTGGCAAAGGAAGAGTGTGTCAACAAGATCATTCATAAACCCAAGAAAATATGTTACTTACTACAGAGTAGTCTATGTCCCACATTTTTCATATAAACTTTTAGAAAAGAAATGATTGTTCTTTTCAATTTAGTGAACACTGTAATTGTAGAAGATAAACATCTGTTGATCTGGAACAATGTTCACCATAGACTGTTGAGTAAAAATGAAGGCACAAAACTGTATATTCAGTTTGACTTCATTTTGGTAAAACAAAAACAAAGAACAAAAGATACATATGTAGCGAAAAAGGTCTGGTCAAACAACTACCAAATGATTCATCAGTGGTGGAATTATGACTCTACTGTTTCTTTCTTTTTCACTTACCTGTATTTCCTAATTTTTATACACAGTGAATATGTATAGCTTTTGTAGTAACTGTCCTTTTAAATTTTTAATTAAGATAAGCCTTTCTATCAATACATAATTTCGTTATGTTCAATGCTACTATATGACAGCAACAAAATGCTTGTCCTTAACAGCATCCCTAACCTCTTTGCACCTAACTTCCTTGTCAGCTAAACGACAAGATGAATAGCAATTTCACTAAGTTGCTCTAACTTTTAGATATAATACTTTGATGATATCAAATGCTTTGTTCGAAACCCAGTAATGAGGGCTCATCATGTACTATATTAATGGGATTGTGCCATGGCCTGTCAGAAGTAAATGATGGAGCTAGTGTGCAAGCCCAGCGTATCTGACCACAGAGTTATGTGCCTAATGAACCCAGATTATGGCAAAGCAGGAAGCCTTGATGGGATGTTATTAAAGAACATCATGATGTTGATGCTGATTATGTAAATTTCCAATGATACAGATTAATGTTCCTGAATTATTTCACTTTTCTTTGAAGCAATTGGCAATAAAGAACTCTGAATTCCAGATTCATCAAATAACTAAAACAATTTTATCCTTTATATGACTTGGCAATGAATTAATCTTTTTGAATGAGCTAAGGTAAAATTATCTGGTCCATTGGAAACCAAAAGTGCCAGTTAGCATCTTGTAATGAAGAGTTGCTAGGGCAACCTCTCTGCTCAATACTTCATTTCCAAGGTGACAGATTTGATGCTGGTCCGGGAAACACTGAAAACCAAAACAGCATTGTGTTCCAGAAGAAGAAAGAGCCCATACATAAGTCATGAATGAAACAAAGAGCTGGGGACAAAGCCAAACACTGCTTTACAATTCGGCCCAGACAGATGTGGCCAGGCACAGAACAGAGGAGTAAGAGTCAATTAAAATTCTCAGTGAAGTGGGTTAAGATTCAGGTTTCCTTTTCAGCTCCATTCTACTTTTTTGTCTACTTTTTCATAAAACATTAGGTCCAAATCTCAAAAACCTATACATCCCACTAAGGAGGAGATATTTTTAGGTTATTGTCTTACTATTCTTTCCATTTCTAAGTGAGGGTCTCTTCCAGTCAGAGAAGATGTTAAGGAATAAAAGATATAGGCGTGCTTTGAGAGTGAAGTTGGAATTTACTGCAGTATACTCCCATCATCATCATGATTTGTGCTCTAACTATCAATAATGGAGGAAGGTAAGCATGCTGGATGGTGTGTTACCTACTCACAGGTCTGTGATGAGAATTTACATTGTCACAAAAGTCACCAAGCACAAGTACCAATGGTGGAATGCAATTGAAAAATGTTGCTCCTCATCCCTTGGCTTTGCTTTCTAGGGTCAGAAGACTAGAATGTTCTTATAAAGAACAGAACCCTCACTACTCTTCCAGTTTTTCCGTCTTGGGAATCACTCCATATTTTTTTCTCTCTGAGCCCCACATGGCTTAGTCTTATCTACCTGACTTTGAAAATAGCCTTGGATCCACCCCCATTGTTGCCACCTGGGTGATAGTCATCCAGGCTTCGCCTCCTGACTGACTCTTACCCTTCCCAGCTTCAAACCTCTCCAACTATTCTGCACATTGCTGCTGAAGCCCAAACTTGATCTTCTGCTAAAAACCCTTTGCTTGTCCTCAGGATGACATTCCAACTTCTTAATCAATCAAGGCACTTCCTTTACTAGTGCTAACACCTTCCTCCAGTCACACAAAACATTCTTTAGAATAACAAACTTTCTTGGACCCATAAACTCCCCCACCTGCTCCCCCACTGCTTAGGACATCCCTCCCAACCTCCTCACCTCATAACTCCTTTTCTGTCCCTGGGTCTTAACTCTCACAGCCAAGTGTGAAGCCTTCTTTGACAAATGAAACTGGCTTAGGGGCCTCTCCTGCATCTTCACTCTGCACCTCCCACTTGTCGCATTTAACCAGGACTTTTTTAAATTGCTATTTCCTCCATGAGATGGTAAACTGTGTTCGGGTAGAAACATTGGTTGTCTTATTTGGCTATACTATAGAGATCAGCTCAGGGCCTGCATACGGTAGGCATGTAATATTTGTTGAATATTTTTAGAATAAAAGCCAATATTTACTGAGTGCCTGCTGAGTATGGACTATTACATGCATTACTTCTTTTAATCCCATAACAATCTCAGAGTATGCATATTATTATTATATAAATTACTGTTTACTTCTTCAGAATACGAACCAGTGAAGAGAGGACAGGTTGAATAAGATTTTACGTCTGCATATTATTTTGAGGGTTTTCAAAACATTTCTACACTTATAGAACAAATGCTTATCAACAAATATTATATAGAGTTCCTCTTGGGAAAAAGGTTGTCCTTGGGGCTGTAACTAGTAGAAATGTAAAATTTATTTGGAAGGTTATTTGATTTCATCTGTCAAAATTTTAAACATGCACACCCTTTGGGTCTAGCAACACCACTTCACAGAATCTACCCCAAAAGAGACACGTACATGTGCCCAAAAATCTCTGTGCAAGGAAATCTGTTACAGGATTGTTTGTGATATGGAAAAGAAGGATATAATGTAAATGTCCATTAAGAATGGGAAAGAACTGGGGATGACAAGTACAGCACAGGAAATACAGTGAACAGTACTATAATAGAATTGGATGGTGACAGAGGATGTTACACTTGTGGTAAGCACACCATAACTTATAGAGTTGTTGGAATCACTGTTGTACACATAAAACTAATGTAATATGGTGTGCCAACTATACTTCAATTAAGAAATAAAATAATGAGGAAGAACCTTGAAACTAGTAAGAATGAGACAGACCCATATCTACACATGTGTAAAAGTCTCTAACAGCTTAATTTTTTTTAAAGTAGGATCCATACCCAGCATGGAGCCCAACATGGGGCCTGAACTCATGACCCCGAGAGTAAGACCTGAGCTGAGATCAAGAGTCGGACATTTAACTGACTGAGCAACCCAAGTGCCCCTAAGACCTTAATTTTTAAAAGATAATTTTTATAAAATAAACAACAAATTATAAAAGATAAAAATGGCAAATCCATATGGTATCACCTCATTTATGATTATTAAAATTGTTCTGCATATGTGTATAAATATATGTTATGTATACATACATATATATATGAGCGTGTGTGTAGAAAAGAGTTGGAGAGACTGTCTTTTTTCCATTGGATATTTTTTCCTGATTTGTCAAAGATTATTTGATCACAGAGTTGAGGGTCCATATCTGAGCTCTCTATTCTGTTCCATTGGTCTATGTGTTTGTTTTTGTGCCAATACCATGTTGTCTTGGTGATCACAGCTTTGTAATATAGCTTGAGGTCCAGGCAATGTGATGCCCAACGTGTTTTTCTTTTTCAACATTTCCTTGGCGATTTGGGGTCTTTTCTGGTTCCATACAAATTTTAGGATTGTCTGTTCCAGCACTTTGAAAAATGCCAATGGTATTTTAATAGGGTTGGCACTGAAAGTGTAAATTGCTCTGGGGAGGATAGACATTTTAACAATGTTTATTCTTCCAATCCATGAGCATGGAATATTTTTCCATCTTTTTGTGTCTTCCTCAATTTCTTTCATAAGTGTTCTGTAGTTTCTAGAGTATAGATCCTTTACCTCTTTAGTTAGGTTTATTCCTAGGTATCTTACGGTTTTTGCTGCTATTGTGAATGGAACTGATCCCTTAATTTCTCTTTCTACAGTTGCATTGTTAGTGTATAGAAAAGCAACTGATTTCTGTGCATTGATTTTGTATCCTGCCACATTGCTGAATATGAGTTCTAGTAATTTGCGGGTGGAGTCTTTTGGGTTTTCCACATAAAGTATCATGTCATCTGCGAAGAGGGAGAGTTTGACTACTTCTTTGACAATTTGGATGCCTTTTATTTCTTTTTGTTGTCTGATTGCTGAGGCTAGGACTTCTAGTACTATGTTGAACAACAGTGGTAAGAGTGGGCATCCTTGTCGTGTTCCTGATCTTAAGGGAAAAGCTCTCCAATGGAAAGAAGACAGTCTCTTCAATAAGTGGTGCTGGGAAAATTGGACAGCTACATATAAAAGAATGAAACTGGACCATTCCCTTACAACATACACAAAGATAAACTCAAAATGGATGAAAGAACTCAATGTGAGACAGGAATCCATCAAAATCCTAAAGGAGAACATAGGCAGTAACCTTTTCGACATCAGCCACAGCAACTTCTTTCAAGACACGTCTCCAAAGGCAAGTGAAACAAAAGCAAAAATGAACTCTTGGGATTTCATCAAGATAAAAAGCTTCTGCACAGCAAAGGAAACAGTCAACAAATCTAAGAGGCAGCCCATGGAATGGGAGAAGATATTTGCAAATGACACTACAGATAAAGGGCTGATATCTAAGATCTATAAAGAACTTCTCAAACTCTACACTCAAAAAACTAATAAACCCAGTCAAAAAATGGGCAGAAGACATGAACAGACACTTCTCCAAAAAAGACATACAAATGGCTAACAGACACATGAAAAAATGTTCATCATCACTAGCCATCAGGGAAATACAAATCAAAACCACAATGAGATACCACCTTACACCAGTTAGAATGGCAAAAATTAACAAAACAGGAAACAACAAATGTTGGTGAGGATGTGGAGAAAGGGGAACCCTCTTACACTGTTGGTGGGAATGCAAGCTGGTACAGCCACTTTGGAAAACAGTA
>NC_138378.1:52773834-52812992 GCF_054177405.1 Leptonychotes weddellii
AAAAAAAAAGAAGATAGCGGGAGGGGAAGAATGAAGGGGGGGAAATCGGAGGGGGAGAGCAACCTTGAGAGATGATGGACTCTGAGAAACAAACTGAAGGTTTTAGAGGGGAGGGGGGTGGGGGGATGGGTTAGCCGAGTGATGGGTATTAAAGAGGGCACATTCTGCATGGAGTACTGGGTGTTATACACAAACAATGAATCATGGAACACTACATCAAAAACTAATGATGTAATGTATGGTGATTAACATAACAATAAAAAAATTTTTTAAAAAGATAATAAAGGAATACAATAAATAACTTTGCACTGAGAGATTTGACAACTTAGGAAAATAGACCACTTCCTTAAAAACTACCAACTGCCAAAATTCAACCAAGATAAAATAAACATTAATAGCCCTAAAACCATCTTTTAAAATTGAATTCTTAATAAAGAAGCCCTGGGGAAAAATCTCCAGGCGCAAATGGCTCCATGATAACTTTACCAAATATTCAAAAAAGAATTATACCAATTTATTCCAAGAACAAAAGAGGAGGGACAACTTCTCAACTCATTTGAGGAGGATAGTATTTTTTTTTAATTTTTTTATTAACATATAATGTATTATTTGTTTCAGGGGTACAGGTCTGTGATTCATCAGTCTTACAAAATTCACAGCACACACCATAGCACATACCCTCCCCAATGTTCATCACCCAGCCACCCCATCCCTTGAGGAGGATAGTATTAACTTGATACCAAAACCAGACAAAAACTGTGTTAAGAATTGAATCACTATGTTGTTCACTTGAAACTAATGTAATATTCTGTGTCAACTGTACTCAAATTTAAAAAAAAATTAAATAACTATGATGAAAAAGAAAAACAAACAAAACAATAGAAACAGACTCATAAATACAGAGAACAATCTGATGGTTGCTAGAGGGGAAGGGTGTAGGGAAAGAAGGGAATAATGGAAGAGGATTAAAAGGTATAAATGTCCAGTTATAAAATAAATAAGACAGGTGATACAATGTGTAGCATAGGGAATATGGTTACTAATAAGTAACAACTTCATATGGTGAGATAATAGCTAGATTTATTGTGGTCACTTTGTGATGGTGACTTTGTGATGCATATAAATGTGAAATCACTATGGTGTACACCTAAAACTAATATGGTATTATATATCAACTACACATCAAGTTAAAAAATGTGGAAATGGGCACCTGGGTGGCTCAGTGATGTTAAGTGCCTGCCTTCGACTCAGGTCATGATCCCAGGGTCCGTGGATCAAGTTGCACATCGGGCTCCCTGCTCGGCAGGAAGTCTGCTTCTCCCTCTCCCACTCCCCGTGTTTGTGTTCCTGCTCTCACTATCTCTGCCTCTGTCAAATAAATAAATAAAATATTTTTAAAAAATAATTAAAAATTTAAAAAATTAAGAATGTGGAAAAAAGTACTAAGAAAAACTATAGACCAATATCCTTCATGTACTTAGAAGATATAAAAACCCACAATGGAGTATTAGCAAACCACATCCAGCGAGGTACTAAAAGAGTTATACATGGAGAAAATATGGAAGTGGAAAATATTCCAGACATACAAGGTTGATTAACATTTGAAAATCAATCAGTAATCCACATATCAATAGACTAAAGAAGAAAAATCATGTATCAATTGATGCAGCAAAAGCATTTGATAAAATTCAGCACCAATCCATGATAAAAACTCTCAGAAAATTAAAAATGAGGGGAACATCCTTAACTTGATAAAGAGTATCTACAGAATGAATATCTACAGATAAAGAATATCTACAGTTAATATCTTTCACAATAGTGAAAGACTGAATATCTTTTCCCCTAAGACTGGGGAAAAGGCCAGAATGCCCACTCTTATCACTCTTATTCAACATAGTCCTAGAAGTTCTAACTTCTGGAACAAGGCAAGAAAAAGAAATAAAGCCAGAGAGATTGGAAAGGAAGATAAAACTGTCCCTATTTGTAGATGACATATTGTCTATGCAGAAAATGGCAAGAAATCCACAAGCACATATCACACACAAACACACACACACACAAAATTCCTAGAACCATTGAGTTTGGTAAAGTTGCCAGTTACAGGATCAACACACAAAATCAACTGCATTTTGACAGACTAATGAACATAATGAGCTAATGAACATACGGAAACCTATATTAGAAAACAAATACCATTTACAATCACTTCAAATACAATGAAATAATTGTATATACTTAATAAAACATGTACAGGATCTCTAAGCTGGAAATTACAAAATGCTGCTGTAAGACATCAAAGAAGACCTAAATATATGGTCATATTCATGAGTTGTGTTCACAGACTAGATGAATCGATATCATAAAGATGTGAGTTGTCCCCAAATCAATCTATAGATTCAATGCAATTCCTGGCAAAATCCTAGCAAGGTTTTCTTTAAATAAATAACCACATTCTAAAATTTAAACAAAATTTCAGGCCCCCCAAAATAGCTAAAATATTTTTGCAAAAGAAAAATAAAGTTGGAGGAATCATGGCACTTGATAATAAGGCATGTAGAACATTAATCAAGATATTGTGGTATAGGTGGAGAGACAGATACAAAGATCAATGGAACAGAAGTATAAAACCCAGATTTAACCCACACAGATATACCCAGTTGAATTTTGGCAAAGATACAAAATTAATTCAATGGAGTAAGTGTAAGTATAGCCTTTTCAACAAATGGTGCTGGAGCAACGTCTATAGGACAAAAAAATCTTAATGTAAAACTCATGCTTTATACAAAAAAAAATGTACAACTTACACTTTATACAAAACAAAACAAAAAACACACAACAACCCAACCTAACTATATGACTAAAGGAGCTGGAAAGAGGAGAACAAACAAAGCCAAAGCCAGTAGAAGGAAGGAAATAATAAAGATTAGAGCACAAATAAATGAAATACAAACCAAAAATAGAACAGATCAATATAAAACCAGGAGCTGGTTCTTTGAAAAGATCAACAGAATTGATAAACCTTTAGCTAAACTCATAAAAAAAATGGAAGAGAACTCAAATAAATAAAAGCAGAAACTGAAGGAAAAGAAATAACAACCAACACATCAAAAATACAAAGAACTATAAGAGAATATTACGAAAAATTACATGCCAACAAATTGGACAACCTAGAAGAAATGGATACATTTCCAGAAACATATAACCTTCCAAAACTGAATCAGGAAGAAATAGAAAATTTGAACAGATCAATTACTATCAATGAAACTGAATCAGTAATCAAAAACTCCCAACAAATAAAAGTTCCGGACCAGATGGCTTATAGGTGAATTCTACCAAATATTTAAAGAGAAGTTATACCTATTCAAACCATTCCAAAAAACAGAAGAGGAAGGAAAGCTTCCAAATTCATTCTACAAGGCCAGCATTACTCTGATACCAAAACTGGATAAAGACACTACAAAAAAAGAAAACTACAGGTTAATATCTCTGATGAACATAGATGCAAAAACCCTCAACAAAATATTAGCAAACAGAATTAAACAAAACATTAAAAAAAATCATTCACCACAATCAAGCAAGATTTATTCCCAGGATGCAAGGTGTTTCAATATTCACAAATCAATGTGATACATCACATTAACAAGAGAAAGGATAAAAACCATATGAATCATCTCAATAGATGCAGAAAAAACATTTGACAAAGCACAAATGATAAATACTCCATTCATGATAAAAACTCTCAACAAAGTAGGGTTAGAGGGAACATACCTCAACATAATAAAAGCCATATATGAAAAAACCACAGCTAACACCATACTCAATGGTGAAAAATTAAGAACTTTTCCTCTAAGATCAGAAACAAGACAAGGATGTCCAATCTCACCACTTTTATTCAACATAGTACTGGAAGTCCTAGCCACAGCAATTAGATAAGATAAAGAAATAAAAGGCATTCAAATTGGTAAAGATGTGAAACGTTCACTATTTGCAGATGACATGATACTATACATAGAAAACCCAAAGAACTCCACCAAAAAACTACTAGAACTGATAAGTGAATTCAGTAAAGTTGCAGGATACAAAATTAATATAGAGAAATTTCTTGCATTTCAATACACTGATAATGAAGTAGCCAAAAGAGAAATTAAGAAAACAATCCCATTTACACCTACACCAAAAAGAATAAAATACCTAAGAATAAACTTATCATCAAGGAAGTGAAAGACCTGTACTCTGAAAACTATAAAACACGGATAAAAAGAAATTGAAGATGACACAAATGGTAAAATAGTCCCTGCTCACGGATTGGAAGAATAAATATTGTTAAAGTGTCCATACTACCCAAAGCAATTCACAGATTTAATGTAATCCCTATCAAAATACCAACAATATTTTTCTCAGAGAAAAAATAATACTGGCATTTGTAAGGAACCACTAAAGGCCCTAAATAGCCAAAGCAATCTTGAAAAAGAAAAACAAAGCTGGAGGTATCACAATCCCAAATTTCAAGACATACTACAAAGCTATACATAAAAGTATGCTACTGGCACAAAAACAGACACCAAATCAATGGAACAGAATAGAGAGTCCAGAGAAAACCCACACTTTTATGGTCAATTAATCTATGACACGGGAGGCAAGAATAGAGAGTGGGAAAAAGTCTCTTTGACAAATGATGCCAGGATAACTGGAGAGCTACATGCAAGAGAATGAAACTGGTCAACTTTCTCACACCATACACAGACATAAACTCAAAAAATGGATTACAGACCTAAACGTGAGACCTGAAGCCATAAAATTCCTGGAAGAAAACACAGGCAGTAATTTCTTTGACATCAGCCACAGAGACTTTTTTTTTTTGATATATCTCCTCTGGCAAGGGAAACAAAAGCAAAATTAAACTATTGGGACTACATCAAAATAAAAAACTCTGCACAAGGAAGGAAACCATGAACAAAATGAAAAGGTAATCTACTGAATAGGAGAAGATATTTTCAAATGATATATTTGATAAGGGGTTAGTAAAAAAAATATGAAGAACTCATATAACTCAACACCAAAAAATGCCAAATAATTCAATTAATAAATGAGTAGAGAACCCGAATAGACATTTTGCCAAAGAAGACATACAGATGGCCAACAGACACATGAAAAGATGCTCAACATCACTAATCATCAGGGAAATGCAAATCAAAACCACAAAAAGACATCACTTCACTTCTAGAATGGCTAGAATCAAAAAGACAACAAATATTGGTGAAGATGTGGAGAAAAGGGAACCCTTGTGCACTGCTGGTGGGAATGTAAATTGGTGCAGGCACTATGGAAAATAGTATAGCGGTTCCTCAAAATATTAGAATGACCATATGATTCAGCAATTTTACTTCTGGATATTTAGCCAAAGGAAAAAAAAACACTGAGCCTGGGTGGCTCAGTCGTTAAGCATCTGCCTTCGGCTCAGGTCGTGATCCCAGGGTCCTGGCATCGAGCCCCGCATCAGGCTCCCTACTCTGCGGGAAGCCTGCTTCTCCCTCTCCCACTCCCCCTGCTTGTGTTCCTTCTCCCACTGTGTCTCTCTCTGTCAAAAAAATAAATAAAATCTTAAAAAAAAAAAAAGGAAAACAAAAACACTAACTCAAAAAGATATATGCACCCCCATGCTCACTGCAGCATTATGTACAATAGCGAAGATATGGAAGCAACCTAAGTGTCCATCAATGGGTGAATGGATAAAGAAGATGTAATATATAAACATTATACACACATGTGCACGTGCTCACACGAATATGATTCAGCCATAAAAAGAAAGAGATCTTGCCATTTGTCACAACATGGATGGATGGACTGTGAGCACATTATGCTAAGTGAAATAAGTCAGACAGAGAAAGTCAAATACTAAATGATTTCACTTATATGTGGAATCTAAAAACAAAAACCCACAAAAAAACAAAAACCAAAAAACAAACCAAGCTCATAGATACAAAGAGCAGACTGACTGTTGTCAGAGGTGGGGGATGGGGAAGTGGGCAAAATGGGTAATGGGAGTCTAAAGATACAAACCTCCAGTTATAAAATAAATAAAGTCATGGGGATGTAATGTACAGCATGATGACTAGTTAATACTTTATTGCATATCTGAAAATTGCTAAGAGCATAGATCTTAAAAGTCTTCATCATAAGAAAAAAATGTTTTTGTAACTATGTGTGATGACAGATGATAACTAGACTTACTGTGGTGATCATGTGTCAATATATACAAATATCAAGTCATTATGTTATACTACTAAAACCAATGTAATGTTCTTGTTGATTATATGTCAATAAAGCAAAAACAAAACCAAAAACCCCAGAAGTTTAGGTTCCTTTTAAAATATTATGTGGATTTAGTTTTATTCTACCTTATTGCATTGAAGGAAAACCAGTAATGAGAATCAAACCATGTTGTTCACTGATACCTGCGTGAAGGACTTTCTTTTTCTGAATCTTTTGATTTGAAAGATCCTCTGGTAAGTACAACATATTTAGGGATGACATTGGTGTTGACTCGACATCAGAATGAGGTTTTGCATATTTTTCTGGGGTTGAAACCATAGAACTGATTTCTTTTTGATGCCTGTTTTTAGACAAAAAAAATAGACAAAAAAAAAAAGAATAAAAGGAGGGGGAAAACACAAAATTTCCATCAAAAAGGCAGAGTTAGATCAATAAAATCATGTTGAATGCTACAAACTAAAGGAGGAAGCCTCCCCTCATTTGGTTAATTTAAGAATGATCTTTTTCCAGGGCACCTGGGTGGCTCAGATGGTTAAGCGTCAGCCTTCAGCTTAGGTCATGATCCCAGGGTCCTGGGATTGAGTCCCGCATCAGGCTCCCTGCTCCTTGGGGAGCCTGCTTCTCCCTCTGCCTCTCTCTCTCTCTCTCTCTCATGAATAAATAAAATCTTAAAAAAAAAAAAAAGGAAGAATCTTTTTCCCCACCCAAAGCAGAAGAGTGAACAGGGGCCCAGATGTGGAGTCATTAGATATGGCTCACATCACAGCTCTGTTCCTTCCTGGCTGTGGGACTTGGTGAGGTCCTTCAGCCCTCTCTGAACTTCATCATTTACCTCCTCTATAAACTTCGGGAAATTCAGGTGTTCACTGACTCTATGGGACTGATGTAGGAATTAACAGGAGGGAGAGCCAGTTGTAAACCAGAAAGGCTTACGGAAACCCCTTTCTCTAACCAAAGTGTTGAACAGCTAGCTCTTATAAAAGCCAGCGAAGGGAAATCCTTGCCTTGGACCCCCTGTGCCAGTACCAGATCACAGGAAACCACTCTGGTGAAGATCTAGGGCCAGGAGGGACCCTAGAAATGCCTGATAATTTTCCCATACACATCTTTTCTGAAGCTCTGAACGTAGCAGCCACAGAAAGGAAAGTTTCCAGAACAATCCCCTGCTCCAACACTGTAAAGCATGGCCTCCCTCCTTCACCCTCCACCTGAATGCCTACTTCATAGACCACCCCCAGTGTTCCATAATCATGTATGTCTGTATCCCCCACCACACTGTGCATCTTGTGATGGAAGGGACTGGGTTTATATTCATCTGTGCATCCCAGTTCGCCTGGCACATGGTCTGTACTCCACAAACATTTGAAAAAAGAAGGAAAGGAAAGGAGATTTGGAGGCTGAAACATTTTTACACCTGGTAGAAAGCTAGAACAAAGCAATTTGGTTTTGACTGTAGCTAAGTCAGTGAATTAACTTTTCCTAATGTTCTAAGGAAGGAGAGAAGCATGCTACCTGTAGAATGAGGCACTGAGTTTTATTCTTTCCCTTATGTTAATTTAGGAGCTCTTATTATATGACAGGCATATCCTCATTTAATCTCCCCAACAACCCTATGACTACCATTATTCCCATGTTGTAGATAAGGAAACTGAAGCTCCACGAGGTTAAGTAACTTGCCCAAATTTACCCAATATGTAATGGTGGGAAGCTGGATTAAAACACTTTTTTGAATGACTTCCAGAACCTGCCCTATCCAGCCCCTAAAAAATATATATATAAAAAATATAAAAAAGAATGCACCAACTACTCAATCAATGGCAGATACAGTGAACTGACTAAGCCAACTTCCAAACAATAGCTAGTCATTTTGTTCTGAGATTTTTAGTTTGATTAAACAGGGTAAGAATACAGTTAAGATACAAAGGGTAATTTACACTGAGATGCTACCCATTTATTTGACTTTTAGTTTATTTGTTCAAATTCTCTGAATTTAGATGTATCTGAGCTTTTCCAATACTTTAAAAATAATGCTGTAAAACCTTATTTTAAGATGGCCCAGTATAGCATTTATCTCTTTTTACTGATTCCATTGCTCATGTCCTGCTCCCCGCCCATATTAATGCTTAATTTGCTAACAGGAAGATAGTGAATTTTGATGAAGATGAAATCCTGATGGATAAACGTATTTTTAACTTCTTTCCACTAGCTATAGCTCTTTTAAATAAAAAGACATCCTCCTGATAGAGTATTCATATGAAGCTGTGATATTTGAATATCTGTACAATGTTAAATTGTTTTAATAAGATTTGACACCCTTCCTGAGTGTTGGAGTGGTTCTGATTTTTGTTTTAAAATTACTAATTAGAGACATATTAGAATATAGGGTAGAAAAGGACCCGAGAAATTATCTATCCCAAATCCTACCACCACAGCCACCATTTTAAAGAAGAGGAAACCGAGACTCACAGCAATGGACAGGTGTGGAGAGAAGTCAGGGATTCGCCAAGATCACACAGAGCGAAGTCCAAACCCTTGGGCCTCCTGATCCCTGAGTCAAATCTCCTGCACTACACAGCACTCCTGCTGTGCTCTATCATGGCTGAGGTTGGGGAGCCGATCCATACTGGGTGGAGATGAACCGTTAACACTGCTCTAAGTGCCACACAAGGATTTCAGAACTTACATTTAAAGGTAAATATGTGGCCTCCTTAAGCCATATATTAGATAATTAAATTATTAGATTATGACTTCTTCCTTAAAAAAATTCTAACATAATCATTCTATGTGATTCTTT
Source organism: Leptonychotes weddellii (assembly GCF_054177405.1). Taxonomy (NCBI): domain Eukaryota; kingdom Metazoa; phylum Chordata; class Mammalia; order Carnivora; family Phocidae; genus Leptonychotes; species Leptonychotes weddellii. Next base: position 52,782,902 of record NC_138378.1, read on the forward strand.
TCACTAAGAGAAATCCCAAAAGTACCGCAGAAAGAAGAGGAGTCAAGGAGAGCAAGCAGAGCATCTGAGCAGATAATTTCCCCAGTGATGGGGAAAACAGGGGCTTTGGCATGCTTACTTATTGTCCCCTTCCTTTTCTCCATTGTACCACCAATCCATGATCAAGGACTCTGAATAAAGGTCTTGCACCTTCTCCAGGTCACTTCGTCCCTGCTCCATTTCCTTAATTAAAAGAGTCAGATCTTCATTCTGCCAAAATGACAAGTAAATATATTGTGAAATTGTATAAAAGAGTTCGTATTTCAAACATTTATAACAGAAAACCAACTGTATCAGGAAAAGAAGAATCTAAAGAATTTCATGTAGTTCTCATATTATTCCATTTTAATAAACAGCTTTATTGAAGTATAATTCATACACAATAAACCGAATGCAGGTAAAGTGTACCATTTGAATAGTTTTGACATTCACACCTGTAAAATCTTCATTGCAATCAAGATAACAGACATATCCGTCACCCCCAAAAGTCTTCTCAGGTGCCCTTGTAAATTTGCTATCCTCCCTACCCCAAAAACCCTCTCCTCCCATTCCTAAGCAACTACTTATCTTCCTTCTGTCACTATACATTAGTTTCGATTTTCTCGAATTTTATATAAATGGAATCATACAGTATGTATTCTTTGTCCAGTTTCCTTCACTCATATAATTATTTTGAGATTCACCCATGTTGCAGCATGAATCAAGAGTTCATTCATCTTTATTGCTGAGTGGCATTAGATTGCATACTGCATACCAAAACTTAGTCACCTGTTGAGGGACACGCTTGAGCTATTATAAACAAAGCTATGAACATATGTGTACAAGTCTTAGGGACATCTGCTTTCACTTCTCTTGAAAAAATATTTATTTTAATGTCATTCACATTGTGCATTCTATCTTGGTTGATTTGTGGTAGTTTTTGTTTTGTGTGGAAGTGGCCCATTTTTTCCTAAGTTGTCAAATTTATGAGTGCAAAGTTGTTCATTGTATTCCTTTTATATTCTTTTTGATGGCTGTAAGATCTAATATGATATCCCCTATTTCATTCCTGATATTAGTTCTTTGTATCTGCCCTTTTTGTCTTTGTCAGCCTTCCAAGATGTGTTATCAATTCGTAAGTCTTTTTTTCAAAGAAACAGCTTTTTGTCTCATTGATTTTCTCTATTGTTTTCCTATTTTCAATTATATTGATTCATACTCTTATCTGTATTGTTTCCTTCCTTCTGCTTGCTTTGGGTTTATTTTGCCCTTCTTGTTCTAGTTTCTTGGGGTAAGAACTCAGATTGTTGATTCAATAACTTCTCTTGTTCTCAACATTAAGCATTTAGTGCTATAAATTTCACTCCCAACACTGTGTTAGCTGTATCCCACTAGTTTGATATATGGTGTTTTTGTTTTCATTTGGTTCTAAGTATTTTTAATTTCCTTTGAGACTTTCTCTTTGACCTATGGATTATCAAGGACTGTGTTGTTTAAATTCCACGTGTTTAGACATTTTCATGCTGTCTTTCTTTTTTTTTATTTAAAGATTTTATTTATTTATTTGAGACAGAGAGCATGAGAGGGAGGAGGGTCAGAGGGAGAAGCAGACTCCCTGCTGAGCAGGGAGCCCGATGCGGCACTCGATCCCGGAACTCCAGGATCATGACCTGAGCCGAAGGCAGTCGCTTAACCAACTGAGCCACCCAGGCGCCCCTCATGCTGTCTTTCTAATACTAATTTCTCATTTGATTCCATTATGGTCAGAGAACAAACTCCATGATTTCAATGCTTTTATTTTTTTGTTTTTATTTGAATTCCAGTTAGTTAACATATAGTGCCATATTAGTTTCAGGTGTACAATATAGTGATTCAGCACTTCCATACATCAGCTGGTGCTCATCACAACACGTGCACTCCTTAATCCCCATCCCCTCTTTCACCCACCTTCCCTCTGGTAACCACTGGTTTGTTCTCTATAGTTAAGAGTCTGTTTCTTGGTTTGCCTACCTCTCCTTTTTTCCCCTTTGTTCATTTGTTCTCTTTCTTAAACTCCACATATGAGTGAAATCATATGGTATTTGTCTTTCTCTCACTGACTTATTTCACTTAGCATAATACTCTTTAGCTCCATCCATGTCACTGCAAATGGCAGGATTTAATTCTTTTTTATGGCTGAGTTATATTCCTTTGTACATATATACCACATCTTCTTTATCCATTCATCAGTTGATGGACATTTGGGCTATTTCCATAATTCAGCTATTGTAGTCAATGCTTTTAAATTAGCTGAGGTCTGTTTTATCGCCCATTGCACAGCCTATCTTAATAAGTATACCATGAGCACTAGAAAAAAATTTGTATTCAGCTGTTGTGGTGGGGAGTATTTTATCTGTGGCAATTAGATCTTGTTGGCTGACTGTGCTGTTTAGATCTTCTCTGTCCTTGCTGATTTTGCTTCTAGTAGTTTCTGTCAGTTGCTGGGAGAGAAGTGTTGAGGTCTCCAAGTATAATTTTGTATTTGTCTATTTCTCCTTTCAGCTCTATCAATTTTTGCCTCATATATTTTTTTTAAACTGTATTGGTTTGTGCACACACATTTAGGGCCTTTATATATTCCTCGCAGACTGATCTTATTATGTAAATTTTATTTGCTATGATATTTACTTTATTAGTTATTAATACAGCCAATCTAGATTTCTATTGGTGTGTCTTTCTCCTTTTGAACCTACCTATGTTATTGTGCTCGATGTGAATTTCTTGTATGCAGCATATAATTCAGTCATGTTCTTTTATCCACTCTGCCAATATCTGTCTTTTGATTGGGGTAATTAGACCATTTACATTTAAAGTAATTATTGACATGTTAATACTTACTATTTTATTATTTGTCTTCTACTTGTTTCATTGGTCTTGTTCCTCTGTTTCTCTTTGCCTGCCTTCCTTCAGGTTACTTGAATTTTTTTTAAATAATTCTATCTTGGTTTATTTGTAATATTTTTGAGTATATCTCTTTATATTGTTTTCATAATGGCTTCTCTAGGTATGGACAGCATATGTATGAGACTTACAACAGTCTACTAGCATTAACATTTTACTACTTCAAGGGAAATATGGAAACCTCACTTCCACTTAGGTCCCTTTACCTTCTTTACTTTTAAATATCACTGTCTAGAATATCAGAGAGTGGTATAATTTTTATTTCAATCACTGAATATGATTTCATGAGGAAAAGGACACTCTATTACATCTACTCATATTTTTGCTCTTTCTCCCTTCCTTCATGATGCTCCAAGATTTCTTATTTAATCATTTCCTTTTGCCTGAAGAACTTCCTGTAGTCAATATAAGAGTAGGGCTTCTAGCAACAAATCCTTTTAATTTTTATTTGTCTGAGAATATTTTTATTTCCTCTTCATTCCCAAAGGATATTTTTGTCTAATATAAATTTGTGGCCGATGGTTCTTTTCTTCCCACACTTGAAAAATATTGTGCCACTTCTTCTCTGGCCTCCTTGGTCAAATCCACTCTCAATTTGATGTCATTTCTTTTGGGCTGTTTTTAAGACTTTGTCTTTGATTTTCAAATGTTTAACATGGTGTGTCTTGGCATGGGTCTTGGCATGTGTCTTGGATTTCTTTGGGTTTATCCTCTTTGGAGTTTACTCAGCTTCTTCAATCTGTATGTTTTTATCTTTCACCAAATTTGAGGAGTTTTCAGTTATTCTTCCATGTAGTCTTTAAGCCCCCCTTTCTTTCTTCTCTCTGGGTAACTCCAATGATACTAATGCTGGATCTTTAATTATTGTCCTGTAGGTTCCCATGGTTCTGTTTTTTTTGTTTTTTGTTTTTTGTTTTTCAGTCTATGTTCTCTCCATTGTTCAGATTGGCTGAATTCTATTGTCTGACCTCAAATTCACTGATAAAATCAAGTCATCTCCACTCTCACCATTGAGCCTATGCAGTGAGTTTACTTGCTATTATAGCTTTCAGTTCTATAACATTCACTTGGAAATTTTTATAACTTCTACACCTTTGCTGAGATTTTCTATTTGCTCATTTGTCTCCGGATAACTTGTAATTGATTGTTGAAGCATTTTTATGATAGGTTCTTTAAAATCTTGGTCAGGTAATTCCAACATCTAATTCATCTGTCTCAGTGTTGGGATCATGTGATGGTCTTTTCTCGTTCAAGTTGTGATTTTATTGGTTCTTGGTATGATGAGTGATTTTTTACTGTATCCTGAACATTATGGCTATATTGTGTTATGAGACTCTGGGTCCTATTTTAAAACTTTTATTTTAGCTTGCAGTAACCCTGTTTAAATTTAGCATGTGAGACTTTGTCCTACTTTTGTGGGCTCTTGCTCCAATGGCAGTTTAATTTTCAGAGCCTTTTTGATATTACTTTGGTCTTCTTTATTACTCTGGTGTTGCTGGGACTCCCACTGGTCTCTGCTGGTGCTGTTTGAGCAGGCAGAAGGAGTTTCCCCTAGTCAAACTGCCAGGTGTTTCTTGGTGCCTCTACTGCTGTCCCCTGGGTGTCCTGTGTCACTGGGTGGCATAGGAGGGCCCCTGTCTTGCAGGAAGAGAGCTTTCCTGGAATGGACCACTTGCTCTGCCTGGGTCCTTCTTGCCTGTTCTTCCCACACACTCTGTCTCTGTGCAGAGAAGAGTCTCAGGTCTGTAGGGAAAAGGAGGCTTCCCAGACTAGGCCACTTGTGGCTGTGTCCTTTTGGCTAGTCCTGCCCACCTACCCCAGTGAACCTGTTCTTCTAGCACACTTTTTATATGTTTGGGGACTCTCATAGCTAAATTTCACTTTCACTTGAGCACAACTGTGTATCTGGTGATTTTTTTTTTTCCAGTTATTTTCATCAAGGCAAGCTGCCCCAGTGTCAGGAGTTCAGGAATTAGGAATTCGTTCTCTTTACATGGGCCAGTAATCTCTACTTTGTTCACAGAGAGAGATCCTAAGGGTAGGGAGTCAGAGTACTGAGTAACCCCAGATAGCACTGCCTCCTTTTGTCTTGTTGATGCTGGATGGGGGTGGAGGATCAGCTCTCCACCCAGAGAGGACCACAGTGGGGGTTACTCCCCTTTCACACTTCATTTATTTTTATTGTTTGGTGTTAATGGAGGCTCAGCTCCACATCAACCCTCACTGATACCAGGGATGGGGGAAAGTGGAGTGTTGTCTATCTTTAACTCACACTTCCTTTTGCATTTTCACTGATGCTGAGTGTTTGTGAAAGTTCATCTCCTTGCTGAGTCCTGCTGAGATGAGGGCTGTGGTGAAGCACAGCAGTGACCAGACCAACCTCACATTGCCTTGTTAAGTCTTAGAGCTGCCTGGTGGGGTAGAGGTCCAGTTTGCCACTGGACTCCATGGTGGGAGAATCAGAGCACTGCTGACTTCCACTGGAGAGGGAATGGACAATAAGCTTCCCTCTCAATCCTCTGATACTATCCTAGCATGGGATTTAGAGCACCATCTACTCTGTCTAGTGGGGTTTGGAAAATCAACTTTCCATTCAGCCCTACTCACACTACTCTGGCAGTAAGGGATGGAAGATTAGCTCTCTGGTCAGTTCTGCTGACCCACCTGGCAGAGGGATCAGAGCACCATCTCTTGCTTCCATGGTAGTATGGAAGATCAGCTCTCTGTTCAGCTCCACTCAAATCTCAGGGAAAGGGGTGCAGTTTTTCCACTGTTGTATGGCTGGATTATGGCAGGTGATTATCATAAAAAAGGTTTTCTGTTGTTAGGTCACCTTCTTCCCAGTCCTTTGGTTAGGGAGAATAAGCTTTTCTTGGGTCTTTTCTTTTTTTTTTTTTTGGTCTGTGCCTGTTAGAGATTCCAGGTTAGAGGGTTCAGCAGTGCCCTATCTGGGATATATGGAAGGCATTAACAAATCCCCCAAGACTTATTGCCATATCATTCCTTAAATTCTGAGGTCCCCAGGAATTCTACCTTCTTCTTTTCACCTTTCAGAGTATTCCTATGCTTATTTGTTCTGTTCTATCCAGGTCTTTTTTAGGTTAAGATGTAGGACCTAGGAGGAATGCGACTACACCATTATTGCTGGAACTGGAAGTCCCTCAAGTAATTTAACTTATAATTAGATTTAAGTAACAAGGGAAAAAAAGCCTTACATATCTACCCATGCAATTACCATGCAGCTACCATGAAGTTGTCCTTTGCTTTTCATTCCTTAGTGTAGATTTGTATTTCCATTCTGGTATGATTTTTCTTCTGCCTCAAGTACTCCCTTTAATATTTCTTATATGGCAGGTTTATTGGAGATGAATTCTTTCAGTTTTTGTGTATCTTTGGTCTTCATTCCACTTTCCTTTTTGAAAGATATTTTCGGGGTATAGATTCTACACTAGCTTTTTTTTTTTTCCACTACTTTAAAAATATCACTCCACTGTCTTTTCATGTGCATTGCTTCTGATGAGAAATATGCTGTTATCCTTATCTGTGTTCCTCTGTACATATTTGTCTTCTTTCACCCTATCCATTTAAGATTTTCTCTTTGGCATTACTTCTGAGAAGTTTAATTCTGATATGACTTGGTGTGATTTTCTTCATGTTTCTTGTGCTTGGCATTCATTGTGTTTCTTGGATCTGTGGGTTTATAGTTTCTAACCAATTCGGAAAATTTCTGGCATTATTGTTTCAATTATACATTTATTAGGTTACTTGAATTTTTCCATGGTTCACTTATGCCCTATTTTCTGGGGTTTTGCTTGCTTGTTTATTGTTTTACTTCTCTTTCTTCTCTGTTTACATTTTGAATAGTTTCTATTGCTGCCTTGCAGTTTACTAGTTTTTTGTTCTGTAGTGTCTTACCGGCTGTTCCTCACATTCCATGCATTTTTCACCTCATACATTGTAGTTATCATCTCTAAAAATTTTATTTGTCTTACTTGTATCTTTCATGTCTCTTTCTTTTTGAACATATCAAACACAGCTACAATAACTGTTTTAATGCTCTAATACTAACATCGGAGTCAGCTATGCATATGTTTTAATTTTTCTGTCTGCTTTTTCTCCTCATTATGGACCTGTATTTTCCTGCTTCTGTACATACCTGGTACTCTTTGATTGGATGTCAGAAATTGTCAATTTTACTTTTTTGGGTAATGGATATTTTTGCTTTCTTATAATTATTCTTGGGGTTTGTTCGGGGACGCAATTAGGTTCCTTGGAAATAGACTGATCCTTTCGGGTCTTGCATTTAATATTTTCTATGCAGAACTGGAGCAGCATTTGCTTGTTCATATTCTTGAGGCAAGACCCTTCTTTATACTCTTCCTAATGCTTACTGGATTATGAGGCTTTCCAGTCTAGCTGATGGGGGTGGTCACTATTCCCTTCCCTGTGTAGGCTCAGAGAAGTCATTGTTCCCTCCAACCCTTTCAGATGATTCATTCCCCAGACTCTGGTAGGTTTCTTCAAATGTAAGCACTGATTGGTACTCTGGCTAGTCCTGTATTTAAAGTGACTCCACAGGGCAGACAATAAGATAAAAAACATTCTCTAGAATGGCAATCTTGAAATGCATATCCTCAGGCCAAAATTAGAGGACAGGAGAATAGAATTTTATTTACCTTCTCCCATCAGCCCATTAGAATAAAATGCTTTATCAGATGGTCCCGTGGTTATACAGTGTGAGAAGTCAGGAGACAACCACCTAGGATCTGAATTTTTCTTAAGTTTCCCACAAATGCCTGTAAACAGCAGTGGTTAACAAACTCCAAGTAGGGACCCTCTGGGATGCTTGTTAAAAATACAGATTCCTAAATTTGGCAAAATGTTGATAATTATTGAATCTGACTGATGGGTACATGGGATGGGGGTCCACATACTCTTTTACTTTTGTGTATGTTTGAAACTTTCCATAATAAAACCTTAGAAGAAAAACAAAATATATTAATTAAGATTCCTGGGCCTCTATGCCTAGAGCCTAATTTAGCAGCTCTGAAGTGTGACCCAGGAATCTGCATTTTCATAAATGCCTTAGTTCAGATGGTCCTTGGACCACATTTTGCAGTACATGCTTAGGTGATTTTATTTGCTCAACTTAATTGTCTTTATGGCAATTTTCTCAACTAAGGTATTGTCCATTGGCCTCCAGTCTGTAATGCTCAAATAAATGAACACTCTCTTCTCAATTCATTAAGCTCTTACCTGAACAGTCCCTGGAGGACACAGATCCTTACAGCCAAAATTATAAAAATGGAACTCTCCTCCAGTCAAAGAAGCAAGCTCGTTCAAAAATCCATTTGCAATCTCATCATTATAATTGAAGGAGGTGGTGTAAATAGGAATTTTCTGAAAAACTTTGACTTGGTCTATAACCATTTCAGTTGGCTGAAATGATACATTTTGAGGGGGGAAACAGGGAGATGGAAAGAGAGAGAAAGAGAAAGAAAAAATAAGATGTGAAAATCCTTAGTATTTGCTATAGACAGTGAGATTCTCAACCAGTAATTCCTTATACAGTGATGAATAGCTTCTTGGAAAGGTGTCAATTCAATTCAATAAACAAAGCAAACACTGCCAGATGGTAGAGTTTGAAGACCAATGACTCAGCCCTTGCCTCTGAGGGCTCAAATTTGGTGGAGAAAAGAATCTGGAAGAAAGATGTGACTAACGAAATCACTCAATTTTAGGTGCACCTGAGCCTAGAGTTCATGCTTTTAAAGTGTTGGGCTATACTTTAGAGCACTGAAAGTATAAGGGTAGAACACCCTGGCTATTGGGATTCTACAGAGTGAAGCTACAGGATCTCAATGCAGCTTCCAAAACATCTACTTGAAAAGAGCATTTTCCAGCTTCAGATAGGCCATAGTCAATATGTCTCCCACAAAGTGAAAGAAGAGAGTTATTGAGGGTCTTTCCATGTGTTGGGCACTCTGTTGAGAGTATAACATGGCAGTTAATCCTCACAACCATCTTGTGAGGTAGTTAGAAAGATGGATAGTTGCCTACTCATATAAATTCCTCTCATCCTTTTTATTGGCAGAACCCTGGTTTTATTTTCATGATAGCAATGTGCCCAGTTTAAAACAAACAACACACACACATAAAAACTCATCTTCTGACACTATTTTGCAGCTAGACTTAGCCATGTGACCCAGTTCTGTCCCTTGAGATATAGGCAGATGTCCCAGGGAAGAGATTCCTTTTCTCTAATAAAAAGGCAAAGATTTAACAAACAAACAAACAAAAAACTCTAATGTTCTTCCCCTTCCCATCCCCCTCCACGGAAAATGGACACTGCCTAAAGATGGAGTAGCCATTTTGCAACAAGGAGGATAGAAATAATAAACAAAGATGGTGGAGAATGAATACAAAAAGAAGCCTGATTTCTTGGAGACATGTGTGAGTAGCTTTAGAACCTAGACTACCTACTGCTGGGCTTCTTATCCATAGGAATATAAATCTCTCCATTGTTTCATCCATCATTTGTCTGCTCCTCTACTTTTCTCCCCAGTAATATGCAACCCTACTTGGCCCAGTAGGTATGGGCCCCACATACAGAAGGAGAAATTGAGACTCAGAAGGATTCAGTTTCCTAGGGCCATCAAGCTCTTAAGTAGTAAGTCTGGAACTTAAAGTCAATTTTTAGTATTAGAAGCAATGCCAAACTGTTTGTTCCCCTTCATTTGCAATAAAATTGTCTCTTGATAAGTACTGACTCTCAGGTAATGTTTACATTACCTAACCCTCTGGAAAGAACTGATGAATTCCCCTACTATCTCTCCACCACACCACCACAGCCCAGCTGAGAACCTCCGGAAACTGCCTCTGATTGGCCTGCCTCTACTTCCTCTACATTTCTCAGTGCTAGGAGTCCCTCTTTGATTAACCCAACTTGCTGGCTCCTTCAGCCAGTTCCATTGTCCACTTCCAGTTCCTATCATTTGGCCTTTAACCTTTCCTATATTTATGTTACACGTCCTGGGAAAGCAGAGTGTAAAGGGAGACACACGACTGGCTGGCCTTGTACAGCTCACACACTGCCCAGGAAGTGGCTGGTTAAGTGGTCTCCCAGGTTCTGGTCTCATTCTAGCTACCACTTACACACAGCCTCAGTCTCTGGGTCTGGCTCCAGCATTGAGCCTGCCCCTGCTCATAAGCCCACCTCCACCTCTCATTCTTTTTCTCTACTCTCCCCTCTGGCCATCAGCTGGTTTCTTTCTTCTTTTTTTTTTATGTTCAGTTAGCCAGCATATAGTACATCATTAGTTTTTGATGTAGTGTTCAATGATTCATTAGTTGCCTATAAAACCCAGTGCTCATCACAACACGTGCTTCTAACCAAACAGTAACCTAAACGAGCTGACCCCATCCCTCTTGTCAAATGCAAGCACAGAGCAAGGCCCTCTCTGCTGCCTCCCCTTAATTCAGCATAGCTTCTATTTCTGAGTACCTACTATGTATCAAGCACTAAGAGTTCTGTTCGTGCTGTCTACCTGTATCCTCTCGACAACCTTCTGAGGTGGGTACTATTACTATCCGTGTTTCTTACCAGTGAATCCTGGCCACTGACCTTGATACCAGAATGCAGATGCTAGCTCTAAATTCTGTTAATTTTATAGCCTTTTAGCCAGGAACTATTCTTACACTGAGTTACAGCTGAGATATTTGGAAAGGGAAAGAAATTAACATTGATTTAATACTGACTGTGGGTGCCAGGTACCATGGGTAGCATTTTAATCTGTTCATATGCTACCTGACATTATTTCATATATTTATTTGCTCATTGCCTATCTCCCTATAAAACATAAGCTCCACCGAAGACAGGCATCTTGTTCATCTTGCTTACCACTGTATCCCAGACTGATAGCAGTGCTTGGCACATAAAAGGTACTCAAATATCTGTGGAATGCATTCATGGGAACATCATCTCATTTACTCAAAGCAACCCTGCGAGTAGGGAGTATTGGCTTTAAGGCAGAGATGAGGAAATTCACAGTACAGGACTTGCCCTAGGTCATTCAGATGGGCAGTGTTGGGGGTGTGCTTCCAACCCAGGTCTCTAGCTCCAAAACCATTTCCATCATTCCATACAGCTGAAGAGCGCACAGGCATGAGAAAGTCTGTTAGTGTATCGTACTGAGCCCCCCACATGCATCCAGCCTTAGGTAGTGTTTTTCTAAACTGGCATGATGTTCTAGTACCCAGTGTGGTGGTAGAGAGCTGCACAGAGAGTGGGGGTGTTGCAGAAGGAGCTCCATGTCTGCGGTGGAAAATAGCCATTCCTGACCTCCTGCCTGTACCCCACTCAAATTCCTCTCCCTCATTTATGCCCTCACAGCTTTGAAGAGGAGACTCAGAACCTGGAAGTACACCTTTTACCACACCAGCCTCGCTGACCCTGACTCCTTCCAGCCACTCACTCTAGTAGCTCTGTTACTAGAAAGTAGTGGGCCTTCTCCCTGTGTAACTCCTACACACCACTGAAGAAGCCTTTCTCAGCCCAGGACTCCTTCGTATGTTCCCCACAGAAGTCCCTTCAGTCCCTAAATGAGGCCAAGCAGCATAGCTGAGAGACTCTCCCCAGTTCCCTCCTCTCTGAATCTAAACAGATGTGCAGCCAGATGACCCTTTCACCACAAATGTCAACTTGGGGTGGCAAGAACGGCAGGGATAGGTTCTCCTACCTTCCTAACTTCTCCTGAAGGAGGTTCGTCTGTGCAGGCAGCTCACCCGTGCCTTCTCTGTGCTCCCACCCCTTGCCCAGCTCATATTAAGCTTTACCCATTCATTTTTGTTTAGAATGGTGCAGAAGCCTTCCTCACTCCCATTTTCTCGATTCCTGCTAGGTAAGTTCCTAACTTCAAAGAAGCCTCAAAATGCAGCCAAAGACTGTGCGGGGCTGTGTCCATTCACACCTAGAGATGCCCACCGAAGGACACCTAGCAATTCCATTTTAATGATGACTAACATTACTAGAATTCTTTTAACTTGGTTAATTTAAGACTTATCTTGCTATGAAATTCTTCCCTGGACATTTCCAAATAAGCAGTAAGCTGGTATCTATGGAATTAAATCCTGAACATCACCTCTGTGTGTCCTTTCAAGCAGAAAATTTTGCTGAATATTGGGAATAATAGCACCGGCCTTAACATATTCAGGTCCTACAAAGTCAGTGAAAATTCAAAAAGAAATGGAGATCGAGTGATACATCTTAATGTCCTCTACACAGAACACGAATATCAAATATTCATTTGCTTTTTGGAGAGAATCTGAGGGACAATGCAGAAGAAATGGACTGCATGTGAGAAAAGGCAGATATGAACACAAAGTGCCTAACTAGGAGTTTATAAATTACTTTTCAGGTGGCCTGTATCAGAAATCTGATTCCAATTATCATCTGTATCCACAGTTCTTAATCTCTAAGCAGACCAGAGACCCTCTGGTGAAAGCTAGGGAGGGCTATTCTCCCCAGAGAAATGTACAAGTACATTTTGTATACACTCTTGGGAGATTCCAGACTCTCAGAAGTACATGGTGCACTGTGGATCAAGAATCCTTCCCAATACACAGCTAACAGGAGTGTTAATTGGTCCATACCTCCTGGGGGACTATTTGGCAGTATCTATCAAAAGGCATACCTTTGGACTAAGTCTACTTCTCAGACTATATGCTACAGATATACATATATGCAAAACGTCTGTGCACAGCTACTTTTGCAACATAGTGTATAACAGAAAGACTGAAAACAACCTCAATGTCCATCTCTAGGAATACTAGGCAGCTATAAAAAAAAAAAAAAAGAGGAAGTTCTTTATATATTAAGCAATTTTCAAGGCATATTGTTTTATTAATAAAGGTGTAAAATCATGTGTGTAATACAGCATCATTTATATATTTATAAAAGAGAATATATAAAAACACATTTCTGCTTGCATAACAGTCTCTGAAAGAAGATATAAGAAACTGATAACATATTGCCTCTTAGCTAGTGAATAGGAGGTAGGAGTGAGAATCTTCTCTGCATACCCTTTTGTACCTTTGTAATTTATACCATGTGAATGTATTATTATTCAAAAATTAAATAAACGAAATTAATTTCCAAGGTAGAAGTTATATTAAATCTATATAATGGAATATGATGCAGTCATTGAGAATGATGTTTTGAAAGAATTTCTCATGACTTGCAAAAAAAATGCATAACACAGACTGAGTTAAACTTTCTTCTTTTTTATGCTTATATGCTTATCTATATTTTCTAAATGGCCTACAGTGCAAACAGTGAAATCAGTAAGAGTTTATTAAAAAGGTAAAGACCCCTTGTCCAGATGACTTTCAAATCAGAATCTCTAGCCCCCATCTTCCCCAAACACCAGCCCCATATTTCTAGGGGCCTCTGGACATCCATGGACTATAGATGCTCAAACTCGACTTCTTCCACCAGCAACTCCCGAGCTTGTTCCTTCTTCAAATTTAAATTTAAGTCAGTTACTAACATAATTATAACCCAGAAATCAGTCACATCGTGATTCTTTTTTCTCTTGCCCCCATCTTCTCCTCACTCTGTCCTCCTCTGCTCCCAAACTGGTCACCAAGTCCTTTGATGCTACTCTATTATCTCATCTCTGAGGAAAGTCCTCTCTTCTACATTTCTGTTTCCTACCTGACATGTGCCTAAAGTACAGGTGAATGGGACCACCTGCCCCACTGAGCCCCCCCCCCAACTGTAGTAAAGCCTACCCACTCATTCCAGGTGGCCATCAAGGACAATCTCCCCCAGCCAAACTTTCCAGCTTCAACCCAACACTCTTCCATCATTGCCCTTGCTCTCAGATTGTTTCTCTGGGCAGCCCACATATTTCCACACCTCTGTTCCTTCTGCCCAGGACACCAGTAATCTCCTCTGTTTAGAAAATTCTTTCTCCTCTTTCCAGACACAGTTCAAACATCTCCTCCTTAGTGGAACCTTCCCCAGCCTTCTCTCCATCTTGTACAGCAATATTCATCACTCTGCTCCCAGACATCTCATAGCACAGACAACCCCACACCCTGTGTCAGATCAGAGTTAACCATACATGTCTAGCATATCCTCCAAAGCGTAAACACCCCTAAGGCAGGGGTAAAATACTATTCATGCTTGTAGCCTCAAACCTTGGCAACCCACATGGAACATAAGCAAGGCACAATAAATTGGTTTTGAATAGAAAGCATAGTGAAGTTGATAGGAAAATCATCCAAAATTTCACTTTACATATAACTTCTCTGCCATAAATCTAATGCTGTAATAAAATCCAGTTGCTTTACTATTTAAGCCCTGGACCATTTGAGGCAGGATATTTTACAGTATTTGCCTAGCACTCTTCACATGCAAAAACCTCACAATGAAGGATGCAAGTTGATACTAATTCACTTCAGCGGTTAATTTACATTGTACTCGCCTGCAAATCCATATGTTTATTTAATGCCCAGAGCATTAGTCTTTCATTCACAAAGCTAAAAGAAGATGAACAGACGCCACTAAAACTTTTCAAATACTTTCCAGTCAGGCTAAGCAAAACAAAGAACATTTCACTAGAAAGGCATGCTTTTGTTTAAATGATTACTAAGTTAAAATTAGGGGTAAAACCAAGGACATCGTGCAGTGACATGTTTAGATTTGGAGTCCCCAAAGGAAAAAAAAATCAAAAAGAATCTCCTTACTCTTAGTTTGTAACAAAATATAAACCAGTCCTCAATGAAAAGGTGGATAACTCCTTTCATGGAGTTGGTCTCCAGGCCTGTGGGTGTGTGGCACATGAACCAGACAACACTTGCTGTCATATAAATTCTCCTCCGCATTTCAGCAAAGGAATTCCTCAGTGTATTTTGTCACCTCAGTTCTGGGTCCCTAAGCCAAGGAAACATCTCTCAACAGCTTTACAAGCTGTTTCAAGCAGTTGAAAATGTCCCTCAACCCCATTCTCGGCATTTGCTTCCAGGGTACTGGTGACTCCCTTTTTGTTCCCAACTTTGGTAAGTACCTGATCAGGTCTCCCATCTGTCAAAAGGTAGATTACTTGTGTTTCTTCATCGGCAAAAGCAATTTGCAGGGCATGCAGGGTGTTTGTGGAACTTCCGATCTACAAAGAAGAGAGAGAGGGATATCAAGCACAAACTTGAATCTCAAGAAAAATCTCACAAACAACTGTTATTTATTTTCTGCTTCCAAAAAAAAAAAGAGAAAAATACTTGTGAAATAAAAGATAAAATTATATTGAGATAATAATTTAAACCCAATAATTCCAAGGAGCCAGATCCCTGGGTGTGCCAGAAAAGCCTCTATCCAGACAATTCCAGGACTGCTAGAAGCCAGGACTATGGCTTTCCTGTCCTGATGACATAGCTCTTAATGCAAGTTCATCTTTGTGTCTTTCTGTGTGAGGCACTAACTCTGTTACTGTTCAGTCGGCTGTCAACACAGCTTACATATACAGTCTGAATACAAGCCTGGCAGGGCAAACCGGGATTTAGTCAAACGTGAGCATGGTAACATCGGCCATCTGGGGTAGAGCAAAGAAACTGTGTTTTTAAAACCCCTGCAGTTTCTGCCCAAGGATATAGAGCACTGGCCAGAGTGTCACTGCCAAACTTAGAACACAAAGAAGCCAGACAAACAACAAGTAAATGCCTTTCGTTATGCTCATCAGAGTGCTCAGGTCACAGGGCAACTAGCTGGCCCCAAACGTGAAGACAGACAGGCCCGTGCAGAGACCAGTTAGATGCAAACACTGCTCCTTGGCATGAGATGCAGCAGACACTAGTAAGAAGAGTTTGCCTGGGGGGATTGGCAAATTGGTAGAGGCTAGCCAGATATATATTGGTGAGAAGGTAAAGGTTCGCAGGCCACCAACAGACGGGAAATCTGCATTCTCTTGAAGGCTTTTTCACCATAAAGCCCACAGGGTGCTCACAGAAAAGACTGGCCCAAGAAAGTCTCCTTCATGGAGCACAACTGGGGAAGAACAGTGACACAGGAACTCTTATGTTCCATCTCACCTTCAGAATAAAAGCCCTAATGTGTGAATGTGGGGGGGTGCGGGAGGGGGGCAAGGAACACAGTCACCCGTAGGACACTGGTGAAAATCCAGGACAGCAGAGGGAAGGAAAGGGGGAAAAACCAAACCCTCCACACCTGGAAAAGGAGCAAGGCTAGGTGCTGGGCTCAGAACTACTGAGAGGAACACACCCCTGAGCCTCTGGGACACCAGCCTGCCTAAGATGAGAACACCCACCCCAGCACTACCCTACGAACCCTGACTAGCAAGGAACTTGTAAAGAGACAGACTCTCTCTGAGGCCCAATGTGAAGGGAAAATTAAAATCTGAGGGTGGAGCAGACAGTGAAGAATAAGTCTCTAGGACATCATCCCCGACCCTAAGCCAAGTACCACCACAAGAATTTGAGGGGAATGTGCACCGGAGGTAACAGTAACAAACAAACCTCAAACCTAGCCCAGCTCTGGATTAGATTAAATTTATGCCTCTCCCCCAAAAAAGAAAGGTATGCTCATTTCCAGACATAAATAATATTTATTTCAGTGTCTATATACTACATGTGATGTCTAGTTTTTAAGAACAACAACAAAAAAAGTAAGCATGCTAAAAAGAAAGAAACAACATACTACCAAGATATAAAAGTACTCATCAGAAACAAATTCAGGTATGACACAGATGCTGAAACTATTTGAAAGAAAATTTAAAAGAACTGTGATTAATACATTAAAATTTCTAATGGCAAAGGTGAACAACGCTGGAGACCAG
The DNA here is from genome assembly GCF_054177405.1 of Leptonychotes weddellii. NCBI lineage: Eukaryota > Metazoa > Chordata > Mammalia > Carnivora > Phocidae > Leptonychotes > Leptonychotes weddellii. The sequence goes on from NC_138378.1 coordinate 52,799,710, forward strand.
ATGGGTAATTTCAGCAGAGGGATGAAAACCTTAAGAAATAACTGAATGGATACACTAAACATCAAAAACACAGTAATGAAATTAAAAAAAAAAAACAGTAATGCAGATGAATACAAAGAGTAATCAAAACGCATCAAAGGGCTGTGGGATGATATCAAATGGTCTGACATGTGCATAACTGGAAATACAACAAAGAAAACAGGATAGGAGAAATAACTGAAAAAAGGGCTGAGAATTTTCCAAAAACAATGACAGACATAAACCCATGGACCCAAGAAGGTCAAGTAGGATAAATAAAATAAAATGCCCTGACGCTCCTACCAGGGTGGTGGCAGAGAAGGCCAAGTGGTGAGCCAAGACTCTCACCCCCACCAAGTGTAACAAGTCCTCCCTGCCCGACCGTGTCCACTCCTACCCAGCAGTTTCGAGGTGCCCCACCCCTCAGAGTCCAAGTGGGGAAGCTGAACTTCAACCTCTCCCTCCTCCTCACAGTATATAGCCTTTTGGGTTGAGCCTCTTTCACTTACCAAAGCGCATTTAAGATTTACCCAAGCTATTTTATGAATCGAGAGTTTGTTCCTTTTTATGAATGAGTAGCATCCATCATTGTATGGATGTAAAATTGTTTATCCATTCCCTGTTGAAGGACATCTGTGTCATTTCCCATTTTGAGCATTTACAAATAAAGCTGTTACAAACGTTTGCTTGCAGGTTTTTACATGAATATACATCAAAAGCTGTGAAGGGCCTGAGATTTTACCTTACTTGCAAACTAACATGGGTGCTGGCAGAAGATCCAAGACTTCTGGGTCACCAACAAAGGACTTTACTACTCACAGCAACAACAGTAGCCAGAATGTCGGGGGGGTTGGGGGGTGGTTTCTGCACCAGTTTCCTGAGTTCCAATTCCCATAGGGTAATGGGAAGAGGGTTAAGTGACACTTGCACACACAGTAGGTTCTGTTAAAGGAGAGGGACCCTGAACTTAGGAAAACTGAATATTCTATAATGGACTGTAAGCATGCTTGTCCTTTGCTCTGGAGTTAGATACTATCTTTATACTGGACAATAAGCACTCCACCTTTTGCTACTTTCCAAGGCTGTCTCCTATATAAACATCTATGAAAAGATAGACCAGAGGTTCTTGACATAAGAACATAGATTATTGATTTGAAATCATTTCCTCTTTTTTAATGTAGGCTTTTAGTGCATTAAATTCCTTCTCAGCACTGTATTAGCTGCATTCCACACATTTTCATGCTTTGCTTACTTTTCATTAAACTTTATGAAATTTTTTTTTTATAGATCTTATTTATTTAAGAGAGAGAGAGAGCCAGAGAGAGAACACGACTGGAGGGGAGGGGCAGAAGCAGACTCCCTACTGAGCAGGGAGCCTGATGTAGGACTCGATTCCAGGACCCTGGGATCATGACCTGAGCCGTAGGCACATGCTTAACCGACTGAGCCACTCAGGTGTCCCTAATTCTATGAAATTTTGAATTTTCTCTGTGATTTCCTTTCTGATCTGCGAATTATTTAAAGATTTTTTTTTAATTTATTTATTTAACACAGAGAGAGAGAGAGCATGAGCAGGAACACAAGCAGGGGGAGTGGGAGAGGGAGAAGCAGGCCTCCTGCAGAGCAGGGAGCCCGATGCGGGGCTCGATCCCAGGACCCTGGGATCATGACCTGAGCCGAAGGCAGACGCCCAACGACTGAGCCACCCAGGCACCCCTGATTTGTGAATTATTTAAAGCCTGTTCTTTAATTTCCAAGTGTTCTGAGATTTTCATGGTGTCTGTTATTGATTTCTAGTTTGATTCCACTACAGTCAGAAGACATCTGTGACTCAATACTGTATGATTTCAATTCTTTTAAATTTGTTAAGGGTTGTTTTATGACTCAAGATATGGTCTATTTATGTGAATGGTCAATGTTTGTTGGAAAAGAATATGTAGTCTGTTGGCAGGTGGAGCGTTCTATAAATGTTAATTAGATATTGTTAGTTGAAGGTGTTGTTCAGTTCTTCCAAATCCCTGATGACTGTTCAATAGTGCTATTAACTGCTAAGACTGGGGTACCAAAGTCCCCAAGTAGAATTGCTGTATTTGTCTATCATTTCTTTTGACTCCATCAGGTTTTGGTCCATGTATTTTGAAGCTTTGTTGTTTGGTGCATACACATTTAGGATTGTTGTCTTCTTTTTTCTCAATTAAAGTATAGCTAACACACAATGTTACATTAGTTTCAGGGGTATAACACCATGACTGGACAAGTTTGTATGTGCTGTGTTCACCACGAGTATAGCTAGGATTGTTATCCTCTTGTTGGGTTGATCTTTTTATTATCATGTTAAGTCTCTAGTAGTTCTCTTTGCTTTAATGTCTACTTTATGTGATATTAACATATTTACTCCAGATTTTTAAAAATTAGTGTGTATATATCTTTTCCATCCTTCTACTTTCAACCTGTGTGTTACTTTTGAAGGGAGCTTCTTACAGACCACATAGACTTGGATCATGTTTTTGTCTACTCTCCAGTCTCTGTCACGTAATTGGTATATTTAGACCATTTACATGTAATTACTGATATTTAATTAAGCTTCCCATTTTTTGTTTTCTGTGTATTTCCTCTGTTTCTCATGTACCTTATTTTTCCTTTCCTTCCCATGGATTATTTGAACTTTTTTTTAGTGTTCTATTCTGATTTATTTGTAATGTTTTTGAGTGTGTTCCCTTATGTAGTGGGCTTCATGGTTGCTCTAGGTATTTTCTTATGCATATGTGTAACTTATCACAGCCTCCTGATACTGATGGTTTACCACCTCAAACTATCCTTTCCATGTAGGTCCCTTATCTGAAGTACTTCCTCTATATTTATTATACACCATATTAGATGGTGTTAAACTTTTGCTTGAACCATAAAACATGATTAAAGCAACTCATAAGGTTACAGATTCTCTGCTATGTTTACTTTTATATACCCATCCTACTGTTCTTCCTTTACTTCTGAAGGTCCAAGCTTTCTTCCTATTTGGAGAGCTTCCATTAGCCATTCTTTAAGGATATGTCTCCCAGCATCAAATTCTTGTCGTTTTCCTTCTTCAATCCTGAGGATATTTTCACCAGAAAGATGATTCATGGCTTACAGTTCTTTTCTTTCAGCACTTGAAAAATGTTGTGCCACTTCCTTCTGGTCTCATGGTTTCAGATGAGAAACTGCTGTCATTTGAATTGGTATTCCTTTATAGTTTATGTGTTATTTCTCTTTGGCTATTTTTAGGATTTTTCTTTGTCTTTAGTTTTCAGAAGATTAAATATAATGTGTCATGGTATGGATTTCTTTGGTTTTACCTATTTGGGGTTTGCTTAGGTTCTTGAATTGTACTTTTTATGTTGTCAACCAAATTTGGGGAGCTTTTAGCCATTACTTCTTTGAATACTTTTTCAGTCCCACACTCTTTTCTAGAATTCTGATGGTATGAATATTACCTCTTTTTTACTGTCCCAGAGATCCCTGAGGCTCTGTTGGTACTGTCATCAGTTGATTGCTCTTCTCAGTCAAGTGTGGATTTCTTGGATCTTGGTATGATGAGTGATTTTTTTATGTCCTGGACAATTTGGTTACTATATTAGGAGATTATTCCCATTTAAATGTCATTTAGCAGGCAGTCACCCTGTTCAAGTTTAGCATGTTTATTTTAGCCTATGTTTGTGGGCTTTAGTTCCAATGACAATTTAATTTTCTACCCCATGCAATCCTATTCTGGTCTGCTTTGTTCTTCTTGTACTGCTGGAGCTCCCACTCAGTTCCTATTTGGTGCTGTCTGTAGGAAGCCCAGGAAAGGCACGTCTCTGGGCTGCCTAATGGTGCTAGGTGACCTTCTGGGGTATACAAGCAGAAGCTGCTGAGCCTGACTCTATTTATACTGCTGAGTTGAGAGCAGGAAGACACAAAGCTTTGCCTTTGTTGTTGTTGCAGGATTGGACTTCCCATTGGTGCCCCAGTTGTGAAGCTGGGACAATCAGGGACTTTGCTGTTGCTAGCAGGTCATGCCATCTACAGGTGACCTGGTTTTAGAAATGCCCCAGGCTTTGCTGCTGCCACTGCTACAGCTGTATGGGATCACCTGCCCGTACCCCAGGCGTGGAGTGCAGTGTGAGACAGCCTGGGATGTTGCTACTGTTGCTGCTGCCAACAAGCAGACCACTCGTACAGTGCTGTGGCATGGGGGGCAAGAGGGGCCGAGGACCTTACTGCTGCCATTGTTTCTAATGGATCAGACTGCCCTCCAGATTTGGGTTGTGAAACGGCAACTGGGCTGCTGGAGCTTTGCTGCTTTTGCCGCTGCCGGCAGACTGGACCACTTGATAGGATCTGAGTTGAAGAACAGGGACTGGGATAGCCATGGCTATACTATCGCCACTGCTTCCAATGACCTGGACTATGTGCCAGGGCCTGGGTTGTGGAGTGGAGTTTGGGGATTCTCACTAGATCGCTGTTGGGCCTACCTTTTGCCAGTGCCTTTGGTCAGAGAGGTGTAAATACATGACTCTCTGCATTTGTCAAGACCCATAGACCCACACACCAACAAGAGTGCCGTGTACAAATTAAAATACAATTCAACTAGGATATGGGGGAACTAATGTACTAATGAATGACATAACCACACTGAAGTAGTTGGGTAAAAAAGTACCTGCCTTAATAACTTTAGAAAACAGTTTTTTTGACTGGAAACTGTAAGGCTAAAGAGAGAAAGAATTATGTGTAAACAGTGCACTCCAGCTGATAAATTTGTTTCTCAGAGTATGGGTTAGAAATTCTGAAACTACTTTATATGTATACTAGGGTTGAACAAAAAAGTAAATACATTACAGATAGCGATAATCAGGTTTTTCATGGGCAAAGAAGTTACAAATAAGGAAACACATTCATGACAAATAAATCCTTGGCTGTGGATGGGTGCAAGAGGTATTAGTATAAACTCATGGTTTTATTTTTCTTCTTTAATGAAAATACAGATAAATAGATACAGGAATATAGCCGCTTATGCACAGATGGGATATTATACATATATTTCCCATCTCTCTCCACTGAGAGGACCTAGAAGCAGTGAGTTCAGTAGCAGCAATAAGCATACCTCAATGCCCAGATTTTGGTTTAGAAACACCATTCTCTAATAAAAGAAACAAGGGTTCTTTGGAGATGTGGTAAACTCCAGGGTTGAGGCTAGGAAACTAGAAGATGATCATGAAACATCTCATAGAGCCAGAAAGTAAGGAAGTATTCAAGAAAAAGAAAAGCTAGATGCATATGTGAAGGACACAGGGGGCAACCTAAAAGAGTTCCCAATGGCCAAAGTGGGAACAAGCTTAGTAACAAAATAAATAGCAATAGTATTATTACTGAAAGAGTAAATCAATATTCATGAGACCATAATGAAATAAATATGATTGATGAATAAATAAAAGGGAGAAAGGGGAAACTCAGTTACAGAAGAATTCTAACACATAAATGTAAAAGGAATGGAGGAAACAGAAAGTCACCATTAGAACAGCACAGTAATAATTTTGTAGAGAAGATCTACCACTGAATGCTAAAATTAGTGGGTAAATGTTTAAGAAACAAAGGATATGTGTATAGCCTCAAAGTATCTCATTCAAAACATGTCTTATCTATAAAAAGAAAAAAATAGTAACTTTACAGGGGAACAACCTGGCAGATGCCACCTTACCCAAATCTCGAAGTTAACATCACCAGTATTAAGGCATATCAACATCATACACTACTCAACATGATGCACTGAGGAGGACGCATCTCCTCTGTGGTATTCTAACCCCAATCTAACTATGAGAAAGCATGAGATAAATCTAAATTGAAGGACATTCTTCAAAACACCTGATCAATACTCTTCAAAAGCGTCAAAGTCATGAAAGATGAGGAATCACTGAGGACATGTTACAGACTGGAAGAGACTGAGGAGACTCTGCAACTAAATGTAATATGGGGGGATGAGTGAAAGAGGAGAAGGGGATTAAGACATAGAAACTTCCAGTTATCAAATAAATAAGTCATGGGGATGAAAAGTACAGCAGAGGTAATATAGTCAATAATATTGTAATAATATCGCATGGTGACAGATGGTGACTACACTTACCATGGGGAGCACTGAGTAATGTATAGAATTGTCGAATCATTATGTTGTACACCTGAAACTAATATAAAACTGTATGTCAACTATATTTCGACAATAAATAAATTAAAAAAAAAATAAATGCAATGTGGGACCCTGGATTGAATCTTGGAACAGAACAGTAACATTAGTAAAAAGACTAATGAACTCTGAATGAAGTCTGTGAATGAAGCAATGTGATTTTCTTAGTTTTTGTTTTTGTTTTGTTTAAATAGACTTTTTTTTTTAAGTAGGCTCTAAAACTAACATGGGGCTCAAACTCAGGATCCTGTGATCAAGAGTCCCATGCTATACGGACTGAGCCAGCCAGGTGCCCCCTGAGGTTTTCTTAGCTTTGGCAATTGAACTATGGCTATGTCAGATGTTAACATTAGGGAAGCTGGCTGAAGGGTAATACAGGCACCCTCTGTACTATCTCTGCCACCCTTTTGTAGGACTAAAATGATTTAAAATTAAAAAGTTAAAAACACACACACACACACCAAAAAACTCCTTCAACATTTGGGCAGCAGAAATGTAGCTCAGATGATAAACAGTACAACTCTTCTTTCTGAGCCCCATCTCAATAGTCTTGTTGACAAGCCCACTGTTCAGGGAATGTTGAAAAGATGGTAGAAAAGCTAGGAGAAAGCCAGACTAAAAATCACATGAAAGATGGTCAGGAGTTAGTGCCTCTTTTGCACCTGCTCCCTCCCTGCTCCCCCAGGAGCCTTGGCCCAGACCCCGCCCCCAGCTTGTGCTCCTCTGACCCTAGGACTGGCTATGCCTGCTCGAGGAACTACAGCTCCGACACCAGCACATGGCACTGTCAGAACACCTGAGTGGTAGTCCTGAATTCACTGGATTGATTCCTGAGCCAAGAGAGTCAAAAGAATATAGAGAAATCTGATCATCTTGAAAATAAATTTTGCACATTCAGCAAGCGAGCAAGAGAGCTTCAATGAAGATTTTTGAAGAGAACAGAATCATACTTTGATTTTTAGCCATTTAGATGGCTGGTTCTACTCATTAGTGATTTTTGTATAAAGAAGCACCATTAATGTTTTTATCTAATGATATTACATATATAATATCTTGTCATGACAAACCCTAAATTAGTGGGCTCTGAATTAACTATTACCTATGGTCTGTAAAAGGAGGGAGCATATATTTCAAGTAACTTCACTGGTTAATCCTGGAAATTTATCAAGTTGGGTATGAATTGGATATTCTTTCCCAGGATAAGGTGGCCAGTTAGATCAAGATCTTACAGGCATCATTATTTCCTACAGAATCTATTTCTCCCTTCTCCCATTTAAAAAAAAAAATCAATCCCAAGGGAATTCTGGTACATTCCAATGACAGCACAAGCAATATTCAAGGAGGTTTACTAGTGTCCATTTGTGGCCCCCTGTCAAATCTGGGACTCTAAACTCAGGTACTGAACTATTCTAAAGATGTCTGTGATCTACATCTGACTTTTTGAGAAGAGCCATTAGTTTCAATTTTAGCATATCTCAAATATCTGGAATGCTATATGGTTCTGGAAAAAGAACTTTTAAAAAATTAAGATAAGCTCAAGACAAGAGAAGATTTAAGGAAAGGAAATTCCTTCCTAGTAGTCTGTGTAAATGCCAAGAGGGGTAGCTTTAAGGTTCTCCAAGTAAAAGGCAGGACTGAAGAATTTATTTCACTTTCTCACTGTATCTTGCTGCTGCCCTCTCTCTCCAGCTTCTCTCTGTGTGTTTCCACCAGTTCACTACTTTGGAACAAAATCCACTGGCAAAAATAGCTGCAATATATTACTTGAAACAATAACGAGGTCTCAGAAAGATCAAATCTGAAGGTTTGAGTACAAAAAAATTAAATTTTGAAATTTATCTTCATAAAGGGGCTGAGATCTGAGCCAACGCCAGCTCTGGAAATGGTGTCTTGTGAACAAAGTCTTATCTAAATGTTAAGATAGTGACTCATGAGCTTAGATGAATGTGACTATTGTAAACAAAATGAGTGTGCAAAACCCCTGCCATCTTGGCACTCAGAGCCCTTTCTCAAGAACTTCCATGGCATGAATTAACTCAGTAGGTGATCAAGTCAGGCTTCTTCCCCCAGACCCGGCCTCCATCTTTCTTACCTGAATGTCTCTAACCCAGGACTGAGCCCCTCTCAAATTATCTTCATTGATTTCAACAAGTTTTTCCTGCCAAGCAACTGCTTGGGCATCAAACTGCACAAAATTGAATTTCCTTTTATATTTCAGCTGTTCCTGTAAGAGAGAATTATTATTTAACCGTAACACCACTCAGATGTAAGAGAAGGTTAAGACAGGTCATAGTTTGATAAGTTTTAGTCACTATGATATCTATTTTCAGTTCTGGAAGCTAAAAATTACATGCGAAAGAGAAAATCTTTTCCAGTACAAAAAATATTTAAATAAAATTTACACAGTTTGGAGATTACACTTTTACAAATGTATGTATGTATGAATATATTACATATGTTACACACATGCATAAGTTTTTATATATAATATGGCATTAAAAGTTGTTGTCTTTAATACTAGCATTGATGGTATACCGCATACTCACAGGAAATGCAATCTGCTTAAAGAAGAGAAATCCAAAATGGTGTCACTGTTTTGGTAATCATGTTTTCGTAAAGGCTATTCACTTGTCTTCTACCAGCCCGTATTTCTCCAGTACAGGCTTATCAAATTAAAACCTGTATTTTGTACTCGCAAACACTCCCCGTAGTAATCTTCTGTGGTAACATTCCCACCAATGCCATTAATTAGCGACAGTACCAGGATACCCATCTGTAGGTGTGGGGGCTAGCAGTTAGGAGAGCAGTCTGCTTTAAGTCACACAGTCGGAGGCACCAAAGGTGGAATAGGAACTGGAAGCTCCTAAGCATCAGCCTACACTCCTCCCACACATCAGTTCTGGGGCCAGTGCATGCAACACTGCTAATAAATACTGGAAATTAAAATAAAAATGCTGAGCTGAAGAGCATCTGGAAAACAATGGAGATGTGTGCACACCACAGGTTTCAGGACAGAGGAAACATGAAGCAGTGGACACTGAAACTCCCTTAGTAACCCATGTGTTACAGAAAGGACCCTGCCACAGGAAGGGTCTGCCTGCGAAAGAGAACTGATGATTCTCTAACTGGTAAAAGGGAGCTTTTATCTAAGGTGGCTTTCCTGTGGATGTCTGAGTGCAAACCTCACCTGTGTACCTCTCATAACCAGTGCAGGTGAAGGCTGCTGCAGATGCATTCATGATACAAAGGCCCCCAAATCCATGCACCTGACAGCTCCATCTAACCTGTATAAACTGGATGATCTTGTCCTTCACCAAGTCCAGTTTGCTCTTCATTGAGTGAGATGTATCAATGAGGACATAGATGCAATCATTACGTACTTTTCCAAAGAGGATTTGACTTCTATCCTGTAGCCACTTAATCCTAGGCAGGAAATAGGTTGAAAGTGAATTTTTAGAGCCTGTGGGCAATGTCAGCATCTTCCTAAGAACTTAATAATACATCTACAAAGGCCAAGCTGTGCTGTGTTGGTTATGCACAATCTTCTGGGAGTAGATTACTCATTTGGAGGGTTTTCTGTGGAAAATCCTACATTTGGGCTGGCTCCCTCATCACTAACCCCCTCCACTTCTCCATCATCAATCCAAGTAAAACAGAACTAGGAAAATCAATAGGACTGAAAAATAAATCCAATACTGGGTTCCAAAGCCAAAAGTAAATTACTTCCTCAGTTATGACTTCAGACCATTTGTTCTTTTAACCCTGCTGACTACAGTCAAGTTAGTAATGCCAGCACATTCCTGAAGCTTCAGTGAAGCTTATGGACAATATCAAGCAACACCAGATCCCTACAATAACTAAGCATCAGACAGTTGTATGAGCAGGACTGCTTCTGTGATTGGGACTCAGGCTCCCATAACAGGATGTAAATTAAGTTCACAGCCTCAGCCAAGACCTGGAGGAGGGAGCAGAGCAGATGGAAAAAATACTTGAAACTGAGTTCAGAGTTCACCAAGGCTAAGCAACTAGAATTTGTAGGCAAAATAACGAAGAAGAGGTTGCTGCATAGAAGCAGAGAGGGTGGGAAGGGATGGAGAAAGAGAGAAAAAAAGGGGAGAGAGAATGGGCTCTGGCCATCTGCAGAGAGTACCCTAAAGATTTTGTTTAAGTAATGATCACGGCATGCATGTGAAGAAACTACTAAAGCTAAGGAACAAATCACCATAAAGGAGTAAGTAGATCAACACCTCAGAGCTTACACAGGGCTACTTCATCTTCCAAACAACCAGAGGGGGAAAGCCTCCTTAATACATGGGACATCAAGGAGAGTCTTCATAAGGGTATTGCCTTAGTAGTAGAAGCAAATTAGCCCTGGACTAAAGGCTGACCTAGACCTATGTTAACATAACTTAAAAGCAAGCCCCAGAGGATCAAAGTGATTCCAAGGAACATAACTGCATCAAAGAACATGTATTTTAAAAATACAGCAAAATCCAGGACCCAAGAATGTAAAATTCAAAATGTCTGCATTCCAGTAAAAAATTACGAGCCATGCAAAGAAGCAGGAAAATATGACCCATAACCAGAAGAAAAACAGATCAACAGAAACAGACCCTAAAATAACACAAATACTGGAATTAGTAGAAAAGGATGTTACACAGCTATTATAAATATAATCCATATGTTCAGCAAGGTAAAGTATAAGCAGAACAAGGAAAGGAATGGAAAGTACAAAAGGAAACTTACAGAGATGTACAATTACCAAAATTAAAAATACACTACATGGTATTAACAGACATTACACTAGCAGAAGATCAGGGAACCTTAAAAAGGACATTGCAATAGGAAGCAATTTAAAATGAAACACAGAGAAAAAGCCTAAAAAAAATAGAGAATAAGCAACCCATAGAACAACATCAAGGAGCCTAACATATGTGTAGAGACTAAGAAAAAGGAGAAAGAGGGAAACAGAAAAAATATTTGGAGAAATATGGCCAAATGTTTCTGATTTTGATAAAACAATATACCCATATATACAAGAAGCTCAAACAACCTAAACAGAAGAAAAATGGAAAAAAAACCCCACCAACACACATAATATATAATTTGAAATTCAATGATAAAGATTAAAAAAAGCACCCAGAGACAACATAAAAATAATATAAGAGTTTTCATCATAAATCAAGCAAGGCAAAGGACAATGGAGAAATATTTTTAAAGTACTGAAATATAAAACTGTAAACCTACAATTCTATATAAAGCAAAACAAAAAAAAATCTCCCAAACGTAAAAGTAAATTAGAGTCTTTCAGACTAAAACAGCTAAGGCACTTTGTTACCAACAAACCTGCACAAGGATCTATACAAAAGAATAAAGAGCCACAGAAATATCAAATATGTGGATAAATACAAAATATATTAATTCTCATTTTAAGTCTATTTATATGACAGTTGATTATAATGTATTGTGGGTTTATCGCATATGGAAATAAAGTGTAGGACAACAGTAGAAAAGACAGAAGGGGCAATGGAAGTTGTAAGATTTTTATGATATAGATGAAGTGAAATATTATCTGAAAGTAGACAGTGGTAAGTTAAAGATATATACTATAAGTGCTAAAGCTATCATACACACAACAAAACAAAATAAAGAGGTAGAGTTTAAGCCAACAGTCAAAATAAAATGGCATCATAAAAAATACTCCAACAAAAGAAGGTAGAAGAGTAAAAAGGGAACAAAGAACAGGTGAGACAAAAAATAAACAGCAAGATCTTAGATTTAAATCCAACCAAATAATCACATTAAATGGAAATGATCTTAATACTCCAATTAAAAGGCAGAGATTAGAAATGGCTATTATCAAATCAACAAGAGATAACAAGTGTTGGTCAGGATGTGGAGAAAAGGGAACCCTCATGCACTGCTGGTGGGAATGTAAATTGGTACAGCCACTGTGGAAAACAGTATGGAGGTTCCTCAAAAATTAAAAATAGAAGGGGTGCCTGGGTGGCACAGTTAGTTAAGCATCCAATCCTTGGTTTTAGCTCAGGTCATGATCTCAGGGTCATGAGACCCCTATGTTGGGCTCCATGCTCAGCATGGAGTCTGCCTGAGATTCTCTCTCCTTCTCCCTCTGTCCCTCATGCTTGTGCTCTTTCTCTCTCTCTAAAATAAATAAATAAATAAATCTTTCAAAAAATAGAAATGCCACATAATTCAGCAATTCTACTTCTGGGTATTATGCAAAAAAGAAAACACTAACTTGAAAACATATATATGCACCCCTATGTTTACTGCAGCATTATTTACAATAGCCAAGATATGGAAACAACCCAAGTGTCCATTGATAGATGAATGGATAAAGAAGATGTATATGTACACACACACACACACACACACACAGTGGAGTATCATTCAGCCATAAAAAAGAATGAAATCTTGCCATTTTCAACAACATGGATGGACCTTGAAGACAATATACTAAGTGAGATAAGTAAGACAGAGAAAGACAAATACTTTTATCATCTCTCCTCTATGTGGAATCTAAAGCAAATAAAATGAAAACAAAAAATAAGTTCATAGATACAAAGAACAAGCAGATTGGTGGTTGCAAGAGGCAAGGTGAGAAAAATGGCTGAAGAGGACCAAAAGATAAAAAGAAACAAATGAAATAAACTCAACCAGGGGTTGGGGAGGGGATAAATGGTAGCTATTAGGATCTTTTATCTCTAGTATTTAAAATTTTGTGATGATGTATCCTGGATGGGTCTTTATTACCCATTTTCTAGACATTCCTTGCAACTTTCTTTTGGTTTGGAACCACTGGTCTTGCAGTTCTGAAATTTTTTCTTAAGATCTCCCCTTCATTTTATATATGTCCATAAGCTATCTATTTGTATGTATGCGTGTATGTTAACATCAACCATGGAGTGCTTGGGTTCTGCTTTCAGAGAGACTGCCTTCATCTTCCAGCTCTCTCACTGAATAGTTTTTTTTAAGATTTTATTTATTTATTTATTTGTGAGAGAGAGACACACACACACAGTGAGAGAGGGAACACAAGCAGGGG
>NC_138378.1:52813492-52833106 GCF_054177405.1 Leptonychotes weddellii
CTAGAACCCTCAGTTTGTTTTTCAGAGTCCATCTTCTCTCATGGTTCGTCCACCCCTCCGATTTCCCCCGCTTCATTCCTCCCCTCCCGCTACCTTCTTCTTCTTCTTTTTTTTTTTCCTTAACATATCTTGCATTATTTGTCTCAGAGGTACAGATCTGAGACTCAACAGTCCTGCACAATTCACAGCGCCTAAGCATCCATCTTAAGAAACTTAAACCCAAAGTAATGAGAAAGAAGGAAATAATAAAGAATAGAAATCAATGGCACAGAAAGGGGAAAACTGTATGGAGAAAAAACCCACTGAAACCAAAAGCTGGTTCTTTGAAAAGATTAATAAAATGGACAAACTCCAGCAGACTGAAAATAAAGATGACATCAGTTACTCACATCAGTTCTATGTACATGTGAAGAAATTGAATACATAGTTTAAAACCTCCCCACAAAGAAAAATTACAGGCCCAGATGGCCTCAGTGATGAATTCTACAAACATTTAAGGGAGAGATGGTACCAACTCTCCACAAAGACTTCTGTAAAACAGAAGAGGGGAGAGAATTTCCCAACAACCCCTGACACTTGGGGGGTGGAGAGGGACAAAGAGACCTGGCAGGGACCAAGTGGAGTGTCTTTTAAACAACGTCCTTTTTCCCAGGCCTGAAACATCCCTCTTTATTGTTAACAACAAGGCCACCAGCAAGGCATCAATCAGATGGCAACCCTGACTTAGCAAGGTTAATTGGCTGTTTCTCGTGGTTAAGCTTTTATGAAGAGGTCAAGCAGATTTGAATTTCAAGAGAGACTAAACCACTTGTACCCTCCTGCAAATATACCAACCTCCTCTGAATCTGGGCAAGGACTGTGTGGATTCTCTCGCTGTACCATGTACACTTCTCCTTGGTAATGCAGACATGGACCAAGCTCCCATCCTTCCAGGGAGCATGAACAAATCTACTGCAGTATTTCGCATGGACTGTCTTCTTGTTGGTCTCCTAAGGAAAAGACAAAGGATAGAAGCCACTCAGACCATTCAAAGTCATCTCCAGATGGTACCCCATCTTGTCTTATTTATACAGCTCTTAGCACTCCCATGGTAAAATCATTCAACTGCTGGTTCAACAAAACATGCACTGGGGCCTGCTCTATGTGGAGCCCTGTGCCAGATGTCATGTATGATGGTCAGAAAGACATGTGCAATCCCATCTGGGCCCCAGAGAAGATGTTTCCAGCAGGGAAACACACACACACACAGAGAAAGTTAGCAAGGCAGAGTACAGACGCTGGGTTGAGACAATAATAACTGGGCAATCTGGCAAAGAAGAAAGCATCCTCACGGACTAGAGGGTCAGGAGGACTACCTAGAGGAGGTGGGACTTGAGATTCACATAAAACATCTTTCCATTGTTACTTCCAGCTCCAAATGAAGGAAAGTAGCCAAGAACCCCCATTCCACACCTAGCACCCTCTACTGGCACATACAAAACTGGTCTGAGGACAATGGCTTCCCAAACAGAGAGCTCATCCAACCAATTTACGAATTTATCAAGAACGACTCCATGCCACCAGCAGTAAAATCTTGTAGGCAGCAGCAATACAATCCATAAACAAAGACCAAAATTCCTGCCTTCATGGAGCTCACACTACAGGTGAAGAGCTAGATAATAAACAATTACACAGCAGGTCAGACAATGACAAATTCTATGGAAGAGAATGGAGAACAGGGGATGGGAGGATGAAGAAGCTAAAACCTGAAAAAAGAAAGCCATAAAGAGAAGAAGAAATATGAACAGAGACCAGCAGGAACAAGGAGTGTGGCCATACGGAGGTCTGGGGGGAAGTCTGAGGACAAAGCAAAGGCAAAAGCCCTGAGGTAAGAGTAAGAGTCTGCCTAGCATGTCTGTAGAATTTTAGGAAGGCTGGTGTAGTTGAAACAGAGTGAGCTAGGGGAAGGAGTAAGATGAAGCCAGAGCAGTATGAGGAGGGCCAGAAGCAGACTCCATAAAGTCCACTAGCTAATGGAAGTGACTCTAGCTTCTCTGAGTGAAAAAGGAACTACCCAAGGGCTTTAACATGAGAAGTGACACATTTTTTAAAATTAAGATATGATTGACATATAACATTATGTTACATATACAATATGATTTGATATATGCATACAGTACAAAATGATTACCACAGTAAATTTAGGTAACACTATCACAGTTATAAATTTTTTTCTTGTGATAATCTAAGATCTACCCTCTTAGACAAATGACATAATTTATAGTTTTAAGTTTTATTTATAATTTTAAAACTTAATTTATAAAAATATCATTTTAAAGGATACTGTGGTAGGGCGCTTGGGTGGCTCAGTCATCTAAGTATCCGACTCTCAATTTTAGTTCAGGTCTTGATCTCAGGGTCATGAGTTCAAGCCCTGCATTGGGCTCCATGTGAGGCATGGAGCTGACTTAATAAATAAATAAATAAGTAAAGGATACTGTGGTTACTCTGTTGAGAATAGACAGTAGAGAGTCAAGGGCAGAAGCAGGGAGTCAGGAGATCAGTTAGGTGGCATGGACCAGGGGTAGTATTGAAAGTGGTGAGAAGTGGTCAGATTCTGAATTACAGACATGTTATAAAGATAGAACTAACAGCATTTAATGAGAGGTCCGATGTGGATATGAGAGAAAAGAGAGGACTTAAGGAATGACTCTCTGGTTTTCAGCCCAGATGACTATAAAAATTGAGGTGCAATGAATTGATGGGAGGAAGATTATGGAAAAGTAGCCTTGAAGGGGAAGATCTGGACCTGTGTCTGATGTGCTAGGTTCAAGGTGCCTATCAGATATCCTAGTGACATGGCAAGTAGTCAGGAGGAAAGGAGGGAAGGACTCAGGGCTGGATATTCAAATGTAGAAGTCACCCGCATGCACACAGTATTAAAAGCCACAGGACTAGATGAGATCATGTAGAGAATGGTTACAGAGAGAGAAGGTCCGAGGACTGCACCTTGAGGCCCTTCAGCATTTAGAGGCTGGAGACATGGGAAAGAAGAAACAAATAATATTGACAAAGAATAGTCAGTAAGAGGAAAACAGGACAGTGTGTACTCTGCAAGCAAAAGAAGTTCAACGAAGTAACTAAGTATATCAATGTTGATAGTAGGTCAAGTAAGAGTGAGACTGAGAACTGACCCCTGGATTTAGCAATTCAGGTATCCCTGGAAAGAGTGGGTTTTGGTGGAGAGGGGGCCTTGCCCAATTGGAGTGCATTCATGAAGGCATAGGAAAACTGCAAAACTGGAGAAAGGGAATGTATAAAACTCCTGAAGAGTTGAATTCTAAAGAGGAGCAGAGGAATGAGGCAAATGATGTAAAACTAGAGATAAATATGGGGGTCAAAAAATTGTTTTTTGGGGGCGCCTGGGTGGCTCAGTCATTAAGCATCTGCCTTCAGCTCAGGTCATGATCCCAGGGTCCTGGGATTGAGCCCTGCGTCGGGCTTCCTGCTCCGCAGGAAGCCTGCTTCTCCCTCTCCCTCTGCCGCTCCCCCTGTTTGTGTTCCCACTCTCGCTGTGTCTCTCTCTGTCAAATAAATAAATAAAATCTTTTTAAAAAATTGTTTTTTGTTTTTTGGGGTTTTTTTGTAGAGAGAGAGAGAATGCAAGCGGGGAGCAGCGGAGGGACAGAGGGAGAGAGGGAGTGAGAATCTCAAGCAGCTCCAAGCCCAGGGCTCCATTGCATGACCCCGAGATCATGACCTCAGTGAAAATTGAGAGTTGGATGCTTAACCGACTGAGCCACCCAGGTGCCCCAAAAAACTGTATTTTTAAGATGTGAGGAAGAACACTATGTTTGTGTGCTGATGGGAAAGATCCAGAAATGAGAACAATATTGATGATATAGAAAGGGGGAGAATGGGTAAATGCGGAATAGGGATCAGTGCACACACTGAGGGGCTGGCCTTCAACAAAAGTAAGGACAATTCAGCTATCCTAGAAAAAATAAGGTGGAACATATAGGTGCAAATGTTGGGGGATTTGTAGATATGAGGTGGATGCTTATGGATGTTCACGCCAATGTTCAGTGAAATGGGAAGCAAGGGTCGCTTGCTGAGAGTGAGCAAAGAGGAGAAGATATTTGAAGTTTGAGGAGAAAAGAGTAGACATCTTGGAGAATGAGCATCTGAGTGGTTTGGAAAAGCACAGAAGGACTGGTGGCAGCACAAGAGATCCACGTGAAGTTTGAGGTCAGGAATTTAAAGGGAAGCCAGGCACCATGGCTGGGTGCTTTTCTCTGATTTCTTCTAATGCAGTCATCTGTGCATCTATAAGGCAGAAAAGGCTGAGAGTTGAATTTAACCAGGGTTGGGGTTTCATAGATGAGCGCAATAATGTAAGAGAGGAAAAGTAGTTGAGCATGCATGAGAGGGACAAAAGGTTAGAGAGAACAGAGAACAAGGAGTAGAAACAACAAAATGTATAATCCCGGTGGGGTTGAAAGATTGGAATCAGGATAGTAGAGGAAATGACCTTAAAAGAAGAGGTCAAAAAGTGGTACCTTCAGAATTGATTATGTGGGTTATGATGGCAGCGCTATTTGTAATGACAAGATCAAGGGGATGCCTATGGCAGGAGTGGTAGAGAGGGGGTGTAGGAGGAAGTCACTGAAGAGGAGGTCAGAGAAATGAAAGGTCAGGGTGTGGGAAGGGTCATTTTCATGGGATTGACATTAAAAACAGCTGGAGCTAGGGACAGCAAGCCAGAAGCTATAATCTTCAATTACTGATGGGGGTGACCTGGGGCTCAGAAGATGTCAGCCTCAGGAGGTGCTATGGGTGGACATTCTGATGACATGGGAAGGGGGAGGGAGAATGATCAAGAAACAGCAATGAAGAATGAGGAAACAGCAATGAGGATCCATAAGCATCCACCTCGTATCTACAAATCCCCCAACATTTGCACCTATATGTTCCACCTTATTTTTTCTAGGATGGCTGAATTGTCCTTACTTTTGTTTAAGGCCAGCCCCTCAGTGTGTGCACTGATCTCTATTCTGCATTTACTCATTCTCCCCCTTTCTATATGAGGAATGAGGAGGGAGAATGATCAAGAAACAGCAATGAGGAACCCACCTCTCCCGCCCACAGGTCCAAGGCAAATAGGAGCGAAACCAGGGTCCTCAAGAGAGAACCCAGACAAGCAGGCGAAGGGAACACTGCAGGGCACTTGCTATCGTGGGTGTACTGACGACTTCTAGTGCCAGAGGGCACAGTGGAGGGAATTTAGGGGGCAAGAGGGTTGGAGGGGGCTCAAGGAAGGGATGTCAGAGCCACACAAGGATGAGAATTGAGAGATCTGTGGTGATTGATGTGAACAGAGTTGCAGGGCATGATGAGATCGGTCTTGATGTTCCCAAGACAGGCACCAGGGGAACCACATCTCAGGCACAACACAAGGATGGAAGGAGAAAGATGTCCTCTCTCTTGTTCTTACCATGTTCTTGTCACATGAGAGTCTCCCTATTCTCCACCCCGTCACATGGCCTTTTCCAATTGTGTCTTATGCGCTCCCAGACGAAAACACACCAGACCATACGTTATGTGAATGCAGTTGTCAGACAACAAAGTGTCAGGATGGGAAAAGCGCAGCGTGAGGGTCAGCAGATAGGAGTCAAACCCTGCCATCTCATGGCCTAACCTCTCAGAGGCCCTATGGCTTTGTCTTCTTGTGTGTGCTATTAGAGCACAAATACTCACCTTATGTATAAAGCACATGGGCATTCTATAAATGCTCATTTCTGATTCACAATGTTTGCAATTTAAAAAAAAAAAAAAAAAAAGGAAGGTGACATGTACCAGGCATCTCCTAAGTGCCAGGCACTGTGCTCAGACATGCATTTTTTAACTTGGACTTTATACCACTCATTTTACAGATGTGGAGAGTAAGACTCAAACAGTTAATTTATTTGCTCAACATCTCATAATTAGTAACTGGAGAAGTAGCATTTACACCCAGGTCTTCTTACTCCAAATCCAGAGCACACAGCCTGACACCTAGTGAAAGCTCAATAAATTTCTATTAGAGGAATAAATGGTGAGACTAGAGTGGGTTTGTGAACATCAAGGCTGCCTTGTGCACAAGCAGCATAAGCACTTATGAATGCAATGTGACTTAAGGGGTGCCCCAAATATCAACTTACTAGACTTTGCCTGAAATCCTCTAATTGGAAATGCATTTTTGTCTCCTCCTCATACCTGCTCATCCCTCTTAGAAACACCACATAGCAAGGCCTTTTTAGTCACTTATTTCTCAGCGTAAACAAGGTACCTGGATCCATCCCTACAAACCAGTTTTTAGAGTTACAAGTTTGAGGGATCTGGAGGAACCCTAAATAATCAACTTATTTCACAGCTTCAGTTATTCCCTACCTCACACACATCACAAATTTAGGTATAAATCCAGTTTCAGATCTGTAGCCCCAAGTACTGAAAATAAAATTGTCCCTTTTTCATCAATATTTGTGAATGAAGATAGCTGTACTGCACACTTCTCAACTTCTACTATATTATTTTTTAGCACAAGAAATTTGAGGTAAAATTCCCCATTTATAAGCCACACTCTTCAAACTGTCCCTGTTAAGATTTCATTCAAAAGCATCAAGAATAAGGAGAAATCAGTTTTAGAGATGGGCTTGAACATACCACATCATCACCAGGTCTCGCAGTAAGCTACGTTTAAATTGACAGGGATTGATATTTTTAAATATTCAGGGCCTAATGTATTTTAAAAATGAAAATCTAGTTACATACAATTTCCTGAACTAATAACATTACTGAATAATGACTACAAAATCAGAAAACTGTGCTGGGGGAGGGAACCCACAAATGAGATTTCCCTGCAACATGGCAATCACTCTGCATCCTGGTATATGAGACAGGAAACAAGTCTTCCGTCAGTTCTGCATTTTTCTTTTATTTATTTATTTATTTATTTATTTATTTATTTATTTATTTATTTAGAAGGAGAGAGAGAATGCAAGTGGCAGAGGGAGAGGGAGTGAGAGAGAGAATCTTAAGCAGGCTCCATACTCAGAGTGGAGTCCAAAGCAGGGCTCAATCTCATGACCCGGGTTTGATGATCATGATCATCAATGATCATGACCTGAGTCAAAATCAAGAGTCAGACACTTAACCAACTGAGCCACCCAAGCACCCCAATTCTGCATTTTTCTCATCCAATTTTTACATTTTCCTCCTTGCAGTTCACTGTAAACACATGGCAATATGAGGGATAAAACACTACATCATTTGGCTGACAGAGCCCCCAAGGAAGGAGCCCTTCCTCAGGAGGACCTGTTGAGCCCAGTGGCCAGCCAGCCTAAGGAGTGGCAAAGAGAGTGGGGTCTCACCTCTGTAGGACTGACAGACACCTCAGTGGTGACACTGAATTGGAGCCTTGGAGGACACATAAAGTGACAGTTTATCAGAGGACCTTGATTTCCTCTCCAGTTCTCCTCTGGGCTGCTCTTACTGGCACATCTGCTCTGTTGCTCACATTTTGGTTCTCACTTCACAGTGTGGACCTGGGCCTTTATTACCTTCTAAAAGGGTTTTCCTTCAATTTTACAATTTTGGAATATTTACTTTATACTGATTTTGTTTCATATCGTGATACTTTTTAGTCTCTGTAATTCTAAACTTGCGATAATCTTCTGAGTACTGTCTACAAATTAATGTTTCTCAGAGTATGGCCTCTGGACCAGCAGCTTCAGCATCATCTGGGCCCCACCTCAAACCCACTGACTCACTCATGCTAAAGTTTAGGAGCCACTCATTCATTATCCTTCACTTGTGAGCCAGAGTCAGGCACTTTGAGAAGATGTATTCCTTCCAGACCCATTCACGCAACAGAACTATACCTTTCAAGAGTTTTAAATATACACCCTTCCGGTGCTATGATCCCTTAGAGGATTTGATTTTGTATTTACTGGGAATCCACTAGATGCTGGCTGGTAGTCACTAGACTAATGCATCTTTAAGAGAGTGACAATACAAGAGGACCATAGAGATGCCGGCTTCGGGCATCTTCACCAGCAGTTTCTCTCTTCCGTTCAATATGGGGAAACAAAGGGCTTCTCTTTTGAAAAGGCTGAATAATTCTGAGGCCCATAATGCCTGAATTTCTACAAACCCAGCTCCTGGCTTATGTATGATTATTGTATAATCCACTTATATTCAGAAACCATTCCCGGACTTGGTCTCCACTCCCACAAGTATCATTCAGAGAAGTGCAAGGTGGGAAACACAAGGGTATCTTCCTTCAGGAAAACCCAAGCTGGTCTTCCTCCACGCTGCCTCTCAACCTTGGTCCCTGCCCTGGGTTCTGATCTGGGGGAGGACTTACCCACCCAAGACATCAAGGGAAGCCCACAGCCCGGCCCAGGAGTTCACTTCACTCACCGCACTGGTCTGCACGGACTCATCCTCTGGTTTGGCTTTCACATCAACAACTCCATCAGCATGGCGGAAGCAGCAGTCAGCAACGACATCATAAAAGGTCAGCTTCTGGGCTTTCAAACCATATTTCTGAAGCCACTTCTTGGAGTCCCAGGTGTCCTCTAGGTCTGACTCATTCTTGACAGAGGTTGTTCCTGATTCTATTTTTGGAATTACAGTTCATCAGTGCCATTCATATTCTATAAGCCATTTGTCCTGCACCCTCAACTTAATATTTACCAAGCTGGAACATGTTCTTTGTCAGATCACATTCATTTCAGGAAGCATGCTTTCTAAACCAGGACTGGCAAAGAATTAGTTCACAAGACCGGAAGGCAGGAATCTGCTGCCTTTCATCTCACTTCCTTCTCTACCTAAGTTGTCTACCCCATGTGTCTGTGGAGATGGCTGACAGACCAAGGCCATGTGTCAGGAGAGCATTAAACTTGGGGTCAGAAGCTTTGGGTTCAAGTCACGGGCTCTACCACTTATGGCTTGGCTAAGTTGCTCAAACTTGGGTGAGTCACAGCACTTAACCTCTCCGAGCTTCAGCAGAATTCTTTACCTGCAGATCGAAGATAGCATCTGCTTGGCCTTCCTAAGTGTGCTGAAGCGATTCAATGAGAAAAGTCATGTGAAAGTGCTTTGTGGTGAGTGGGGACGAGAATTAGGGGCATGTAGCTTGTGTTGAGGTAGAAGTCAGTCAACCAGAGAAGGCTGGCAGGCTCCCTCCCAGGAGCTCCGCTGTTAGCTTTGGTGAATTTATTCTGATTCAGAGCCTGGCCCTCAACTCAGCAGGCTCAGAAACCTCCTATAGTCAGCTAGAGCACCTAGAGCTGTATCTATAACTCACCTTAGCTCACAGGTTAAAGTACAACCCAGAATGCTAATTGCCCAAATATTCCCAGCCTTCAACATGTTCCCTTGGTGTTTTCCCAAGGTTATCTATACTCTTTAAGTGGTGGGGGAGGTGCTCTGTTAGCTGAGCAGAACACCATACAACATAAAAGTATTCATCTAGGTGGCTCAAACCACTACTGCCACCTAAAGGAGACAGGAGTATCTGGGGGTGGGCACAGAGGAGGGGGTGAGCAAATCTAAAGCTGAGAAGGAGGCACTGGTGTCTGGAGCGGGCTTACACTGGCCCATGGGAGCTAACTGTACACTTCTCCTCCCAACCCCATGCTCCCCAGTAGCACATTGGTAGGGTAAAATTGACCATGCTGGGAGAATTTACAGAATCTGGAAATCAGAGCTTTTTTAATTCCAGCAAGTGGACTGGCAAACATTTATCTGAATGCCACTGGAAGGAAGGCAGAAAGGACCCTGAGCTTTTAGTCCCATTGAAACCAGCAGAGCTCCAGGAGGACCAGCAGGGGGTGCTGGGCAAAGAGATGTTTGTTTGTTTTTTTTATAACATGTACTACTGCATATTAGGTCTACCAGCCCTACAAAGTTTAATTTCACTTAGATAAGTGGTTCTCAACTCTGCACACTGGAATTCTCTGAATTTTTTGTTGTTGTTGTTAAGATTTTTTATTTATTTACTTGACAGAGAGAGAGACAGCGAGAGAGGGAACACAAGCAGGGGGAGCAAGAGAGGGAGAAGCAGGCTTCCCGCAGAGCAGGGAGCCCAATGCGGGGCTCGATCCCAGGACCCTGGGATCATGACCTGAGCTGAAGGCAGACGCTTAACGACTGAGCCACCCAGGTGCCCTTCTCTGAATTTTTTAAATACTGATGTCTGGGCCTTACCCATTTTTTTAAAAATGGTCTGGATATTGAGATTTTTCAAAGCTTCTTGGGTGATTATACTGTGCAACCAAGCTTTGCAACTACAGCAATATGGAAAGAGCTTTCTAAATTATGATTTGGTGATCCCATCAGTTATGCTTCTACTAGATACAGATTCAAGTTCAATTATACTTTTAATAAAAAAGGAGCACTCAATATTAGGGAAACAAAAACACTACCCATAACCCATTATTATATTTAAGGGGATATAAAATCAGCATAGGATTTGAAGAAATAAAACACTTTAGAGTCAACTATTTCTCAATAGTATGTAAAGGATCTGCCAAGTAATGCTACATGTAAGCCATGTCCTCAGATTTTAATAGAACACCTTTCAAATAATGCACTCAAACCTACTAGAGCTAAAACTTCTGAAAGAAGCTTGGTTTTGGCTTTTGAACTTTAAACCAGCCTGGCATCAAAAGCCCCTTTGCGCACTGTCCCCAGTTACCAGCAGTTGGTTTCTATGTGATTCACAAAGCCTCTTCTTACCCTGTATAGGGAGCTCAAATCAGAGGCTCCCCAGAGCTTCTGATCCCTGAGGTTCTCCTGCATGTTCTCCTGCATCACAAGGAAACAGCAAAGAGAACAGAGCCATTTTTGTCAGCGGGATCAGCCTCCTTGGAAAAACCCTTTGAGTGACTATTTTTCCTCAATTATTGTTAATTACATTCTAAGCCTTTGTCTCCTCTTTCTTCCAACTTTATTCTCCTCCCTTCTCTCCGAGTAACAGGTGTAGTAGGAAATAAAATTTGTATTCAATTATGTCCACAGCAACACACAAATTAGCACATGTTTCTGCTCTGTTTTGGGGGTTGCCTTCTTTTAAAAAGACAAGAGCCTTTCCTCAATGATAAATTCAAGCTTACCACAGAAGGACTTCCTAAAAAACACATCAAACCAACTCTAACAAGGGATTCTAAAGAACCAGAGACTAACTTTTGACTCCTAGCTTCACCCAGGACTAGACAGCACAGTCACCCTGGGGGCATGATTGAGTCTCCCAATTACTCTCTGAAAAGGGGTCTCAAGGAAAACCCCAAAGCAACTTGAACTTCATAAAGGAAAGAAGGGGCAGCCAAGCATGCAAAAACAAAGAGCCTAGGTGCTCCGAAGCTGAAGAGAGGAGAGAAAGGGGGAAATCTTCCCACTTTCAGTGCTAATTACACCAATTAGTGGCTGAGCCTCATCTTCCCCAGGTGGGGAGGGGAAGGGCGTTATCCACTCCTTACAGTCACTTACTAAAGAGTTCTTTCCATCCCCTTGCAGTTACTTTAATTAAAAGTGTTACATAAATCCTCATTCATTCATGACAGAGATGAAAGCTCACAGCTCATCCTATACCATGTGAGAGACTGCTAAAGATTTTCTCTCCGTTACTCGCAGGAGAAGCACATAGCGGATCACCTCTATGCCACAGAATTAATGTGCCTGGTTGTCTCCATTCTACGTGTCGATCTCAAAACATGTTTTAATGAGCAAGACCTACTGGCCAATGCTTTTGAAACATAACTGCTACAGCCAGGGCCACAGCAAAAAGATAAATTGGGCACTGTTTTCTGTGCCCACTCCTCCCCTCAAGGTGTCATTCCCCAGTGGCTCATGGCCATCAAGGACTTATCACCGTAACTGCCCTCCCCATGGCGACAGTTAATCTAATGTGTGAACTTGGCTGGGCCACAGTACCCATCTATTTGGTCAAAGATTATTCAAGATATTTCTGTGAAGGTAATTTTAGGTGAGATTAACATTTAAATCAGTAGACTTTGGGTAAAACAGATTACCCTCCATATCATGAGAGGCCCTCCTCCATTCAGTTGAAGGCTTTTAATAGGAAAAGACTGAAGTCCCCTGAGGAAGAGGGGATTGTGACAGCAGACTGCCGTGGGACCTGAAATGCAACAGCAGCTCATGAAGGCTGGTTGGCCTGACCTGCAGTGTTTGGACTTGGTAGTTTCCACACTCATGTGAGCCAATTCCTTCAATATCTCAATCTCTGTCTCAACCTCTCTCCCTCTTTGTATACACACGCACACCCCCTGTTGGTTCTGTTTCTCAGAAGAACCTTGATTAATATGCTCCTCCTCCCCCACTGAAGATTGCTTGTCCAGCACCACATTCCTGCCATGTTAGGTCCTTGTGCCTTTCAAGGGAACCATCAGCTATGGAATACACCAGAGCTCTAGATATGGAACCGACCTCAGAGAGCATCAAGTTAAATGTTTCTCACACTGTGGTCCACAAACACTACTTCTCCTGCATGTCAGTGGCTATTATTAGCCAGAAAGACAGTTTCTTGGCAAAAAGTTTGGGGAGCTTGAAAATAAACAGTTTCAACAGGTTCTTTCTCACAGGGCTTGTCTGAGGAATCAGCAGTGGGACTCACCATGGGTAGGAGGCATAAATAGTATTTCCTAAGGTTATATAGTCCCAGAACCTTTCTGCATAGAATATTTGGGAAGGCTTATATTTGACAGACCACAGTTTGGTACACACTTTCCAACATCCCTGTTATCATGAGTGTCATGAGACACTAAGCCAACACTTGGCTGCCCCACGGAAAGTGGCATGGCAAGGACACTGTGAAGTATTTGAAAAAGAAAGGTTCAGAAGAAGCTGAAAGTGATGTCCAATGGAAAGAAGGAAAGGATGGGGGACAGGAAGGGAGGGAAGGAAGGAAGGATGGGGAACAGGGATGGAGGGAGGGAGGGAAGGAAGGAAGGGAGGGAGCGAGGGAGGGAGGGAGGGAGGGAGGGATCAAGGACAGCTAGGAGGGAGAGAGAAAGGTGGCAACTGTTAGGACAAGAAATCCAGCTGCTTGCCTGTCAGACAAGTGAGTCGGTTCAGCAGACAGCACCTGTTGGGCCAAGGGTTGTCTGCAGGTGAGACAATGAAGCCCGCTGGGGTGGGCACCCAGAAGATGTGTTGACAGCGTGGCTCAGGAGAGCAACCTGTCTCTGAGCAGT
The DNA here is from genome assembly GCF_054177405.1 of Leptonychotes weddellii. Lineage (NCBI taxonomy): Eukaryota > Metazoa > Chordata > Mammalia > Carnivora > Phocidae > Leptonychotes > Leptonychotes weddellii. Next base: position 52,826,728 of record NC_138378.1, read on the forward strand.
CATGCACTTTGTTCACTATACTTGCTGACTGACTGATATTTTCTGTTCATCTACAGTTGTGAAAGCACCATGTGCCGAGCATATTTGCCTGGCACTGCACAGAAGCCTAGAAAGGGGAGGAAGGGAGGCAGGGGAAGAGAATGGTAACCCACCAATATTCTGCAGAACTGACTTGCTAGGCAGGTTTGGGTAACTGTTCTCTGGAGTGCCCCAGGGGTTATACACATGAGGGCTGAGGAACAAGAAGATGCAGTGATGTGCCTGAAGTCACATCTCTAATATGACACTAAGTCAAATGGGCAGTTGTAGAGTCAGTCCTGAGTGGACCAGCGTACAATGGGAAAGAATTTGGATGAATTTTAGGCCCTTTCTCCCCTGGAATACCATGAAATGATTTTTACTTCTTCCTTTAATGCTTGTAAAAATCAAAGCAAAATCTCTGTGGAAAAGGATTCCATGGCTTACCCAGCTTGTTTGTAAACCAGTGGAAAAAATGATTCCAACCCTGAGTGTCTCTAATTCCTATAATCTCAGTAGGAAAAGGAAATTGAACAAAGGCAGACATAAAGACAGAAAAGCACCAACAGTAGACAGGAGGTAGGAGAGGAGCTAACATCATCTCAAAGACAGTGTTCCACATTTCTCTTACTTTCTCTTCTGTCTAATTCTGAAAGAAGGAAACTGAAAAAAAATTTGCTTTATACGTGGGCTGTGAATGAGGCAGCTGCAGGAAGAAAGTTTAAACTCCAAGGTCTGCAACTGGCTATTGATAAATAAGGAGCAACAGCCAGTGACAGACGTGCATGGAAGCTGAGAAGAAACCATTGGCAGAGCACACATTCCAAGCGAAGAATCGCAAAAGCCACATTTTAATGTGTCTGCATCTACAATGACATTTAAAATAAACTCAAAATACTTGAGGATCACCGACATAGGCCACAAATTACGTCTGGCAACTATTTCTTTAAAAATGGTGTGACGTGTCAAGATAAACCAATTCAAGATGCTTGGTATAAAGTGGAAAAACCAAGATTAAGAATTGAGAAGGGGACTGATTGGGGGAGTTTGGGAACTTTAGATTGAGAACATGAGGGTCACATGGTAATGAGAATGGGAACCATTAAGCAGAGTCGGGATACTGGGATGAAACCAACAGAGAAATCTGAATCCGCTTCCCTTGGGAAATTAAAATAGTGCCACTTTTTTGATCCTGTGTCACCAATGCCAAGGTTTGGGGGTTTTTTAATTGTTAGCCTATTTATTTCATGTATTCTTTAAAACCTTGTTTGTTGAAACTGAGGGTTCTAGAGGGGAGGAGGTTGGGGGGGATGGGCTAGCCCGGTGATGGGTATTAAAGAGGGCCGTATTGAATGGAGCACTGGGTGTTATACGCAAACAATGAATCATGGAACACTACATCAAAAACTAATGATGTAATGTATGGTGATTAACATAACATAATAAAATTTAAAAAAATAATCTTGTTTGTTGAGATAAAATTCATATACTATGAAACTAACATTTTTAAAGTATACAATTTAGTAGTTTTTAGTTTATTTACATAGCTGTGCAACCATCATCAATGTTTAACTCCAGCACATCTTCCTCACCCCACAAAGAAACCCTATACTCATTAGAAGTCACTTCCCATTTCCCTTCCTCTCTCCCCACCATGAGTTTACTCTATGGATTTGTCAATTTGGACACTTCATGTAAATGGCATCATACACACTGTGGCCTTTTATGTCTGGCTTGTTTCAATTAACATAATGCTTTCAAAGCTAATCTATGCTGTAGCATGTATCAATACCACATAACTTATGGCTGCATAATATTCCATTGTAGAGGGGCGCCTGAGTGGCTCAGTTGGTTGAGCATCTGCCTTTGGCTCAGGTCATGATCCCAGGGTGCTCAGTGGGAAGCCTGCTTCTCCCTCTCCCACTCCCCCTGCTTGTGTTCCCTCTCTCGCTGTCTCTCTCTCTGTCAAATAAGTAAAATGTATTCCCTTTCTCACTGTCTCTCTGTCAAATAAGTAAAAAAAAGTTTTTCCATTGTAGGGATATACTACACTTGCTTATCTATTAATCAGTTAAGACACTTGTTTCTACTTTTTGGTTTTTTGTCTGTTATGATGCTATGAACATTCATGTACAAGTTTTTGTGTGAACATATGTTTTCTTAAGGCCTTTTTAAAATTTAAGTATAATTAATATATGGTGTTATATGAGTTTCAGGTGTACAATAGGATTCAACAATTTTACATATTTCTCAGTGTTCATCAAGATAACTGTACTCTTAATTCCCTTTATCTGTTTCAACCCTACCCTCCCCTCCCCGCCTGACCTCCTCTCTGGCAATCACCAGTTTGCTCTCTGTATATGAGTCAGCTTTTCGTTTGTCTTTTTTCTTTGTTTGTTTTATTTAAGTTTCACATATGAGTAAAATCATATATTTGTCTTTTTCTGACTGACTTATCTCACGCAGCTTAAATACCCTAGGTTGATTCATGTTGTTTTGCAAATGGCAAGATTTCATTATTTTTTATGGCTGAATAATATTCCATTGTGTATATACACCACATCTTCTGTATTCTTTCATCCATTGATGGGCATTTGGGCCACTTCCATATTGTGACTATTGAAAATAATGCTGCAATAAACAAAGGGGTGCATATATCTTTTTGAATTAGTGTTTTCATTTTCTTGGGTAAATACACAGCAGTGGAATTACTGGATTTATATGGTAATTCTATTTTTAATTTTTTGAGGAACCTCCATACTGTTTTCCACAGTGGCTGCACCAATTTGCATTCCCACCAACGGTGCACAAAGATTCCCTTTTCTCTACATCCTCACCAACACTTGTTATTTCTTGTCATTTTTATTCTAGCCATTCTGACAGGTGCAAAGTAATATTTCATTGTGGTTTTATTTTGCATTTTCCTGATAAGTAGTGGTGTTGAGCATCTTTTCATGTGTCTGTGGGCCCTCTGTATGTCTTCTTTGAAAAAATATCTATTCAGGTCCCCTGTCCACTTTTAAATTGGATTATTTGCTTTTTTGTGTGTTGAGCTATATAAGTTCTTTATATATTTTTGATATTAACCCCTTATCAGATGTATCATTTGAAAATATCTTCTCTCACTTAGTAGTTTGCCTTTTTTTGGTTGATGATTTCCTTCACTGTGCTAAAACTTTTTTAGTATAGTCCAATAATTTAGCTTTTGTTTCCCTTGTCAGAAAAGAAATAGCTAGAAAAATGTTTCTACAGTCGATGTCAAAGAAATTACTGCCTATGTTTCCTTCCAGGAGTTTTATGGCTTCAGGTCTCACATTTGGTCCTTAATCCATTTTAAGTTTATTTGTGTGTATGGTGTAAAACAGTGATCCAGTTTCATTCTTTTGCATGTAGCTGTCCAGTTTTCTCAACACCATTTGTTGAAGAGATTATCGTTTTCCCACTGTATGTTCTTGCTTCCTTTGTTGTAAATTAACTGACCATAAAAGCATGGGTTTATTTCTGGACTTTCTATTCTGGTCCATTGATATTGTGTCTCTTTTTGGGCCAGTACCATATTGTTTTGATTAGTATAGCTTTGTAGTATGTCTTGAAATATGGGATTGTGATACCTCCAGGTTTGTTCTTTTCCAAGATTGCTTCGGCTATTTGGGGTCTTTTGTGGTTCCATACGATTTTAGGATAATTTGTTCTGAGAAAAATGTTGGTATTTTGATAGGAATTGCAGCAAATCTCTAGATTGCTTTGGGTAGTATGGACATTTTAACAATAGTGGCTCTTCTAATCCATGAGCACAAACTACCTTTTTATTTGTATTGTCTTCAGTCTCTTTTATCAATGTTTTATAGTTTTCAGAGTACAGATCACCCATCTCCTTAGTTAAGTTTATTCCCAGGTAGTTCATTCTTTTTGGTACCATTATAAATGCAATTGTTTTCTTAATTTCTACTTAATAATGTTACTTTGTTATTAGTACATAAAAATGCAATAGATTTCTGTATGTTAATTTGCATCCTGCAACTTCACTGAATTCATTTATCAGTTCTAGCAGTTTTTTGATGGAGTCTTTAGGAATTGTCTCTAGATAGTATCATGTCATCTGCAAATAGTGAAAGTTTTACTTCTTCCTCACCAATTTGGTTGCCTTTTTTTTTCTTGTCTGATTACTGTGGCTAGGACTTCCAGTACTATGTTGAATAAAAGTGGTAAGAGTGCACATCTTTATCTTGTTCCTGATCTTAGAGAAAAGCTCTCAATTTTTCACCATTGAGCATGCTATGGATTTTTCATATATAGCCTTTATTATGTTGAGGTATGATCCCTCTATATCTACTTTGTTGAGAGTTTTTATTATAAATGGATGTTGTACTATGTCTAATGCTTTTCCTTAATCTATGGAGATAATCATATGGTATTTATCCTTTCTTTTATTAATGTGATGTATCACACTGATCAATTTATGAATTTTGAGCCACTGTTGCATCCCTGGAATGAATCCCACCTGAACATGCTGAATGATTTTTTTAATGGATTGTTGGATCTAGTTTGCTAATATTTGGCTGAGGATTTCTACATTTATGTTCATCAGAGATATTGGCCTGTGGTTTTCTTTTTTTGTGGTGTCTTTTTCTGGTTTTGGTATCAGAGTAATGCTGGCCTTGGAGAATCAATTTGGAAGGTTGCCCTCCTCTTCTATTTTTTGGATAGTTTGAGGAGAAAAATATTAACCTTTCTTTAAATGTTTGGTAGAATTCACTTGTGAAGCCATCTGGTCCTGGACTTTTGTTTGTTGGGAGTTTTGGGGTTTTTTTGTGGGTTTTTTGTTTGTTTGTTTTTTTAATTACTGATTCAATTTCATTGATGGTAATTGGTCTATTCAAGTTTTCTATTTTTCCTGCTTCAGTTTTGCAAAGATATATGTTCCTAGGAATTTATTCATTTCTTCTAGGTTGACCAATTTGTTGGCATATAATTTTTCATAGTTCTCTTATAATCCTTTGTATTTCTGTGGGGTTGGTTAGAATTTCTCCCCTTTCATTCCTGATTTTATTTATTTGAATTCTCTTTTTTTTTTTATGAGTTTAGCTAAAGGCTTATCAGTTTTATTGATCTTTTCAAAGAATAAGTTGGTTTCTTTGATCTATTCTGTTGTTTTTTAAGTTTCTATTTCATTTGTTTCTGCTCTAATTTTTATTACGTCTTCACTTCTCCTAGCCTTGGATTTTGTTTGTTCTTCTTTTTCTGGCTCCTTTAGGTGTAAGGTTAGCTTGTTTGAGATTTTTCTTGCTTCTTGAGGTAGGCCTGTATTGTTATAATCTTCCCTCTTAGAAGAGCTTATGCTGCATCCCAAAGATTTTGGACCATTGTGTTTTCATTTTCATTTGTCTCCATGTATTTTTTATTTCCCCTTTGATTTCTTGGTTGACCCATTTATTGTTTAGTAGCATGTTATTAAGCCTCCATGTTTTTGTGTTCTTTGCAGATTTTTCTCTTGAGATTGATTTCTATTTTCATACCACTGTGGATGGAAAAGATGTACAATATGATTTCAGTCTTCTTGAATATATCAATTATTTTGTGGCCTAACGTGATCTATTCTGGAGAATGTTGTGAACATATGTTCTCAATTCCCTTGTGTATATACCTAGGAGTGGAATTGCTAGGACATAAGGTAACTCTATTCTAACATTTGAAGAATTGCCAGACTTTTCAAAGTGGGTGCACCATTTTATATTCCCACCAGCAAGGTATAAGGGTTCCATTTTCTCCATATCTTGCCAACACTTGCTATTTTCTATCTCTTTTACTATAGCCATCCTTGTGGGTGTGAAGTGTTATCTCACTGTGGTTTTCATTTACATTTCTCTTACAACATCTTTTCATGTGCATCTTGGCCATTTGTATATCTTCTTTGGGGAAATTTCTGTTTAAAATTTTTGTCTATTTTTCAATTGGGCTATTGGTCTTTTTTCTGTTAAACTGTAAGAGTTCTTTATGTCTTCTGGATACTAGATCCTCATCAGACATATGATTTGCAAATATTTTCTCCTATTCTGTGGATTGTCTTTTCACATTTTTCCAGTTTTATTGAGAAAAATCAACATATATCATCACTTGCTGCTTATTAATCAGCCCTGTCAACATTCATTTAACCATAAAGAGCTTTAGAGGTGTAAGTTTAAGGCATGCAGCATGATGGTTTGATTTTTATATATTGTGAAATGATTATCATAATAGTTTCAACTAATACAACTAATAGCTTCTTGGGGCGCCTGGGTGGCTCAGTTGGTTAAGCGACTGCCTTCGGCTCAGGTCATGATCCTGGAGTCCCGGGATCAAGTCCCGCATCGGGCTCCCTGCT
>NC_138378.1:52833206-52863792 GCF_054177405.1 Leptonychotes weddellii
TTCTCAAATACTGTGTTATACAAATTGAAGGTATGTGTCTACTTGGCATTGAGCAAGTCTATCAGCACCGTTCTTCCAACAGCATTTGCTCATCTCATGTCTCTGTGTCACATTTTGGTAATTCTCATAATATTTTAAACTTTTTCATTATTATTACATTTGTTATGATGATCTGTGATCAGTATGACTTGCTGAAAGCTCAGATGATGGTTAGCATTTTTTTAGCAATAATTTTTGAATAAGGTATGTACATTGCTTTTTTAGACCTAATGTTATCACACACTTAACAGATTACGGTATAGTGTACACATAACTTTTTATGCACTGGGAAACCAAACAATTTGCTTGACTCAATTTATTGTGATATTCACTTTACTGCAGTGGTCTGGAACCAAACCCACACTATCTCCAAGGCATTCCTGTATTGATATATGCAGTTGTCTTTTAAATCATATAGGAGAAAAAAAAGTTACAGTAAACAAAAACTACATTTGTACTGTCTTTTATGTTTACCCATGTAGTTAACAGTGTCCTTTATTTCTTCATGTGGATTCAAGTTACTCTCTAATATCCTTTCATTTCACCCTGAAGGACTTCCTTTAATATTTTTCTGGTAGGGAAGGTGTGCTAACAATGACATCTGTTTTTGTTAATCTTGAATGTCTTAATTTCTCCTTCTTTTTGATGGGCAGTTTTGCCAGATATAATATTCTTGGTTGACAATCTTTTTCTTTCATCACTTTATTTCATCCCACTGCTTCTGACCTCCATGGTGTCTGATTAGAAATCAGCTGTTCATTTTATTGAGGATCCCTTGCATATGGTGAGTCACTTCTGCCTAGATGCTTTCACAATTCCCTTTTTGAGTCTGGTGCTTTCTGTTGTGAAAGGTTATTAATTATTGATTCAATTTCTTTAATAGATATAGGCCTATTCAAATAGTCTGTTTCTTCTTGTGGAAGTTTTGACAGATTGTCTTTCATGGAATTGACCCATTTTATCCATTGACCCAGTCAAATCTGTGGGCATAGAATTTTCATAATACTTCTTTATTATCCTTTTAATACCCATGGGATCTCTGGTGATGTCTCCTCTTTAATTTTTGCTATTTGTAATTTGTATGTTCTTTTTTTCTTAGTTAGCCTGGCTAGAGGCTTAGTGATTTTATTGTCTTTTCAAAGAACCAGCTTTTGATTTTGTTGGATTTTCTCTAGTGATTTCTTGCTTTCAACTTCATTGATTTCTGCTCTAATTTTTATTTTTTGTTTTTTTTTTCTTCTGGGCACTTTAGAATCAATTTGCTCTTCTTTTTCTAGTTTCCTAAGATGGAAGCTTATTGATTTTAGACCTATCTTCTTTTCTAATTTATGCATTCAATGTTATAAATTTTCCTCTAAGCACTGCTTTCACTGTATCCTACAAATCTTGATAAGTTTAACTTTCATTTTCATTTACCACAGTCACTTTTTTTTTTTTTTTAGATTTTATTTATTTGACAGAGAGAGACACAGCGAGAGAGGGAACACAAGCAGGGGGAGTGGGAGAGGGAGAAGCAGGCTCCCCGCAGAGCAGGGAGCCCGATGCGGGACTCGATCCCAGGACTCCGGGATCATGACCTGAGCTGAAGGCAGTCGCTTAACCAACTGAGCCACCCAGGCGCCCCACCACAGTCACTTTTTAATAACATGATTCTAGCTCTGACATTTCAACATAGTTTGTGTTACATTCCAACATCCTTCCTAAATTTAATGCATCACATCTACAGGATTCTAATGAACTAATTCTTCTCCCACATTTTGGGGGAAGTTTTTCAGTGACATCTTAATTCTGACTTGTGGAACCATTACATGATATTCTTACACAAATGTTTTTCTGTTTCTTTTTTTAATCTGGAAAATACAGGGTTACTACCTATAAGAAAATGCATGTTTGAGTTCAACAAAATCCTGGCCCTTTTAGCAATATCACTTGCTGCTAATTAATCAGCCCTGTCAACATTCATTTAACTATAAAGAGCTTTAGAGGTGTAAAAGCATGCTGGAAAAAATTCAGTTCTGGGAAGAAATATTACCTTCTCTTTTGCCTTGTCGGAAGTGTGAGCACTCTGACAAGTGTTAGATTTGCTTCTAGTTACATAAGAAACCAGCTGTGCCCTGCCCCAGATCTCATCCTGCAAGTCTTATTTGAACAAAAGGGATATACTTGAGACAGTAAATATGTACAAGGGCTCTGTAAATTAGTCTGCTTTGCTTTCAGATCTTAAGTCATCATGTTGGTAAAATAGTCCTCACCTACTACATTGATTGGCCATCACTGGTAGAGAACAGAGAACTCATATATGTTCTTCTCTGTATATATCAGAATCCAAAGATCTTGGAATAAAAGATTCAGAAACATGGCATTCCCACACTTGACAGGCCCATGTCTTTACACCAAGAATGCTCGCTTCATCCAACAGTGTGTCACTCACAGCTATATGAACTCCAGACTTGTAGTCAGTTGCCTCTCCTGCTTCTCTCTTTGGTCTCTCTAGAGTGCTTCAGTCTTAATAGATCCAAACAAGCTTCATCATGTTTACCCACAAACCTGGTTCTCCTCCAGCATGGTATCCATCTAGGAGCTTAGCTCTGACACCTATAACTTCTGTACCCCCAAGTCCTGCCTAGTTCAATATCTGAATCTTCCCTCAGATCTGCCCACTTATCACCTCTCACTTACATATCCTAACTCCCTTCCTTCATCGTCACTTGGCCTCCCTCTTTTAATCTGTTTCCCACCCAGTAGCCAAAATGATTTTTTTTTTCAAAGTGATTTTTTTGTAAATGCAAATCTGATTTTATCATTCCCTTGCTTAAAATCTTCCAACGGTTTCTTACTGGTCTTAAATGAAGGACTGACATCTCATATGATGACCTACAGACCCAGCATGATCAGGTCCTTGCCTACCTTTCCAGACTCATCAAGGGCCAACTGCTAACTTGATCTCTGAGCTCTACCCACACTCATCTTTTCCAATTCTTCTAAAGTGCTATACTCCCTCCTGGCTCAGGACCTTTGCATGTGCCATTCTGTTGCCTAGCATATACTCTTCCCTTACTCCCACCTCTTCACCTCATTAACTTGACTCCTCAACCCTCAGATATCAGTTCCAATGACATTTCCTCAGTAAAGCATTCCTTGATCCCAGAAAATAAATAGCTCAAGAGTTCACACTTTTCCTTAGTCACACTATTCCAGTTGGTAATTATACTTCCACGCGTATGTCTCACCAAGCAAGAAATGGTACAAGGTGCTGCTTTATGAGCGCCCATTCCATGTCCGTTTTACTTACCATGATACTCATCATCTAGCACATATAGTAAGCACTCAATAAATGAAAGAAAAAATAAATGGATTAACCTTCTCGTAGACAGCATTACATTCTAACTATGTGATAGCACAGTTCTAAATGTTTTACATGTATTTACTCATTTAAGTCTCACAATAGCCCTGTGGAGTAGGTATTATCATTATCATCCCAATTTTGCAAATAAGGAAACTGAGCCACAGATAATAAATGTCTTGCCAAGTGTCACACAAGAGTGGGGAGAGCCAGGATTAGTATCTTTCTAATTCCAAATCTGTGTACTTCACCAGAACTTAAGGCAACAGAGACATCTGGCTGGTGGTTTAATACAATGATAATAAAAACAAGCATTGCCCCCCTCTTCATGTGTTTAAAAAAAAAAAAAAGTGCTCAAAACTCCTGAAGAGCTCTTGGTTGGAAATGCCTGTAGGGCTTCAGTGTGCCTCTAGTCCCTTCCTTGTCATTTGACATTGAGTTTGATATTTTGAACCAACCAAATATTGAGAGTCCAATTTGGCATGACTATACAACATGATTAGACTTATTATCTCCAGTGAGTAATAAAATGGCTGTGAAGGTTATTACAAATGAGGAGCTCCTGAAATGATGAGCTGCAGCATCATCCAAAGAAGAGTTAAGTCTCCCTAACTTGGACAAATTCTTGAACGTTTTGTGAGAAAAGCCATCTTTTCATTTGAGAGTCATACCTGGCACACTCAAACACACACACACAGAATGCTCAGATGCATTAACACCAATATCTCTGAACAGCTCAGCACCTCAGGAGTGATCCACATCCTCTTTTACTTTATTAACATCTGCACTGAGGTATAATTGACATACAGTAAACCACACACATTTAAAGTGTACAAACTGATACATCTTGATATATGTATGGTTAAGTTTATATTTATCATCTTGCCATTTGTTTTCTATTGGCCCTATTTGTTCTTGGCTCTCTTTTTCCCTTCTGACAGATCTTGGATTGAGTATTTCTAATCCCATTTTATCTCCTTTGTTGGCTTGTTTTGTTATTTAGTAGTTACTTTAGGTATATAGCAAACATCTTCAATATATCATACCCTAATTTCAATTAACAGTATAGGACTTCACGCACAAGTTTAAGAACCTTGTAATAGCATACTTCCATTTCTCCCTTCCTGGATTTGTTTTTTGTTTTGTTTTGTTTTGCAAAGCATTGGTTTGTTGTTGTTTTAATATAGTAAAACATATATAACATAGAATTTATCATTTTAGATATCTTCAAGAGTGCAATTAAGTGGCATTTAGTATTGATATTGTGGTGCAACCATCACCACCATCCATCTCCACAACTTTTTCAGTATCCCAAACAGGAACTGTTTACCCATTAAATAATAACTCTCCATTCCCCACTCCCCCAACCCTTAGTAACCACTATTCTACTTTCTGTCTCTATAAATTTGACTATTCTAGGCACCTCATATACGTGGACTCATACAATACTTGTCATTTTGTGTTCGCCTTATTTCACTTAGGGTAACACCTTTGAGATTTATCCATGTTGTAGCCTATGTCAGAATTTCCTTCCTTTTAAAGGTTGAATAATATTCTATTGTATGTACATACCACTGTTTATTTATCCAGTCATCTGTCAGTGGACATTTGGGTTGTTCATCTTTAGAACTTCTAATGCTGCCATTCCTCTCCTGCTTTTATGCTATTGTTGTCATACATTTTACTTAGACATATGTTATAGACCCCACAGTACACAGATATTATTTCTGTTTAGTCAATTGTCTTTTAAAGATATCTAAATAGAAAAATATTGTATATTTATCCATGTAGTTATCTCCTGTGTTCTCTATTCCTGATATTCTCTATCCTCTAATATTTCCTGAAGGGCAGATGTGCTTATAATAAGCTCTTTCAGCTTTCATGTATCTGAAAACATCTGTATTTTGCCTTTTTATTTTTGAAAGACATAGACTATAGAATTCTAGGTTGAAAATTTAAAGTACTGAAAGGGAAAAAATGATGTTGCTCCCCTGTCTTTTCACTTGCAACAAGAATTCTGCTGTTGTGGTTATCTTTGTTCCTTTGTATATAACATTTCTTCTTTTTCCTCTAGTTGCTTTTAAGATTTCCTCTGTATTACTGGTTTTGAACAAATTGATTATGATGTCCCTTGGTATACTTTCCCTCATTTTCTTGTACTTGGCATCCATTGAACTTCTTAGATCTGAGTTATAGTTTTCATCAAACTTGGACATTTTTCAATCTTTATTTCTTCTAATATTTTTCTGTTCCCCCTTCTCTCCTCTCCTTGGAAATTCCATCTACATATATATTTTGGCCAGTTGAAGCTCAATGATGCTCTTTTGTTTGTTTTTCGTTTGGTTTTTACTTGTTTATTATTATTCTTTTTCTCTGAGTGTCTCATTTTGAATAGTTCCTATTGCTGTGTCTTCAAGTTCACTAATCTTTTTCCCTGCAATGTCTAATCTGCCATTGATCCCATTCAGCATGTTTTCATCTAAGATATTTTCTTCCCTAAAAGCTTTTCATTTCTAAAAGTTCAACATATATCTTTTTTAAAAAAACTATATCATCCCTGTTCCTACTTAAATTTTTGAACATATGAAATACAGTTATAATAACTGAATTTCTTTTTCTGTCAATCCTAATGTATCAGTTCCCAGTGAGTCTGGATTGGATTGATAGATTATTAAGGGAAATATTTCCTGCTTCTTTTCACACCTAGTAATCTCTGGAAGCCAGTTGTAAATTTCACCTTGTTGGCTACTGGTTGTTTTTGTATTCTTTTAAAGCTTCTGGAACCTTGTTCTGAGATGCAGTTTCATTACCTATAAAGAGTTCTTTCCTTCATGTCTTAATTTGATGATTTCCTCAGAGGGCCTAGAGCTCCACTGAATGCTACTCATTCCCCATTACTGAGGCAAGACTTTCCCAAGTAGTCCACCCAGTGCCCCATGAGTTATGAATTATTACACTAGGGCTGTTAAGAACGGGCACTGTTCCTGGCCCTGTGTGAGCACCAAGCTTTTTCTTTCCAATTCTTCCCAATGGATCTTTCCCAGCCTCAGGTAATCTCCCCACATGAAAGAGTTCCTCCATATTGAGCCAAATTCTCAAGCAGCGGGGCTCTGCAGATTTCCAGAGTTCTCCTTCCATGTACCTCTCTCCTCTCTGGTAATTTGTCCTATGAAATCTAGATTTCTTGGTCTCCCTGGACTCTTAGCTCTGTCTCCCAGAATCGGAAGTTTATTGTGCTCCACCTGGAATCCTCCTCCCTACCACATGTCCTGGAAACTCTCTGAAAGCATTAGGTTGAGATACTCACAGAGCTCACCTTGGATATTCCCTGTATCTCAGGGACCACTGGCCTTCATTTCTTGGTGTTCCGTGTCTTTAAAAACCATTATTTCAGGCGTGCCTGGGTGGCTCAGTTGGTTAAAAACTATTATTTCATATATTTTTGTCATTCCCCCCCACCCCCGAGATTTCTCATATCCTACTCTTGGTAATTAAAAGAGGTCAAAATTACCAGTGACTGGAGTCTCTGGCCTCACCAACTTCTTATCCTAGGCATCAAGCTGATGAATCATCCCTGCCAGAAATCACCCTCCTGGCCAGCTGGTCTCTGAACCAGTGCACCTAGCCCAGGGGGCGTGTGGGGGTGCTATGCCTGGGAAGATCGACTTTGTCTAATTCACATGAAGGTTTCACATGCAATGGCAGCCCATCTGACCTCCATCCTAACCCATCCCTCTCCAGATGGCTATGCTATCTCCTTTGACCTAGCAGGCCTTGGGCAGCCAAACTTAGGAAATGGCTATGCCTTCACATGAAGCAGACCCTCCTTTGCCTCAATAACACTGTGCTATAGGTGGCAAGAGGAGCAGATCAGACACTCCAAATATGGTCTCTGGGGCCAAATCAAGGTTATAAAAGTTTCAATGAGTATCCAACAGTGGAAAGGTCCTGACCAAATTTTCCTTTTTAAATAGAAATAGTATATGTGAAGCATCTTTTGAAAATGTTTAGTTTTTAGTTTTGGGGGTGTGTGTGTGTTAGACTGAAATAAAGGGACGATGATTTATCCTTCTATCAATTACTGAGGCCAACAGCTTTTCTGTTTCCTTTAGAAATAGTATCTAAAAATCTTCTGTTAATCCTCAAGACTAACTTCCCCAAGTTTAAATACTCCCTATTTTAGTCTACTTGTGCTACCACAACAAAATACCATAGACTGGGTGGCTTAAACAACATAAATTCATTTTCTCACAGTTCTGGAGACTGAAAGTCCAAGATCAAGGTGCCCTCAGTGTTGGTTTCTGGTGAAGCATCTCTTTCTGGCTCGTAGACAGTCATCTTCCTACTGTGTCCTCACATAAGTTTTCCTCTGTGCACGCGTGGAAAGAGAGAGGTCTCTGGCGTCTCCTCCTCTTCTTATAAGGACACCAGTCATACTGGATTAGGGTCCCACCCTTATGATCTCATAACCTTAACTACCTTTTTAAAGGCCCTATCTCCTCATACAATCACATTGGGGGTTAGAGTCTCAACAGATGAACTCTGGGGGAACAATTCAGTCCACTGTACTACCCCCCCAACACTTGAGCAGCAGGATCACCATTCTCTTTGTGTACCATGGATGCTGACTTTAACCCAAGGCCCCCTGCTTCATTTTCATGCTCTCAGGATGACAGAGGACTCTTTGGGTTCACATTAAGTATGGTGTCACTACAGGCCCCTCCTTGGGGACCCCGGAGAGCTGGCACTGGCAAAGCAACTGCAGCTGTGCTGCCCCAGACCCACAGCTGGACACCCAGTCACAGTAAAAGGTCACTGTCACAAGGAATTTATCAGGTTGCACAGGGCAAGTTTACCCATGCCTTTAACCTCCTCCTCCCTCTACACATGTCCCTTCCCCACTTCTCCTCTTCAACTGCATCCCTGCCCCAGCTGGTCTGGCTCCTTGCTCTCCTCCCACATTGACACCTCTGTAATATAGGCAGGGTACCAGGAGGCAATACAGCCTGGCAAAGGTTTCCAAACTTTGCTATACATTAGGATCATTTGGGGAGCTTTCAAAACCCTCAATGTCCAAATTGCATACTTTACGGATTCAATCAGAATGTCTGGGGTGAAAGACAGACTTGGATACTTTTACTGAGGAACTAGGTTCTGAATCCTGGTCTCACTACTTCTAGTTCTGTGGCCTTGGGTAAGTTACTTAACCTAAATGGAGCACCTATCTTATAAGATTGTAGGAAGGTTAAATGAGTGAATACTGTGAAGAGCCTAGCACGGGACTTGCCATGTAAGGTATGTGCTGTAAATGTTAACTACCATTATTACCAGAGGTGCCCTAAATGGAACCAGTGCCCTACAGAGGAAAGCCATTTACTAACTCAAGAATTCAGAAAGGAGAATCAGTATACTAACTCTCTAACTGTGAAAGGGAAAAGAGTGAGCTAACATTTATCAAATACCTGCTTGGTGCAAAGCATACATTATTTTACTCAATCTTTACAATCCCTCAAGACGGATATAATTACTTAACAGAAGAATAAACTATAGCTTAAAAAGATTAATTTGGGTCAATGCCTAATGATGGAATTGGGATTTGCAACAAGGACTTTCTCACTACAAACTCAGGTTCCTCTGAATCCTCTTCTCAACTAGGCCTCCAGCTTTGAACTTCGATGTTTGTCTCTGCATCACCCAATTTTAGCAAAAATCCTGCTAAGTCAGTTTAGCCAGAATCCCCGCACCCTCCACATCTGATCAAATATCTCATAGCCCACCACCCCCAGGTGATATCTGGTCATCCTGGCCTGCCTTCAGCAAGAATCCTGTCAGGTAGGTTTAGCCAGAATCCCCTTTTACCCCTGATGTTTCCTCTTAGTAATTTTCCATCCACCAACCCCACCCCGCTCCTTGGCTGCAAATCCCCACTTGTCCATGTTGTAGTCATCACTGAGCCCAGCTTTACACTGAGGCCTCTTCTCCCTAGCAATAGTTACCACCTTCCTGTCCAGCTCGTTTTTCTTGGACAATCTCACACACACATGCACACACACACTCACGTTCACTCACACACATACACACACACATACAAACCATAGCACAACTCTGGAAGAACTCCTCAGGAAACAGCCCTTCATCCCCAACTGGTAACACTATGAACATAAACAGCACCCACCATGGTCTACTTTGTCCACATTGGACTTGGGTGGCTCAGCGACCAGCCTCTGGATCTGGGTCAGAGTGCTGCAGGCTTCCTTCATCTCCCTCCAAATAAGAAACACGTCCTCTCTGACCCCAGCTCCTGGGAAGAGAAACACAGTGTGAGTGGGCGGCTATGGCAAGGCCAAGAACTCTCTGGTAGTCCCAGAGGCCTGCTACACACCAGCCAAGTTTCTAGAACATTTCTGAACATCAAATTCCACTTTCCCCACTAATCTGAGAATCAGAACTGAAATCCCTAAGGAAGTGCTGTCACCTCAAGAAATCATAAATGTAGACTTTAGGATGCAATAAATCTTTGTAAATATTTGTAGCAGCCATAATATTTTAAGATGAATTCCTGATAATACTCAAATAAGATAAAGAATGAAATTATTCAAAAGCACCTAACAAAAGCCAGGGTGGGGAACAGAAATTCAGTGGTATATGAAAGTAATAATTCCTAACCTTTCTTGATTAAACTGAGATTTCCCACTTCTCTGAAAACCACCTTCACAGTCCTTATCTTCCCCTAATGTAAGAAATTATTCTTTGGCCTCATTTTCTGGATCTCTGCTCTCTTAATTAAGGGTTAGGTTTGGCTGTATGATATTTTTTTCAAAATGATATGGCTACTTAATATAGATATTAATCTCATTCTCACAATCAATCAATAAAATTTTATCCTATGGTAAGAGGTCCAGGCCCTAAGAGATTAGTAGTTTCCAGAGATTAAGGAGGGTGTTGGAGCAGGAGGGAAGTGGGTACAGCCACAGAAGTGCAACATAAGGGATCCTCTCGTGGTATCTTGACAACATCAATATCAATGTGATGGCTGTGGTAATGTCCTATAGTTTTGCAAGATGCTACCATAGGGGAAACTGGGTAAAGAGCACCTGGGTATCTCTATTATTTCTTAAAACTGTATGTAAACCTACCATTACCTCCACACACCTCTCGATTAGAGCATGCTGCACACACAAGGCCAGTGGTGAATCCAAGAGGCCACAAGAGAGCTTCCCATTTTCAGTGGCATCCATGGGCCCAGCCACTGGCCTGGTACTACTCAAGACATCACAGGGGCTACCAGAGAGTCGCTGCTCTGGGGTTGCTTCTAATATGGTTCTAGTAACAAGAATTTAGCAGATATCATCTCAATTTTAAAAGCTCCATTCCAATAAAAAGCTTAAAAAAAATCTAACTCAATTTCACAGACTGTATACAGTCAGCTCAGAGAACACTGACGATATTATCATTAAAGTAAGCTAGTCCAAACTCTCTAATGATAAATACCTTTGAGGGTACCTGCTTTGTGCGTGGTATTGAACCCGGGCCTTTCTAAACATTGTCTCTTTCTCTTTACCACAGCTCTGCAGGCAAATTCTACTCTTGTCCTCATTCTACAGCTGTATAGAAACAGAGGCAGAATGAGTCATTCAAGGTCACACAGTCAATGAGTGTCAGAGCAGGGAGTCAAACCCAAGTTGGTCTGACTCTACCAACTCTGCCACCCTGCATGGTTGCCCTAGAGAAGGAATGGATGGTTATAGAGGGTCCCTGCAGCCCCCTCCCTGAGCTGCTACTGAGACCTCCTTACCAAGCCTGTCTATGTAATAGTCCACAGATGCTTGAGATCCTATGTCCACTGAGAATGAGAGACCACCATCAGCCTAAGGGCTGCCCCAGGAGACTCATCTACCCAGGGTGAAAGGACTAACCTTAAGCCATCAGGACAGACCAGGGCAGACCACAGTTGATGTTTCTGACATTCAAATGTAGTCAAGAAGGGCAGGGCGGAAGTAAGGGGATGCCAGGGATCTGGCCTTCCCGAAGCTGGCCAGGTGGAGTAAGAGAGTATTAAAAGCTGTATTCATAAAGAAGCAAGTGACAAGCCCTGCCAGATATGGAGGGCCACCGTGGCTCTACAGCCATCAATAGTCCAAGGAGTGAAACGTGATGTATACGCAGCTCCGTGCTGGAACTCTAAAAATGTCGCAACCTGCTGCCAAATGCAAACCTTAAGCCCACAGGACTTTCTGACTGGTGCAAAAGCAAAACTGATTTCCAGCTGCTTACTGTAGCACAGAGGTGTTAAGTAGCAGAATCCTCTCTTTAAAAGTTTTGAATGAGTCAAGGCTTGTCAATTTCCATTCCCCCCACACTTGTCAATAGTATCTTAAGAGGCAGTGAACCACAGGTCAGCAACAAAGGAAAAATTCAAGAAAACTGAGTTGCTCTTGATGATCCAGAAACAGGACAGTGTATTTAAGGGGCAGTAAGTGACAGCATGCTCCCTGTGCAGGTAGTAACCAGATTATCAATACACCAGTTTAGTCATTATAATTAGGCTGCTACAGAGTCCTACGCTGGTGATCAGAAAAAAAAAAACCTCAAAACTGTCCATTTAACCAGGTTTGCTTTAAAAACAAAACAAGAAAAACTGCAGAGCAATAAAAAGCATAACTTAGGATGTAGAGGTTTTATTTCGTTATTCCACAGGCAGTGAGGAAGGGCTGCCATTTTTAGCAGGGTCACTTCTAAGGGATTCAGCTGGGATATCAAGCAGTTGCAGCCCAGGGAGACAGCCCTACTGAAGACCGAGAGGATGGAGGACAAGGCACAGGAAATCCCAGTATTCAGAGAGCTCTGTGAATTTAGATGCCATAGGCTAAACCAGAGAGGAGACAAAATCATGAGGAAGCCACACGGATTTTGATCACCAAGGTACAAGCCAGCCAAGATCTGCTATGCACAGAAGCAGGATATGGTTCCTCAAAGAGACATCCAGACAAACTACAAAATCTTCCAACCCAAACGTCCCCCTCCTGCACCAAGCCCTGATATCTCCCATGTGCCATGAGGTAGCAATTTGAAGGCTCACAGAATTCTGACACCAGCTGGGAGAGATGTCATATTAAGCTGCTGTTTTTCATTAGCACCCGGTATTGATTTCTCAAACTGGCTGGTTTAACAAATGAAATGAGCCCCAGGTCAGGTATGTTTTGATATGTCAGGGGAACACCACCTCCCTGTCAAATCTTCCATGTCTCACCTACAGGATAAAGTCCAGTTGTCAGAGTACAATTCATTAATTATTCATTTGGCAAATATTTGTCGAGCACTTACTATGTGGTAGATGGGCACTGCCAGTGCTGAGGGCCCTGCTCCCTGCGTTGCAATCGAGTCCAGGGTTCAAGGCTCTATAACATTCCCAAATGCTCTGCCACCTGGTCAGGGCACTGTCCTCCAGCCCTCTAGGGCCCTGTATGCCACTATCCTCACCATCAGGAAACCCAGAGCTCTCCACTGCGCTCACCCCACCCTTCATTCAAGGCACTGTCCAGCCTCTGCCATCAAGGTTGGCCCAGCCATCCTAGCAAACAGTGATCGGCCTCCAGCTCCTTCTCAATCCCATGGAAGGCATTAGCCACAACCACCGTTCTCAGTCCTTTTGCTTCCAGGACACACTCTCAGGTCCCCCTCTCCCCCATTAGATAGGCTGACAGTATATGCAATTCCTGGCTGCCTGTCACCCCAACCTCCAATTCCAAGGAGGACAAAGAAGCATCAGCCAGTGATGGTGAACTAGTATTTGCATGACCTTGAATCCAGTCTAATTTAAGTCAGTCCTTCACAAACATGATGCTTTATTTTTAGTACGCAGCTGCTTACAACATAGCTCACCACTCAGCAGTGTGTCCCCGGTCATTGTGCTATCAAGAGCTGTGGTCTAAAGCTCTCCTATGGTGTGAGCGCGCAGGCTTGGATTACTGCTTATGTTCACACAGGCTGACTTTGCTCACTAGATTGTAAACGTCTTGAACGTAGGGACAATGTCTTTTCTTTCTTTGTATCCTCCACGGCACTTAGCACAAGATCCAGTGTTTTCAGCAAGAATTCTTGTCCTTCCTTGCTCTTATTGTCCTTATTACAAAGAAACAACCAGAACCAAATACATTCTTTCCTTGGGGAATTGCCCCGCTTCAGGACTGACAGGTCCCAATATTGCAAGAAACTCTTCTGAGTGGTATATAACAGACTCACGTCACTTGAGCATATGACTGTGCCCTCGGTATTCCAGACCTTAACAGTGACACCCTCAAGAGCAGTAAGTCCCTTCCTTTTAGATCCTCCTGCCACAGTGACACAAGGCTCCCCCCACGTATCTGAAACACTAGCATCCCAACGGCAGGAGGGGAAAGGCAATTCAAAAAGCAGCTAGGGGTGACACTGGTCCCAGGACAACCTAATGTAGCACAGGGAGAGGGCAAGCCAGAAACTAAAAACACCATCAGCAGCCCTGAGTCCCAGACCCCTCCCTAGTCCCAGCACGGGCTCATCTGTCTGTGGCCCTTCCCCATTGCACAGGACTCCTGGGTGCAGAACTGACCCAGATGGGTAGAGACTGCTGTCTGCTGGAGCCCTAAACTCCTATTCAGCTATGAGGATCTAAAAGAACTGAACAGAACTATCAAAAGGCAGTATTTTCAGGGAAAAGCAGCACATGCTTCTATTTACAGAAAGCAATACAATGTGTTTCTTAAACTAAACTATGAGGGGACGAAAATCCCCAGAGATCTGAAATTATAATAAGGGTCTGATGCAAAGGGACAATGACATCCATAAAGGTACTGCAAGTGGTGAAATCAGTAGTTTCTGTTGCAATGGAAAATCCCCACTTACTTGTGTTAAATTATATATTAAGCTGCTTTGGTGTTGAGAGGTCACTGAACACCTTCTGGCTTGATCTGGCCCCACCGCCCCAACCACCAAGGTGCGTGGGCAGCTGCACTCAGTTGCCCTGTGGAAATTAATCACTGATTAGTTTAAAGAAAATAGAGTCATTTCGCTATCTGGATAAACGTCTAGCATTTTCCTGGAGCAATGAATATACATGTTTCACAAGGGCCATGATGTCTTAAAAGCAATTTCAAATACCACGTGTGGGCAACTCTTAATAAGTGGGTGTGAGCCTATCTCCTGGGGCCTCTCTCTTCTAAGTGGAACACCGTAAAGTGCAAATGTAATGCAGTCTAATCACCCAACATTCACCTAGAAAACTTGAATATAAGCCATCATTATTCTCCACCAAACTCAGCAAGAAGGATGACCCCAGGCTCTGGGTGCTACCGGGCAAGCAGGTGATAAAGACCCAGGCACAGGGATAAAGAAGCAATATCTAAAGAAACAATGTCTAAATGCCCACAATAAACTTTGGCTGAATAAATCTATTCTATTTAGAATAGGCAATACCCTTTAAAAGGCACCAAATCAAGAGGTGTTTTAATGAAATGGTAAATTCAGGGGAACTTTCCTTCAGAGAAAATTTGTTAAAATTGTTGTTTCTCAGCTTTTCCATCACAAAAAGGCCTGAACTTCTTTTTGGTTCTAAGGGATCTACAGTGCACAAAATGAACGCAAGACGGTCACAGAGCTGCTCCCTGATTTCTATCAACCAACCCTGAATCAACAGAGAAACAGTAAGGCTAGGATTACTGTTTGAGGGAGCAACCCCACACTAGCATCTGCTCAGCCTTCTGTCCTCAACCAAAAGCCCATTTTTGTGAAATGGGTCATGTGGGCTACCAGAGACTGGGTCTCCCTCCCAAGTTTTAGCAGGCTAATTATTTTCTTCAAACTCACAAGACACTGACCTAGGACCCAGGAAGCCAATTATTTTAAAATATCCTCTTCTCAATAGGACATCTTCTTAGAGAATTGTTGTTCAATCATTTATTCAACCAAACTCATTCAATATCTATTATATTTGAGCACTGGAAATACAGAATGAACAGGAAACAGTCCAAGCTTTTAAAGGGCTCTCACTCCAGTGTGGTCTTCCCAAAGTGTGGTCCTCAGAACATGTGTCAGAACCCCCCAATGTGCTTATCAAAGTACAAACTCCTAGGCCATACCCTAGACTTATTCTGAGTGGGGGGGCGGGGGGAGACTCGAGGAAACTGTACTCCTGAAAGCATCCCAGTGATTCTTTTGCAACAAAATTTTGCAAAGCTTTAGTCTAATAGGTGAGAGAGGCATGTAAACAAATTATTTCTATACAAAATATTCTTGGAGAAAAAAAGTTGAGTCGTTTCTGGGAACAATATTCTAATACCCTGATGTCCCTATTCCTGCCCTAAAGAAGTGCTCTCCCCAAAGAAGTCAAAGCTCTTTTTCCCCTTCAAAGTGCTGGAGAATCCCTGACATACCATCTTCTAGATACCCATTCCAGGCCATTCTCACTGATACGGTTCATTACATTCCACTATTTCTAATAGTGCTGTTTATTTTAGATTAGACGTCTTTTATAATGCCTGCTTCCGGCTGATGCATCAAGGAGGAGAAAGAGGGGAAAACTAAAATTTACTACGTGCCTACTATGTGGCAGCCACTGTGCTGGGCACTTAAACATACTGCCTCATTTACTCTCACAATGATCACGAATAAGTAGGGATCATCACCCCCATTTTACAGATGAGCGAAGTGTGGTTCAGAGAAATTAAGAAACTTACCCAAGGCCACACAACTAATAAGTAGTGCAGTCAGGTCTGTCTCCAAAGTTGCCCATTCTCTTTCTACAGTGGAACACTGTCCTTGTGCGCCCTCGTAAATGATCACAACACAAGATCTATGTAAGCAAATCTCATCTGTTAGGGTGTTGGTTGTTTTTAGTTTCCTTCAAGGGGCTTATAGACTCATCTCTTCCTGGGAGGGAAATCACCCAGTCTGTAATTCTGATGTGTAGGTGATGATGGTTGGTGAGCTGATCTCCAAGGCCAGGGCCTCCTGTGAGATTCTGATGAGCAGCAACCCACCCCTGCCGGCTTAGCTGGCATGTGCTTGCGCTGGGATTGGCAGTCACCCACGGCACAGCCTCATGGGGTTAGTAGCTCTGAGAGCTCTCAAGTGTTGGACTTGTGCTATCTGCATGTTTGTCTCCCTTATCCAACTGTGATTTCCTTGAAGACAGAACTATGTTGATCCATTTTTATAACCACTCTCCCTGGTACATCCCTGACAGCTGGCAGACACTTCCAAATAGGCTGTTCCCGAGCATAAACTTCCTGAGGAGAGGGACTTCCTTTTTCATCACTGGATGCCCAGAGCTCAGCACAGTGCCTGATTTTCAAAAGCAAATGTGCCCTCAAATCAGGGCACGTTTATTCAAAGGTAATCAGAAATGGACACCAGTTCTTATTTAGTAATTCATTTTAATTCTTAAGAGATTCTTGAGGGATTTCTCTATGCCATATGTTTTGTTAGGTGATGCAAGATGTCTGGACCCACTCAATTATTTCAGTGGGATTCTAAAAGATTGATTGTGTTGGTGACCAAAGAACTGGGCTGAGCCCACCACTGCCCCATGCCAGGAAAGGACTATAGTGAGCAGTGGAGGCATCCTGGGGACAGGCTATACTGCAACTGGGAGCTGAGAATAACAAAGAATCCAGGATATAAATGCGGAATGGGGGAAGGAATACAGTGGTTCCCTGCCCTGAAAGCGTCTTACTCTCTGGTTAGGAGAAGTAGACCTTCACACATACCCAGGTGTAGGGAAGAAGAGGGTGGAGGTGGGAAATTCTTAAATCCTAAACTGGACTCCTGGAGTTATGATGGGAAGGAACAACTTTTAAATCATCAAGCAGAAGCATAACTGATATTCTAAGAGTTTGAGGTTCCCTGAATAGGAACCTTGTCTTTTATGCCTTCAGAATCTCCTCCTCAGCCCTAGTGAGCCTCTAAAGACACACAGAAGGTGTTGAACAAAGGGTTGTTAACTAACCAGCGCCCTGTCTCACAGAAATTCAAGGCAAACCATTATTGGAAGGAGCAGGACTCTGGAGATCATTAAAGTCTCTCAGCCTTGAAAACTGTAATGTGGCAACAATTTTGGAAGTGCAGCTGCTCCGGCTCCATCCACTGAATTAAACTGAGTTCTAGGGGGAAGGAAGACCTCTGAGAGAGCCTCCTGCTGTCAGTAAGTTATAATCAGTGCTTCTAAATTAAATCAGAGATTAGAAACAAAGAGGCAATGCCAAGCCTGAGTGATGGGCCAGTAAACTTTAAATATCTAATTAAAGATCGGAAGTGCCTTCCAAGAACATAACTTGGTTATTTTTTTTCTCTCCAAGCCTAACAGCCCGAACATATCTTAAAGTAAATAAAATTTGGTTTCATAATATTTAGTTTTAGTTCATGCATTTATCTTCACCACCACACACAAAAAGTACAGTTTCCAAAGGGAGAATCAGCCAAATTTTTACAGCTACACCATTTTTGGACTTCAGAATAAAACTAGCTGATCTGAGCAGCTTTTCTGACACCATTTTGCCAGGAATACTAGACCCAAACAAAAACACTCTCAGAAAAACAGTACCCTTTCCTATTACCTGATATTCCTTTTTATTTATTCTTTGAAAAGTCTTTCTCTTAGAGACAAGAGCCAATATGGCGGTAAGCGCAGTGAACCCCGTTTGTAGTTCTGCTCAATTAGGGGCTGGCCAGCGAGCAATGTGGAGGGCCCAGGGCAGTACTGCTCAGTGGGAAGGACGATGATGAATCCATTAGTGATGCCTGACATGGGTGCAGGTATAAGTGAACGATGTTGTGCTGCCCAACCCTGACCTCCTGGAACCATGAGACGGTCCTGAGCTGGTAGCTCTTTTGGTTGTGTGTATGGAACTATGTTGAAGTTACAACTGTGCCCCGAGTGTCTGCCGTTTGCCTCCCCCTCTTCCTCTTTCTCCTCCTCTTCCTCCTCTTCTTCTTCCTCCTCCTCCACCTCCTCCTCTGGCTTGAAGTGGGAGCTCAGAGCTCTGACCATGGCTGTCAGCCTGGATGCTTATTCTACCACAGGAGTGCCTCGAATTTCCAATTCTGAAGAGCCTGACATCATAGACCATCTAAAATAAGTCCATTGTTCACATCACCAATCAGTCCAGAGCCCAGGATAGCTACATCAAATGCCAAAATTCTTTCCTTTTCTTAGGCTGATGCCAGGCCCTTAAGAGGACATTTTTCTCTAACATGATTTTCCTATTCCATATTTATAGTTTCGGTTTAATTAAATTTTTCAAGGGTAAAACCAGAAGAGAGAACTAATACAAAAGATGAGGTCTGCTCCAAACCCAAGAGATCAGAAGCCCTTTTTCCTCCTAAAAGTCCTCAAACCACCAAATAGACCCCTCACTTTAGGCCCACAGGGCTTTCACAACCTAAGGAGTAGCCAGCTTCTCACAGAATTAGGACTGTACCCTTTAAAGATACAGTTTCTGGAAAGCACCAGCACCTTCCCCAAAGAGCAATAACCCAGACCCCATCCAGAAGAATCTACGTGAAGCTTCTGAGAATTGAAAACTACCACATCCAATTTACAACTATTCTTGCACCATTCAAGCTCCTCCCTGAGCCCAGTCTGACAGCAGGGAAGTAGGAGAAAGTCATGCCCAGAAAAGGCCCCACAGAATGGGTGCTTCTGAAGGAGGCCAACCCCTAGTATCAACCTTGAAAATGGACCTTCCTCCTATCAGGACATAGTTGAATAGTACAGTATTCACTTCCTGGATCCAAATTCCAATTCTCATTCATCACTGTGAATGAAATAGTATCATGACTATTATAAAAATATTCTTTATGACAGAGGCTTTTGTATCTTATCAGATTGTTTTACTTTCTAGAACCAATGTCTACAATAAAAGCCCACTTGGAATCCCAAAATGAAACTAGCACTAATTGGATGCCAATTTTGTACTAAACATTTCCATGTGTGTTACATGTTTTAATTTTCCCAAAAGCCATGAGGTAAATGCTATTATTACCATTTTTACAACTGAGGGAACATAGTTTAGAAAGGTTAAGTAACTTGCTAAGGTTACACAAGTAGTTAGTAGCAAAACTAGGGTTTGAATCCAGGTATGGGATTCCAAAGTTGATTCATTTCCCAGCAGACACTGTTTTCCAGAGCCAAAAATGAACCACACAACAACAAAAGATTGTGATAGCTTCCATTACTGTTTGGCAAAAATTTACTTCCCTCTCCATCCCATTGACATTGGACTTAATCATGTAATTGGCTTTGGCCAATGGAATGCTAGTGGACAGGACATGAGCAGGGCCCTTAAACATGGCTGCATGGTTTGGCTTGACTCTTGTGCTCATGCTATTCACTACAATAAGAATATATCCTGGATAGTGCTAGTTAAAAAGGACAAGTCCATCCTAGATTAACCAAACTGCAGCTGACCTATAGACCGGTGATCAAGAAATAATGACTGAAATCTTTCTAAATTTGATGGAAACTATAAACCAGCAGGTCCAAGAAGCTCAAAAAACCCCAACTACAAGATACACATCATTAGGATTGAAAAGAAATGGTGAGGGGCTTCAGAAGGCAAAAGGAGAGACAGAAGGGAAAAGCCAGGGAGGATGTGTGTCAGTCTTTTCTCAACCTCCAGAGGGTCAGTAGCATTAAAAGTCATACCTAATGAAAAGTGTGAGAGATGAGTAGTAGAAGGGAATAAATAAAGGAACTGAATTTTCATGTGGGAATGTGGGGAAATGTGGCTAATGTGGGGAAAATTTTCATGTGGGAATGTGGGGAAGTGTGGCTAATGTGGGGAAAACCACAGTACAGGCGACCAGAGGATCGCAGAGGGCAAGGGGAACAAAAGGATATGCCTCCTCCCATAAAAATTCTCCCATAAAACAAATCCAGGGGAAAGATCTTAGACAGCACCTGGCCACAGAATCAGGGTTAGAGGCAATCTCCTCTTGATCCCTGAGGTGGGCAGCCACCACCATCTGCACAAGTGCTCAGGGGGGCT
The DNA here is from genome assembly GCF_054177405.1 of Leptonychotes weddellii. Classification (NCBI taxonomy): domain Eukaryota; kingdom Metazoa; phylum Chordata; class Mammalia; order Carnivora; family Phocidae; genus Leptonychotes; species Leptonychotes weddellii. Next base: position 52,853,610 of record NC_138378.1, read on the forward strand.
GACGTAGTAGGTGCCATGAACCCTAGTCCCCTTCCTGTCCTCTCTCTAAATATTCTTGACAGTCAAAGAAGATGGGCCTTAAACTCTTGGGAGGTAAGGTAAGAACAACTTAAAATGCCATGTGATATTTAATGTACCATCCTAAGCAGCCTCTGTCAAAACAATGGAGAAGCTTTCCATCACCTGAAAAGAATAGTCCTAGAAAAATAAACAGGAAAAATTTCAGTGTGGAGGGAAATTCTTCCAAGGAATTAACGTACATACAAGAACCCAAAGCAAGCACAGAATAAAGGACTATACATAATATATCAATTGTTGTCTTTGCAAGAAACAAGACAAAAGTGCTCTCAGCCTACAACTAGTTTTTACTTTCTTAAGGGAAGAGGCTGATGTAAGGAATTATCCCAAAATACAAAGCCTAAAAGCTGGTAATAATTTATGCATAATTAACTTAATTTGCAGATATGATTACAATTTATTTATCAAACCCATTATGAGAAATGCAGATTCCTATAAATATCTACTTGCCAACAAATATCAAATATCAAAATTAAAGGAAATCAGAATTTGTAGCAATGTATCTAGTTTATCCAGTCTCTTATTAGTTTAAGTCGGAGCACTCTAAATGACTTTGGAAACTTTAGAGAATAACTACGGCCTTTTACATCTCTACTTGATAATGGGTAAAAATGCCACATTATTGTTCCAAATTTTTTTAAGGCTTTAATACACTGACAAGCTGTAGTAAGCAAAACACTGATACAGCTCAATCTTTTGTTTTGCTTTCAAATCGTACCACTGGACCTCCTCAAAACTGTACTAATAAACAATGTAGGGGGAGGAGTGGAGAAAAGAAAAAAGAGAAAGGAAGGAAGAAAAATATATTGGGAGCAAAAAATAAAAACCTTAAAATGTCCGTGGATATTGTGAGAAAACAAGTGTTCCACTGAATAAGACAGTACAGAAACCAAGTACACATGCGCTCTCCCCTCAGAAGATTCAGTCCAGCAACACAGGAAATGAAGATTTATTTGGATAATAGCAAATCCGTTTTTCACTCTACAGTAAATATACAGGGCAGAACGAGAAACAAATTAATGTTAAAAGGTCATCACCAGAAAGGGAAGACTAGAATAGGAAAGGGCAATGAAGCAGGGTAGATGGGCCAGGAGCAAGCCTACACCTGGGAATACAATATATTACAAAGGAAGCCACATACATCAGTGAAGAAAGGTAAAGGTTCATGAGTGAACAAGGTGAATTCAGCTGTTAGCTATTTAGGAAAAACCCGTTTACATCCTTACATTACACCACACCTCAAAAACAAACCCAGAGGGAACAAAAAGATCTTTGTTTTCATTTTCAACTCAGGCCAAAAAGGACCAAATGGAAAAGAGATGGAATCACAAAGGAGCTATACGATTTACAGACTGGACTTGCTATGTAAATCTTAAGGTGCATATAAATGATTGCCAAAATGAAAAGGAAAACAATAAGTAGGATAAATTATCAATAAGTAATAATACTAATGAGTTAATGTCATCAATATACAAAGAGTTCACAGGAAGTGATAAGAAACACAAGCCCCCAGCAAATAAATGGGCAAAAGACAAGCAGGCAATTCATAAAAGAAGTTAAATACAAAAATATCCAATTCCACTACTACTATTCACTACTGATGACATTAATTTCTTCATCAAAGAAATTCAGATAGAAATGAGGTAACTATTTTTATGCTAATTCAGGTTCTGTGAAATGGGGATTCCGCATACACTGTTGATGTGAGTTACATCATTTTAAAAGTTTTTAGAAAGCAAGTCCATGTGAAAGATTAACCCAAAATGTTCAGACATGTTGATCCAGTATTCTCATTCCTGCAAATCTATTCCCCAAAAGAGTCTAAAATACAGGGGGAGGGGCGCCTGGGTGGCTCAGTTGGTTAAGCGACTGCCTTCGGCTCAGGTCATGATCCTGGAGTCCCAGGATTGAGTCCCATATCGGGCTCCTTGCTCGGCGGGGGGTCTGCTTCTCCCTCTGACCCTCCCCCCTCTCATGTGCTCTCTCTCTCTCTCATTCTCTCTCTCAAATAAATAAATAAAATCTTTAAAAAAAAATAAAAATAAAAATAAAAAATAAATAAATAAAATACAGGGGGAAATACACCACAGAAAAAATGCTGTATTATCTCTAATAGCAAAAAAATTCAAACTTACCCAAATGTCCAACAAGAAGTGATTTACAGAATTATAGTATACCACTTTAATAAAGTACAGATGACCCTTGAACAAAATGGGCTTGAACAATGTGGGTCCACTTATACACAGATTTTTTTTGATACAGTACAATACTGTAAATGTATTTTCTCTTCCTTATGATTTTCTTAAAACATTTTCTTTATTCTAGCTTACTTTATACAAGAACACAGTATAAAATACATATATAACATAAAAATAAACGTGTGAATCAACTGTTATCAGTAAGGCCTCTGGTCAACAGTAGGCTATTAGTAGTTAAGTTTCAGGGGAGTCAAAAGTTACATGTGGATTTTTCACTGCTCAGGGGGTTGGTGCTCCTAATTCCTGTGCTATTCAAGGGTCAACTGTACTATGTATCTTTTAATATCACTTACAGAAGTTTTTTAAGAACATAGAAAAATACTTGCTATAATATTAAGGAAAAATGCAATATTCAAAGCGGTATATAATAGTGATGCTTTAAATTTTTTTAAGTATACATTTTTTTTTCACTAGTTTTCTTTTTCTTTTTTCTAGGTTTTTTTTTATTATGTTATGTTAATCACCATACATTACATCATTAGTTTCTGATGTAGTGTTCCATGATTCATTGTTTGTGCATAACACCCAGTGCTCCATGCATTCTGTAAGTATACAATTAAGAGGACCGCAAGGAAATACACCAGTATATTCAACAGTGAAATTCTTTGAGTGGCAACAACGTTTCTTTTCCTTTCTTCTCTGTATTTTCCAAATTGTTTACACTACGTTTGCACAGTGCAGAACAGCAGAGTGCTTATGACAGCCTAGGCTCAGACCTCCTGCTCTGCCTCTTACCAGTCATGTAACCTCAAAAAAAACCCCAAGGCTGTTTCTCTTCTGAAAAATTGGAATAATAATACCACTCACTTCACATAATTGTTGTGAGGATTAAATGAGGTAATGTATATAATGCACCTAACAACACACACACACCGGCTTTAATCACTTTAGGAAAAAAATCCTTTAAAGTTGTAAGGGTTAAACATTAAGCAGGTTAGTACACTTCATCACTCTCATCCAATAATTACAAGTGATTTATCATGGTTTCTAAGAAACAGTGGAAGAAAAAAAGACCAAAAAAGTTATTTTTTAAAATTTACAAATTACATTCTCTTTAAAACACCAGAATTTTATGCCAACCTATTGAAAGATATTTTGGAATTTGAGAACTAGATAATAGATGGGCTAAGTGTTCAAATGCTACTTCATTAATTTTATGTAAATACAGTGAGTGGCAACATAATGTATGACACACAGATGGGTGACAATGAAAAGTGAAAAATACCATCCACCCCACAAGAAAGATGAAGACTTCAGGTTTCACATTGGTTTAATTCACTTTAATACATCTTTGAACATTCCAGACTCAGTCTTTACTTCCAGGATAAACAGAACTATATAACTCAATATCTTTTCTTTTTCCTAGAAATTATTGTGGGGGGGTAGGGGGGGATGAGAACTAAAAAAGAAAACATAGGGATCCCTGGATCGCTCAGTCGGTTAAGCGTCTGCCTTCAGCTCAGGTCATGATCCCAGAGTCCTGGGATCAAGCCCTGCATCAGGCTCCCTGCTCAGCAGGGAGCCTGCTTCTCCCTCTCCCTCTGCCTGCCACTCCCCCTGCTTGTGCTCTCTCTCTGTCAAATAAATAAAAAAAATATTTTTTAAAAAAGAAAAGAGGGCACCTGGGTGGCTCAGTCGTTAAGTGTCTGCCTTCGGCTCAGGTCACGATCCTAGGGTCCTGGGATCGAGCCCCACATGGGGCTCCCTGCTCAGCGGGAAGCCTGTTACTCCCTCTCTGACTCCCCCTGCTTGTGTTCCTGCTCTTGCTATCTCTCTCTGTCAAATAAATAAAATCTTTTAAAACAATAAATAAATAAATAAATAAATAAATAAATAAATAAATAAATAAATAAAATAAAAAAGAAAAGAAAACACATATGCCTTCTTCTGCCAAAATAGGAGAAAAAAATAACATCCAGAGCAGCTGAGATGGGCAGAAGCTGTGCAGAATAAAGCACAGAGAAAGTGCACCTGGAATGGTCCAGAGAGCTGGGGCAGGTATTAGAAAGTGGGGGGCCCAGCCAAAGTCAAGGACGAGCAACGATGGATACTGGAACCTCAATGACAAGGGTTAGTTGCAAAAGTCTGTCTATTTGGTTTAGAAAGGCAAAAGAGGTAAGGCTTCACAAAGCTTCACCCAGAATAAACTTATTTATAGGAACCTCTCTCTCTCTGGGCAGCAGAGAAGCCAGCCTTTGATGTGTGAAGCACAGACCTCTCCCTACACTACCTCCCTTACCACCTGCCTACAGATACCTATCTTATCTCCCTTCAGTGGTGAATAATAAAAAGGAAGCTAGCACACAGCATCCAAACAAGGATACTGTGAGAAAAAAAAAAAGCAGCAAAACTATCAAGAGATGAGTAATGTTCTCTAGAAATGTTACCAAGGAACACATGAAAATTATGATCAATATTTCACCATGAATTAAAATATATATATGAATCCATCATTTCCGTGAAGGAAGAAAACAAAGCAGAAATACAACAACTCAAGAGTAAGATGGCAAGAAACAGGAAGAGATGAAATATGAAAACTCAGGAAAGAGGCAAACAAATCACAGAAGATGAAATTGGTAGAAATTCAATGAAGAAAATATACTATGGAACTCATTGTAAGAAACCAGAGAAGGTGAACACAAACAGAAATAAAGTATTTTTAAAATATCAGAGGGATTAAATAAATAAAATTTAAAAATAAAATATTAGAGGGAAAATGATAGATATGATAGTCAATGGAAATCTTTATTTTATACATAAAATGAGCCCTTGAAGAAGAAAACCAGCATGGTGCAAAGGTTAAGAGAATAAACTGAGTCTGAATCTTGGTTCTGTCTGCTATATGAATTTGGAGAAGCTTCTTAACCACTTTGTCTCCGTTTTTTCATCACTAAAATGAAGAGGATAATAGTACCTTCTCCATAGAGTTGTTATAAAGATTAAGTGACTTAAAATTTGATAAAAGGCTGGAATAGTACCTGTCACATACCACGAAGCAATGTCTAAGTTTTCCTTAAATTTGAAAATAATAATTCATATTTTAAAATAATAATAAATAAAACAATGGAACAGACAAATATTTAAAGATATAATTCGAGGAAACTTGCCTGAAATAGAAATCTTAGATCTCCATAGGTAAAGGAGAATACCAGGGAATATCAACTACAGCAGTCAACATTGAGATACATCCTAGGACTTAACGGACTTTGGAGCAAAATGGCTGAGTAAGATGTCCCTCAATCGTATCCCCACCAACAACAATTACACATCAATCCACAGACAAAAGTACCTACATGGGAGATTTGGGTTCCAGGTAGGAGACTGTGAAACCCTGGTGCAGTCCAAGACTGAGAAGAACCATTTTGAGAAGGCAGGCCAGCACCAATGTTGCTGACTTGCTGACCATGGTCCTGGATACAGAAACAGAAACAGTTCTGTACCCCTGACGACTCAGCTACAGCCCCATTTGCTTTGGTCCTGTCATCAGCACCATATGCATATGCCAAGGGACCCAGGAGTCATGCAGAATATTAGGCAATAGACATACAGACCTTGGTCCTGACTGTGGACCCTGAAGGAGCCCATGAACTGGCTCTAGTCCCTATTGTCCATGGTGCAGAAGCCCCTGGAGGTAAACCCACCAAACTCAGTCAATAGATTCTAAAAAAAGCCCTATAACTGGGCTCCAGCCCGTCCCAGCCATGGTGCATAGTCTTGCTGGCACAAGGACTGTGCAGGATACACTCCAGTCTGCACCCCCAGGGATCCTGAAAGGGCTATCTCCTATACTAGGCCCCTGTGCTCTTCCAGTGGCAGTCTGCAAGAAGGTGTGCCGACACAGGAACCAGGCAGGAGACACTTGTGGCTGGACCCTCTGAGATCCAGAAAGGGCTCTATACTCAGCTCCACACACTTTGTAGCCAGTAGGCCAGCAGCCCTAAGAGTCTAGAGTCCCAGCAGGAGATACTCTAGTCTGAAAGAGCCCTATACTAGGCTCCAGGCCCTCCCAACAGCAGTCATGCTGACACAGGGACCCAGCAGGAGATACTCCCAGTTGTGCCCCAGAGATCCTGAAGGGCCCTGTATCTGGCTCCAACCACATCACAGCTGCAGGCCTGGTAGACCTGCCAGCCCAGAAAACCAGTAGAAGACACTCCCATCTTCACCACAGAAGATCCTGAAAGGGCCCTATACTTGGCTCTAGCTCCTCCACTATGATCTAGGGCTAGTCCTGCCCATCTGGGGACTCATCCAGTGATGAGGCAGCAGCCCTCCCAGAGACCTGGTGGGAGCCACACCTGCCATGCACCTAGTAATATGTGCATTGTCCAAAGACCCAATTGTGGATCCTGAAGAGGATCCTTGTCCCAGAGCCACCCTACTAAACAAGGTACTGGAGACAGTTCCATTCACCCAGGGACCAGACAGGATCCATATCCACCTGCTAATTGTGGAACCCACCGTAGCCCCAGCAACAATCTCATAACTAGCTCTAGCCCAGCATGATTGTGATTCTGGAGGTAATTCCATCAGACAGGGAACAGACAGAGGTTTATACTTTTGGAAACCAGTCAGTCTATAATGACTGGAAGAGGTGTCTGCTTCTGTGAATACAGATACCATTGCAAGGCTACATGGATCATGAAGAATCAGGCAAATATCATACCACCAAAGGAAACTAATAATATTCCAATAACCAACCCCAAGGAAGTGGAGATCTATGAATTATCTGACAAAGAATTTAAAATAGTCATCTTAAAGAAATTCAATGAAATGCATAGGACATAGACAACCAAATGAAATTGGGGAAATAATGCATGAACAAAATGAAAAGTTTAATAAAGAAACAGAACCCATAAAAAAAGAGCCAAAACAGAATTCCCCAAACAGGAACAATAATAGAACTGAAAATTCAAGAGAGCTTCAACAACAGACTTGATCATGCAGAAGAATCATCAAACTCAAAGACAGATTGTTTAATATTAACCAGCTAGAGGAACAAAAAGAAAAAAAGAGTAAGAAAGAGTGAAGACAGTCTATGTGAATTATGGGACACCATCAAGCAAATAAACATTCACACCATGGGAGGCCCAGAAGGAAAAGAGAAAGGGAAAGAAAAATGATTTTAAAAAATAATAGCTGAAAACTTCCCAAATCTAGGGAGAGACACAGACATCAGGTACACAAAGCTCAAAGAACCCCAGGCAAGATCAACCCAAAGGAAATTACTCTGAGGCATATTATAATAAACATGTAGAAACTCAAAGACAAGGAGGGAATTTTGAAAGCCGCAAGAGAAAAATGACTCATCACATACAAGGGAACCCCATAAAGCTATTAGCAGATTTCTCTGCAGAAACCTTGCAGTCCAGGAGGAAGTGGGATAATATATTCAAAGTGCTGAAGCAAAAAACCACCAACCAAGCATACTATATCCAGGAAAACTGTCCTTCAGAAATTATGGAGAAATAAAGACATTCCTAGACAAACAAAAGCTAAGGAAATTCATCACCACTGGACCTGCCTTGCAGAAATGCTAAAGGGAGTTCAAGTTGAAATGAAAGGACACTAAGTGCCAATACAAAAACATATAAAAGTATGAAACTCACTGGTAAAGGTAAATATTTAATTAAATTCATAATACCCTAATAGTGTAATGGTGGTATATAAATGACTTCTATCTCTAGTATAAAAGTTAAATATTAAAAATAACTACAACTACAGTAATTTGTCATAGATGCACAATATAAAAAGATGTAAAGTATGACATCAATAGCATAAAATGTGGGGCGAGGAGAAGTAAAAGTGTAGAGTTTTTGTATGCAATTGAAGGCAATTTGTTATCAGCTTAAAATAGACTGTGGTATATACAAAATGTTTTATGTAAACCTCATGTAACACTTACATGTCTTACACAAAAGACAAAGGACCACTTTATAATAATCAAATCAAATAATCAAGTCGATAATCAAATAATCACAAAGGAAGACAGTAAGAGAGGAACAAAGGACATTTAAAAACAGAAAACAACAGCAATAGTAAGTCCTTGCCTATCAATAATTATGCTAAACATAAAAGGACTAAATTATTCAATCAAAAGACACAAAGTGGCTGAATAGATTTTTTTTTATTTATCTAAAAAAAACCCACAAAATCTAACAACATGCTGTCTATACTCACTTTAGCTTTAAGGACATATATAGGTTGAAAGTGAAGGGATGGGAAAAGACATTCCACGCAAATGGTAACCAAAAGAGAGCAGGAGTGGCTAGACTTCTATCAGATAAAATAGACTTTTAATCAAAATTGGTCACAAGAGACAGAGAAGGTCATTATATAATGATAAAGGAATCAATTCATTGAAAGGATATCACAATTGTAAATATGTATGCACCCAACTGGAGTGCCTAAATATTTAAAGCAAATATTATTAAGAGAATTGAAGGAAGAAACAGACAACAATGCAATAACAGGACTTCAATACCCTGCATTCAGCAATGGATAGATCACTCAGACAGAACATCAATAAGGAAACACTGGACTTGACCTATATCTTGGACCAAATAGACCTAACATAATTATTGATAGGTAAGGACTCACTAACTTACTAATGGGAGAAAAACCAGAAAATTAACAAATGTGTGGAAATTAAACAACACACTCCTGAACAACCAAAGGGTCAAAAAAGAAGTCAAAGGGACACCAAAAAAAAATATCTTGAAAGAAATGAAAATGGAAATACATATCAAAATCTATGGAGTGTAGCAAAAGCTAGTCTAAGAGAGAAGCTGATAGCAATAACACCTACATAAAAAAAATCACAAATAAGCAGCCACTGTGGAAAACAAAATGGAGATTCCTCAAAAATTAAAAATAGAATTACCATATATGATCCAGATATTCCACTTTAGGGTATATATTCCAAGAGCAGAAAGCACAGTCTCAAAGAGATATTTGTACACGCATGTTCACAGAGGCACCACGCACAACAGCCAAAAGGAGGAAGCAACCCAGTGTCCACTGATGGATAAATGGACAAACAAAACATGGTCTATACATACAAGAGAGTATTATTCAGTCTTCAAAAGGAAGGAAATTCTGACACACGCTACAACATGAATGAACCTGGAGGACATATGCTAAGTAAAATAAGCCAGACACAAAATGACTTCTATGAGATATCTAAAATAGTCCATTTCAGAGACAGGAAGTAGAATGGTAGATGCCACGAACTGGGGGAGGTGAGAATGGGGGTTTGTTGTTTTAATGGGTACAGAGTTTCAGTTTTGCAGATGAGAAGAGTTCTGGAGATTGGGTGCACAGCAATGTGAATGTATTTAGCTCTACTGAACTATACACTCAAAAACAGTTAAGATGGTATATTTTACTTTATGTACATTTTACTACAGTTTTTAAAACGATTATTTGTCTTGACTAGAGTTTTTCCATATTGGGGTAGTGCACGGGGTAATGGGAAGTCATACTCTGAAAGCCAATTATCTGGAGTCTAGAAAGTCAGTAATAGCAGGAAAAGCAAGAAATCTCTTCCAGTTGCCAGGTCAGTTCTCTGAGCAGTGTCCCTCCAACCATTCAGTCTCTCCTTTCCATGCAACAAGAGGCACCAAGAACTCCTGAGCAGGTGTTCCTGAGGGGGGGTCCTCCCTCCCCAGCCCGGAGAGGGGCCCGAGCAAACTCATACTGGCAAATGCTTGACCCCAAGGGTGGGAAATGGGGAACGGGACCTGAGCAGGAAGGACTGATCATCTGCCTCTGAGGCCTCGGGTTGGGTTGGAAACCACACATTTTCCAAACCAGAATAGTCTGTCAAGGATTTCTGGGCAGTTTTT
>NC_138378.1:52864292-52879628 GCF_054177405.1 Leptonychotes weddellii
TCTGGGCAGTTTTTGAGTGGGAGAAATGCAATGTTGGCATTTCTGGGACACCATGATTGATAGAGGAGACAAGATCGTGTATTTAGGATCTGGGCTCTCTCCTCAAATTCAGAACGTGGGATCACTGAAATGGCATTAGAACAGCAGGCCATGCTCTGAGCACTTCAGACTAAGAAAATGGTTTAAACTGTAATTTAATGTGTATGAGTCACAGGGTTGGGGAAGATGGTAGATGCTGAAAATGTAAGCTATGCAGCCAGATTGGTTTCCCTCTATAACTAAGTTGCCAAGGAACACATAAGCCAAAACTGAACCCCTTTACAGAAACTGGCATGCTTTGGGAAACCGGGGACACCTCACACTCTTTACCCTGATTCAAACATTGACCACTAGGCTTAATCTCGTACATTACTTTTACTAGGCATGGCATACATCCTGAATTAATTCTTTTTTGTTAGATTAGTGTTATTAACCTTGCTTAACAATTAACATTTTTTCAAATTCTCTGGAGATAGCCACTTCGCCATCAGAACAAAGGCATAAGCTACCTAGAGCAGTGCCACAGAAGAGCTCTAGCAGAACCTCTCCCCTGCTCGCTTGGGGGCACTAAGAATCTGAATCCACAAAGTGTGTTATCAGGGACAGGCTTTGTGACTCAAACTCCTGCCTTGGTCTCCTGACCCCCTAGCCCCTTAATGCAACTGCCTCCTCCTCAGGCCCCATGCTCTTCTCCCGGGAGCCTCTGTAGCACCATCATGTGAACAGAGGAACCTGTTAAGCAGATGTATCCTGTAGCTTCTTCGCTTCTCGCAAAGAGTAGTTCTTGCCTTACACTGAAGCTAGAGGTCTCTGTCAATAACAAAATGAGTAGGAGGGTGGAGGTCGGGATGGGCTCTCTCAGACCTCTAGCTGGGTCACACCGCAGCATCTCACACTCGAACACGAGCTTCCTTCCCTGCTTTCCTCAGCAGGGTTCACTCGGTATCTTTGGCACTTTGCAATTTCATCAGCCCCAAAGAAACTCCCACCTCTTGGTTTTCTGAGTAACCTTCCAGCACTGTTTTTTCTGAACCTACTCCTCACTGATTTGGTGACCTCATTTTCTATGCCTGTGAAACTCTCTGATCATACTCTCTGATAAAAAGGGGAAGTTCACTCTGCCTCCACAGAGGTTCCTGTGGGGCCGGGGCTCTGGCCCTCCCAAGAGGCAGGTCAATCCGCTGTCTGCCGTCACTGACCGGTGGGACAGCAGAAAACCCACAAGATGTGTTGGCATCCTGGCTACAGCATCCGCTAACCTGGGCAGCAGAGCAGTTCTGCCTTCCCAGGAACTGAGTCCAGCACTGAAACATTCGGGCCACATCTCCAGAAGGTTCTCAAGTTCGTTCAACGCACATAACTTAGGCCACTTCCCTGGGTGGTAATAAACTCATGCCTGTTGCTAGGCTGACAGATTCAGCAGTAATATCATGAACTGCCCCTGGACCATATAAATAATGAAAAAGATTCCATTAGTCCCTACCTAGTGCTTTATTTCCTAAAGTTACAGAAAATCACACTGTGTTGTGTGTTTTTTGGATCCCAGGTACCTGGAGGGTGTTTTCCTTTCAGTTTCCTTAAATTCCAAGTAATTACACTGTCACCATCCTTTACGGCAAGTGGGGGAAACTCCACACACTCTGTTCTCTCTGCAAATGCATGGAATCTGAAACAGCAAGAGATTTGCAACATTAGGCTAGTAGTGCTATTTGTGCATGTCTACTCATTCTCCCAAGACCGTGAATTTGCTCTGCTGTGGTGCCGAGCATCTTAGATGTTTCACGGCTATTCCCTGTACCTGGTCAGTTCTGCCAAAACAAAAGACAGGGAGGCAAAACAGAAGAGCGAACTGTGAATGTTATTGGAATTTTAACGCATGACTCTTCTCTTCTCTTAGAGGGTAATTAACCCAACCAAATGGTATGTATTGACCCTGGAAAAATGATACCCTCTGCTTTATATTTATCCTTCTGTTCCCAGGGCTCAATCATGTCAACAGAGTGTTGACAAGCCAACAGTCTAATGAGGCCTCAACAGTGCCCACGGCCCTGTGGGTTCAGTGTTGAAAGCTGGTGACAACAGGCACCATTGGCTCATCTGCCAATTGCCGACGGGCTTCAGTCAACTTTAACTCGGCAAATATGCATTTCCCCAGAAACTAAGCGGAAACCCTAATGAAAAGAATTCTTGTGTGGACAAGTTTTTAGGGCCTGACTCCTCAAAATGTGATCCGAGGGGCAGCAGCAGCACCTGGGAGCTGCTTAGGAATGCACATTCCTGGGCCCTACCTGGAGCTGCTGAGTCAGAATAAGCACTTGAACAAGATCCCTGGGATTCAAGAAGCACTGGTGTGGTCTACAAAATGAGGGGCTAAGCACACCCTTGACAATCTGGAATCCAAAAAGTCAATGATAGCAGGAAATTTCTTTCAGATTAACAGATCATCTCTGGGTAATGCTCTTCTGACCCCTTAAGAGTTCCACCTTTGCCTGTTTCTCAGCACGAAGAGAATCCTGAAGCAGGGGTTGGGATGGACAGATGGATGCACAGATGGTAGGAGAGGTGTGGGGGCTTTACCTGGGCCATGGAAAGCCTGGGTCCTATTTCTAGAGGGTTTCAGGTGAGACTAAAACAATGACAATGGCAATCCACAAGCCAGCCTTGTCCCAACAGCCCTCTTGAGGCCAATGGACCCTTAACCTGGCCATGCCTGCCTCCCACAGGTGCTTCCACCAGAGCAGACCTGTGATCTCCTTACAAAGCGGAGGGGGGATGGCTGAGGTTTGTCCTGCCAGGTCCCACACCCTGAGTGCCAAGGCCTTTGGTGCCCAGGACTTTCTACTCTCTGATCTGTTCTCTAGATTAGAAAAGAGAACAGGGCAGACACTCCCTCTGGCTAACACAACCTCATTTATGCAGAAAGCAAAACATGCTTTGCAGGTTGGTGGCTCTGTTCAGACACAGACTCAGGCATGGGGGAACCAAGAATCCAGCCTCCCTGCAAGTTGAGCTCAGGGCACGTCCTTTAGAGTTCCATAATGACTGCACTTCAGCTGAGGCTCACCAGCGAAGGGTGTGCGGAGGCCAACCAAGAGACTTGGGGATCTGGCAGGGGTGGAGCAGGCAGGAGCCCCACCGGTTGTGGGTTGGGCTCACTTGCAAGGGCCAGAGCAGGGACAGAAAAGCATGTCTACAAATCGTCCTCTCCGGGAAAACTCACACTCGATGGTACATGGCCTAAAAATCAGGAGCTGAACTGCAGCTTCTCCCATTTTAAATTACTCCCTAACCTCTCACCTGCCCAGAGAAAGTGCCCCACGTGAATCAAGCAGAGGACCAGCAAGACAGGGAGTCCTGCCAGTTGCCTTTTACTCTCTCCACTAGCAAAAGTGGGACAGTGAGCCCCCCTGTATTTGGGGGGATTTAGGAACCCAGAATTGAAGCCAAACACCTAATGTTAAAAGATTTCAAAGTTTTAATGGTAGCCAGAGCAGTGGTCTTCAGCATCACCAGGGATCCTGTTAAGTATGAGTATTCTTGGCCCTCCCCTAGCACCCAAAAATCAGGATCTCTGGGGCTGTGGCCAAGATATCTGCATTTTAATCAAACTCCCTAGGCAGCTCTTATGCAAAGTGAGTGATTAAATTCCTGTTCCCAGGATCCCCTCTATTATGTAGAATCAGGCTGTAAGGTGAAGCCCTGGACCTCTGAATTATTAACAAGCTCCCCAGGCAAATGTGATGAGCAATCAAATTTGGGAACACACGCTCAAGGGCAGTAATTGTACCCATTTCAGACAGGCTAACTGAGGCAAGAACTCAGTCATTCTCTTTATAAACGCATAAGTAGCTGATCTCTCTCCGCAAGGGACCTAAACCTATCCACACAGACAAGGGGATGGGTATGTTTTTAAAATGTAGATTCAGTTATTTTTCAGCTATGATGAGGCCACCAGATCAGTATAACTGCCACTGAAAATATAGTTTGCTACTCACAGTTCCTGCTATAGACTGTATTGTGGCCCCCACCCCCCAAATTCATATGTTGAAGCCTTAACCCCCCAATGTAACCATATTTGACCATATTTGGAGATAGAGCCTTTAGGAGGTAATTAAGGTTAAACGAGGTCATAAGGCTAGGGCCCTGATCCAACAGAATTAGTACTTTTTTTTTTTTAGATTTATTTTAGAGAGAGAGAAAGAGCATGTGCACAAGCAAAGAGAGGGGCAGAGAGAGAGGGAGAGAATCTCAAGCAGTCAAGCAGACTCCCTGCTGAGCGCAGAGCCCCATGGGGCAGCTTGATCTCTCCACCCTAAGATCATAACCTGAGCAGAAATCAAGAGTCAGACGCTTAACCAACTGAGCTACCCAGGCACCCCGGGATTAGTATCTTTTTAAGAAGATATACCAGAGAACTTACAGGCATGTTTGTGCTTTCTCTCTCTCTCTCTCCCCCCCTTCATCCTTCCTTCCCTCTGTCCCATGAGAGGATATAGTTAAGAAGGCAGCCTGGAAGAGAGTACTCACCAGAAATCTGCCAGCACCTTGATCTTGGGCTTCCTAGCCTCCAGAAGTGTGAGAAATAAATTTCTATTGTTTAAGCCATCCAGTCTGTGGTATCTGGCAACCCAAACTAACTATTAATACAGTTCTCAAGAGGAGGGGGCACACCCCATCACACCGGGCCACACAGGGAAGCACCAGGGCCGGTCAGGAGGCATGAGGGAACAAGGGGAAAACATGGGCCAGAGTCTTTAGTGTGGATTCTGCAGCATGGAATGGGTGAGGCAGAGCAGGCAGGTTTGGGATGGGCTAGTTGAATAACTTCAGTGGGTTCTGGGGTGTAGGAGCTGCCCCAAGCAGTCCAGTACTGGGCCCTGGCATGATTACTGCAGGGGAATAGTGGTCCTGAGCATGAGTGCCTGCTGGCACTGAGTGGGCTCTGGATCAGTTAGCTTGCATATGAAAGGTACACTCCTGGGTGAGTCAGCTAAGCTCTCTAGGACTTAGCTGGCCTTGGAGGGGGCAAGGACCCTGATGTCAAACCATCAGAATTACAGAAAGTAACAAGGCAAGATTAATACAGTGTGGAGAAAAAAAGGCCTAGAGACTAAAGACCACTGGAAAGAGGAGAGCACAAGAACAGACTGGTTAGGAAGACCACTGCTGATCTTGCGGAAGCAGGCAGCTCACCCACTGTCCCTCAAGAGCACATTTTCTGCCTACCTGCTGTGGGTCTTGGCACTCAGATCCTTTAAGAAAGCTGTCGTGCCTTCTCCTCTGGCATTGAAGGACACTGTGCAGACAGGACACGGGATCTCCAAAGCCCTCTGAAGGAGGAGCCCCTTGGTTTGCTCAGGAACATCTCCCACCACAAAGTAGTAAATGGATTCAATCTGCAAGACAATAGTACCCACGGTTTATCTCCCTGACGTACCCTAGCCTTGTATGGGACTCCCGGGCAGTATGCTTTCTACAAAACTGCCTTTGCTCCTGGGGGGGGCGGCAAGAATAGCGGCACTGCTCCAAGTTTTGTGAGGACGTTTGGGGACCAAAATCAGGAAGTGAGATATTCAAGGTCTGCTGCCTTCCACGGTGTTTGACCTCCCTGCCACTAACAAGTTCTGTGAACTTGGGCAAGTGACGTAAGTTTGGTTTCTTCACTTATAAAAAGGGAGGTAGTGCAGTGTACCTCGTGACTGAGTTTAAACAAGAGGACTTGCACTTATGCATGCATGTACCTCAGAAAGTTAAAACCCAGAGAGAGCTGGGAATCCCTATCATCTACACCTACCCCTTAAAACCCCCTAATTGACTGTTTCCACAAAAAACTGGGGAAGAATCCCAAAAAAATGCATTGGGTTTGAAGGGATAGATGTCACCATCCCCTTAGGGCTCATGAGCCTTTCTCTGCTCTAATCACAAATCCCTGCTAGCTGAAGGTAAACAGTCAGGTACCTCAGTTCGACCTCAAACCTGGGACTTAAACCCACCTGACGCAGAAAGAAGAGGACTTACGGTCAGCTGGGCCACCCTGTCTGCAGCAGCTAGGGCCGACTGTGCCCAAAGGGGCAGTGGGAGCAGGGTGGCAGAGGGCCTCTGCTGGGAGGGAGGCCATGGCCACAGTGGGAGCTGAGAGCAACCTACTCCAGCGACAACCTTCCTTCCATGGGGCTCGAAAAGGCCCACCTCACCTCCGTGACTCTTTCTCTCAGGCCTTTCAAACCCGCTCCCCGATTTTAAAAAGGACCGAATGGGAAGTAAAGACTGAGCAATGTTGTATATCTCTTTCGGCCAGTTGCCAAGAGACAAAAAATACTGAGAGAAGGAAGAAATGGTGCTCTCTACGTTCCTTATTAGGCAACTAATATTCTCCCAGCAAATGCATTCTCCTTCCCTTCTCCCCCCGCGTTACACAGAAGCTTGTGTGAGAGGCGTTCAGTAGGCTTCCCTGCACTGCACTGTTAGTGCTCCAGCTGGGTTGGGGCCCAAGCTTAGCACGGGGACCGGTTCACCCTCACATAAGGATCTAAAGTCACACGTGGCCCAAGACAGGAGATCAGACACAGGGAGTATTTTGTAAGATTTGTTAGTTCAACGGGGAGGTGAGTGAGGACAAACATCTCTAGGTGGTCTGTCGGCGGCTTCTGACATCATGCATCTCTGTTGCACGTCACGCAAACTCAGCTTCTCTGCTCTGGCAATGACCCAAGAGTCTGAAATCCTTGTGCAGAAATGTCTTTCCCTTGAGATTTCATCAAGCTAAAAATTGCTGTAGCCAGCAGTGAGCCAGGATTTCCTTTCCTTCACTCAGTCTCCAGGGTTATTCACTATTCATTAAGTTCATTTCTCAGCTGCTTAATTGCCTGTGTTTTCGGTTATCCGTGCTACGGATTTCCTGGGACATGCTCTACAATGAGACCACCTATCTCACCCCCAACCCCTCCTGCTCACTGCCTCCCTGCCTCTCCTTTCCACTCACATAATGACACTGAGAAAAAAGGAGAGGAAAGTAAATATGCCACCTAGCCCCACCCCCCACCAACTGGCAAAATGCCTTTTAAAGTGACGTGACTGTGGGGTCATCTGCTCTTTGCGATGATAAGTCAACATGAATTCTTTTATTCAATGCTCACAGAAGTCCTGTGGAAAAGGAATTCTTGTTATCACACCTAGTTTACAGATGAAGAAACAAAGGACTGGACAGGTTAATTGACCTGGTCTTTCAGCTAGTAAGTCCAGCTGCCTGACCCTATGAGCTTCTGCCTTTGCTTTCAACCACTTCATTCGGTCAGCTCATCATGGCAAGGCTGGTCACCTCTTAGAAACAGATGTGAGGGGCGCCTGGGTGGCTCAGTGGGTGTAGCATCTGCCTTCGGCTCAGGTCATGATCCCGGGGTCCTGGGATCGAGTCTCACATGGGGCTCCCTGCTCGGCGGGAAGTCTGCTTCTCCCTGTCTTTCCCCTTGGCTTGTGCTCTCTCTCACTCTCTCTGTCTCAAATAAATAAATAAAATCTTTAGGAAGGAAGGGAGGAAGGGAAGGAGGGAGGGAGGAAGGGAAAGAGGGAGGGAGGGGAGGGAGGGAGGGAGGGACGTGAGTCCCAGAACTGTGCTAGCAAGATCCTGGGACAGGAAGGTGGCCAGAGACAGGCACTCTTTTCACTCCCTTGGCTCTCACACCATCCAAGGCTCCTAGCCCCTGATATCAACGTCCCTGACTAAAACCTGGGTGAGGTTGTATGGGCTCAAGGGAACTGTCCTCAGTGGAACCCTCTCCCCTGGCCCAGTAGCTCAGTACCTCTGAGTAACTCAGTAGCTCAGTACCTCTAAGTACCTCAGTAGCTCAGTAGCTCAGGGCAGGGGCCGAGCCTGAGGATTAGCAGCAGCAGCTGGGGCCAGGAGCAGCTTTCTCACTGACCAGCATTTCCCTAAACACTAATTTGTACTGAATTTGATAACACAAGATATAAACAATATTTGGGATTCCATTCGGCTATTGTACTGGGAATCAAAAACTCTTGCCACTTTACACTACATAAAAGAGGGTAGGGCGTTTCTGTTTCCCCTTGAAATGCCTTATTCTGTCTGGGTCATTAGCTCTGCAGTGTCCACGGCAGCCTGCATTCCGCCCAGCCAAAGAGGCCTTGACATCTTCTCAGACACAGATCTGGGGGAAAAGAAGAACCAAACTGGCAGTGGCTGCTTCCGCCCTGACTATCCGCTGCTGTAGCCTGTCAGAAGCCTCGGGCCATCAAAATCTCCACTCTGCAAGAATCAAAGTCAAATGAAAGGCACCCATAACAGCAGTGAGAGGTCTAGCAAAATTCTGTCTTGGTCTTCATAAAACTTTGACTGTTTCAACAGTTTTGACCAACTCCAGACTGTGGATCTGACTTCCAGATCTTCCCTGTACCTGTGGCAGCCCTTTCCTTATTCGGCCCTTTCTGATTTTCTGATCTCCAACCTCCCCCCCCACAGACGGTGGTGACTGCCCTCTTGATGTTAATCCAGCTCAGTTCTCCAATCCCTCCTTAACACCCTTAACACCACCACCAACTTTCTGGCCTGCCAGGTTTCGGGGCCCCTGTCTCCACCCACTATCCCCACCAGAGTCCTACAAGGCTCAGCAAATCCACCTGCCTGGTCCCATGCAGACTACCACCCTTCAATTAAAAAAACTCAAGTCTGTACCATGGTGTGGGGAATGGGAACTTCTTGGACCCACATCTAGCCCCAACTTCAAGAATATCAACACTACTTCTTTCCCATTCCTTCAACGTTCAACATTTATCGAGCCCTTGCCAGGCACTGCCATTTCTAGGGACACAAAGGTGAAAAGATCTGATGCCTGGCTGAACCACTGCCATGCTTGTGATTAGCATGGCCAGCCCTTCAGTTTACTGTCCAGTGGTGAAGGTTTCTGATGGACTCACATAGGTCTGGCTCTAATTCACCCATTTACGCTCCCCGTGAAGAGGTTATTTTTTTTAAAGTAAACAAATGTGTGCCTACCAGCCGGATGGAAGAGAGGCTGAGATACCACAAAGAGAAACACAGGTACCCTTTGGGCAGGTAGCCTTCTGCTGAAAGCACAAGTAAAACCCCCTCAGTTAGCCTTCTCAGGCAGCTGGGAATCAGGGCTTTGGATGAGCAGCCTTCTCTTCCCAAATAACCTCTCCCATCTTGGATCAGCAGGCCTTCCAGGGCCTCCTGGCACAACACCCCTCCTCATTAAGGCCAGGGAAGCTACCAACTTCCCAAAGAAGCACCCTAGGACCAGAGGATACTGCAGAGCAGAAACCCAGGCCTGGACGGCATACCTGGGCTCTGAGGACAATGCCAGACATTGCCTCAGTATCCCACAGGCTGCCCTTCCAATGAGCCAGGCCCTTTTGCACAGGAGCCAACAGGATACTTCATCCATCAATAGTGCTCTCCATGTGCTGCCATCAGAGCTGGGACTCAAGCAGACCCCACACTGCCTGGCTCCTCTGGAGTTGAAGGCTCACCCTCAGTCACCCCTGCCTGTTCAGTCTCTGGCCTGACTATGGGTACAAAGCCCAGCTCTGAAAGAGGCCAGTAACCTCTGAGCATCCGCCTTACCCTTACCAAGCACATCAGTTAGCCCTTCCTCTTCATGTGGATTGGATACAAAAGCCCAACTTCCATGTTAATCTTTGAATACAAAACAATAGCCACTCTCTTGGTTTTTCTCAGGACTCACTCATGGGAGATGCTAACCCGAAGCAGGTTATCATCAGTAGCAAAAGTCTGGGTATCTAGATTTACTGTTCAAAAGTTTCTTAAGCTTTATATCTTTTCTATTTATAGAAAAAACCAGTTATGTGAATCAATTTGAAATTCAGTGGGGTGGGCATGAGGCACAGAGCAGAGGGGCAGCCCATTAGGGGAAGCCATTCCTCTCCCCATCCCCACACCTCACAAAACATAGAGCATGGCATTTTTATATAGGAGGCAGTTGCAGTTACTAGAAGTTTCCTAGGGACCACATCCAGATATAAGCTCTAGGAGGGAGGATAGAGTGGTCTGAGTATGTTTTATATTTGCCATACTCCATAGTCTCTTCTCAAGAATTTTTAAGTAGCATTTGATAATCAGTGCCTATTAACCTCTTTCTGAGTTTCTCCTCTTCTATAGGACTTGCCTGGAACTCACTAAATTGTTCCACATTTCCTGGGCTGGGGATGAATCCAAGAAAGGAGAAGCACAAACCAAAGGAAAGTAAAACAGAAAAATCAAAGGTCACTGGGAAATCTTCAAGTCATGGCAGGTCGCCAGAGTCAGCTATGACCGATGTAGCTAGGTGAACAAAGAAACAGAACACCTGAGAGTGAGTGTGTGTGTGTGTGTGTGTGTGTACATGCAGGCATGCACGCACACACACACACACTCATCCAAGAGCCTGTGTAATGTTCCATTTCTTGAATGCTTATTATAGTGCCCAGACAATTGAAATTTTACAGATGTTAAAACAAACTTGAAAGGCCAAAGAACAAAGTAGCTTCTATTTTGTTCTTTAATGGGAACCATTTGTTCCTCTGGCTTCGAAAGGATAAACAATGCATTTCCAATTTTAAACTATCATCCTCAGTATCAATAAACAGTCTGGTGACCACTGAGGGCTATCCTTTCAAGGCGCCAGCACATGGCCTCCTTGCCCAAGAAAGGACTTCTTAATGTAGCAGAGTAAAGCTCGAAATCTACAGAATCATAGGAGTCCAGAGCAGAGGAAGCAATTAAGTGTTAATTAATATCAATCCATAAGTATTAGTTCAGTATCTGTATCCCAAAGGAAAGCAGATCTATCCCTACCTGGGAAGCTGAGGCTGGCCAAAGAACCCCACCTGCCCAGAGTCCTTCCCCACTAGCTTGCCACTCCCTTCAAGTCCCATCCGTATGATCACTCACAAAAACACACACCCTTATGGCTAAAAGAACATAAACCACCACCATTTCAGCACTTCTTTCAGGTAAAGCTTTATGTCCAAAAGGTCCTATCAAAAAGCACATGTGGGGCGCCTGGGTGGCTCAGTTGGTTAAGCGACTGCCTTCGGCTCAGGTCATGATCCTGGAGTCCCGGGATCGAGTCCCACGTCAGGCTCCCTGCTCAGCAGGGAGTCTGCCTCTCTCTCTGACCCTCCCCCCTCTCATGTGCTCTCTCTCATTCTCTCTCTCTCAAATAAATAAATAAAATCTTAAAAAAAAAAAAGCACATGTGAATGCATTAATATTCAAAAATGGATGATGCATCTATGTAGATATACTTCACCTTGGAAAGCACAGAACAGATCCATTTGTGAAGAAGAGGAACTGGGAGAGATTCAGAACATAGATGTGGGGAATCCCTATTTCCTCAACCTCGGGGTTCTACGAAGAGTCTCCCAACCTCTCTCCCTCATAAGAGATGGACTGATTTATCTAATTGTCAGGAGAACAAGAGCAGAACTAAAATATGAGAGATGCACAACTATGCCGAATTCCCTGTCCTTTCTCACTGCTCAGTGGCTGTGAGCAGCACGTGGCCCTGCTGGCACTGGCTAAATGGGGGTTGACCCTGTGCCCTAATCACCCAGAGGGAGCCCCGCCAGGCTCAGGGGGCAGGGTTAGGGAGTCTCATTTTGGTTTCTCCAGCTCTGCCATCACCAAAGCTGCTATTTTGATCCCCACTTGGGGCCTGTCACCTATTTCTCAAGTGGTTCCAAATTCAGAGGTGAAGAGGACTGAGACTTTCAGGACTCCCCAGTGCCAGTGATGGGGTCTCTGTGGGATGCTGCTGGGAGGACCCAGGTCAGCTGAAAGGCAGTATGGGGGTACTGGGTGGAGAGAAAGAAACTGGAAGCCACCAATGTGACCTGGGGCCCGCCATGGATGCACACTTACCGTTTTGTCATTCCCAGCTTCCAGCAGAGCGTCCAGGCAGCTAGCCTGGCTCACAGCCAGCTCAAAAGGCAGTTTCTCAACCCAACTGATGGCAGCGGCTATGGACTGCTCGGTCACAGGAACAGCATTTTCCTGCCATTTCACAGGCCGCTGGGAAACCCTGAAAAGAATCCCACGGGGCTGTCACTGGGCAGTGGGCAACCTAGCTGTCAGCTCTCAGTCTCAGAGCTGCAAGCGACAAGCCACTTAACATCACCAGAGCTGAAGGAGAGAAAACAGTTCCTGGCCCTCTAAAAGTTACCAATACATTGGGCGAGCTGTTTAAGATCAGTCTCCAAAGCACCCTTACCTTCCATAAGCTGTACTGACTAGGAAAGACAATGCATACAGGAGAATTAAACAATTTCAAAAATGTAAACATTAACGGCTGCATTAAAATTATTGAGGGAATTATTTTCATAAACAGGCAGGTTTATATACAACTATCTTCCACTAATAGTAAATTTATAAGGATTCACAGCAGTAAGATTTGTAAATCAGCGACAATTTTAACACTCGAAAATTTTATTTCTAATTCTTTTAAGACACTGTTTTCATTGTTCCAAATTCCCATCAGTTCCCTCTTCTGGATCAAAAACAGTATTGAGTTCAGCAAAGCATTAGTTTTTAAATCCTGGGAACATGTGATTAAACCATGTAGTGTGGACTTAGAAAGCAGTGATGGAATCCCCCCAAGAAAGAATAGCCATTTGAATCTCTTTATCTCTGTGTTTATAATTGAACAAATTATATAAATCATATATGCATTCACAATTATAAGAATTCTATGAGTCATGGACTAATGAACCAGCCTGAGCTGTCCCTCATAAACCGCCCTGAGACAGAAGCTGCCGCACACCTGTGTCACCTCTATGTGGCCCCTCTGGTAGAAATGTGGCCGAGTGGCCTAAATGCTATAGCGTAGGTTTCCAAAAAAGCTAAAGCGTTGCAGACTTAAGACTTGATTCCTTCAGTAATATATCTATGACAGAAATAAAAATCTGGGATAGAACACAATTAGGCAACATCCCCAAAGATGTCATCTGTTTAGCTGAAAATATTTTCTTCAAAAGAAAAACTCAATTAGGTAGATGCCTCCTTCATCCAGATTTTTCCTGTCAGGGAGGTACAGCCACTGTTCCACATGAAAAGTTGGCCTTAGAGCCCAAATTCTCTTGAATCCAAGAATCTGTAAATAATTGATTGTGAAAACTCTGAAATACAGGAAATTCTATAAAGCCGGCCACCTGCTGTTCTATTAAGGGGGTCAACTTACAATGGAGTCACAAGCTCAGTCTGAAAAAAACAGTGATAGCTGTGACAAGGCTGAATTCATTATTCAGGCTAAAATCTAAAATGACCGAAGAGATTTGTATGGCCTTAAGTATATATTCAGTGTAATTCCTATTCTTATATTTTGATCTTGCCATGAATTGAAGAAAAGTGTGTTTCTAAATGTCTTCTAATTTCAAAACTAAGATGCCACATGCAAAGCAGATATAAGTTTTCACTGTGGGTCTTCTGCTGGAATTACACATTCTAGGAAATGACAAGATAATACCTCCTCCCTCCCCAAAGATATGTTACTTAACTCTAAATAAATGAAAACTACTTATGAAGTTTCACTGAAATATTCCCTTCCAAAGGGAACTCACCGTATGATATTAAACTTGGCTATATGAGCCACCTGCTCCTGGAGGACCATTGTTAGAGCATCTTGGCACAGATTAAGCTCCTCCTCCAGCATGCCGCCAAAATCCAGCACTATGGTGATGCACTGTTCCAAGACGACACCAAAAATCTGTCGGCTTCTGCTGGTGAGCCAGTCCATCCGCTGCTTGTAACTCTCCACAGCTTGTGTTAAATGTTCCACAAACTGATAGATCAGTTCTGATTTAGCTGTCAACTTAATGAATATCAAAGCAGAAAAAAAAAAGAAACAGAACAAAAACACACCAACATACATCAACTGAACTATCGTGCAGCCAGGAACAATGGGGCCCACTGAGTCATGGCCTCTGCCATCAAGAACTGGGCATCAGGGGCACCTGGGTGGTTCAGTCAGTTAAGCGTCTGCCTTCAGCTCAGGTCATGATCCCAGGGTCCTGGGATTGACTCCTATATCGGGCTCCCTGCTCAGCAGAGAGCCTGCTTCTCCCTCTCCCTCTGCTGCTGCTCTGCCTACTTGTGCTCTCTCTCTCTCTCTCTGTGTCAAATAAATAAAATCTTTAAAAAAAAAAAAAAAAGAATATTAAGAACTGGGCATTAATAACAATTTTGTAGATGATCCTCTAAACCCCACATAATCCATGAGGAAGTGTTCCAATCTTTCAACTAAAAAAACCTTTGGATGATTCCCCACAGAAGAAATGATGATGATGTGATCTATTCAAAATACAGCACTCTTTTTTAAAAAACATGTGTTTCTAAATTACATTTTACCTTTATAATTATAGAATTACCTTCACCAGCAAATGTTCAGGGGACATTTTAAGGAATTACGCAGAAGAAAAGAACTTTTAAAGGAATTAGGTAGAAGAGAGAGCAAAGGCAGATGGGAAAAAATAAGTCTCATTAAAGTTTTCCTAAGGACAACATGCCAAAAATATTTCTGAAAATGCTTCTAGACATGCCAGCACATCTGCCTGGCTTCTTCTAAGGGATGCCACCCCATTAACTCATCCTCCTGCTCATAACCTGTGCCCTGTATTCTCTTGTCTCTCAGGCCAAGCTCCCCGGTACCTGGATCACTTGATCACTCATAGCTGCCACCAACACCTCTAGAGGCTGTCCCCAAAAGGTGACAGAGGCTTGCAGGCAATTTCTCAAATACACAAATAAACCATCAGTCACACAGATCAAGCACAACTGTGCAAGGCCTCTCAGGGTGTAGGGAGGCAAGAGACAGAAAAGGAGTAAGAAAATAATGTGCCCTCTTCTGTGAAGAATCAAAGTTTGAAAGATCTGGTACTTATTTTTAACTTTAACAACCCTTAGAACACCCCCTAAATACCTAAACTGTTAAGGAAAATGTGTTTTCTGAACACACCACGTAACTCCACATTTTCATGCCTTGGTCCGTGCTGTTCCCTCTGACTTAAAATGCTTTCCTTCTCTATCCCCTACGTCTCTTCAGCTTATTCCTCAAGCTCCAGCACCAATTCCTATTGCTTTCCATGACTGCTAAAGGCAAAATTCCTAAATCTCTCACCAGTATCCACAGCACTTATTAAACTTTCTACCACAGTACAGAAACCAGGGAGGGACCATGTCGCAGGGCCTGTGGAGGTGATCAAATGTCAAAGATGGATGTTTTCAATAGTTCTGTACTGATTTCCATGTAGTTCAGATAAAAA
>NC_138378.1:52880128-52889582 GCF_054177405.1 Leptonychotes weddellii
AAAACAATGGATCGTGGATCACTACATCAAAAACTAATGATGTATTGTATGGTGACTAACATAACATAATAAAATTTAAAAATATATATATATTGAGCACACCAAACTCAAGATTCTATGGATATTATTGCTTAGAACCAGACTAAGTTTAAAAAGTAATTTAAACTTTTTTTAAGATTTAAATTTTTAAGTCATCTCTACACCCAACGTGGGGCTTGAACTTACAACTCTGAGATCAAGAGTCGCATGTTCTACCAACTAAGCCAACCAGGCACTCCTAAACTTTTTCAATATTTAGAAGTAACAGTCCAGGTGGTACATAGATGTGCACTGACACAAACAAATATCCATAAAGTGATTTGATGGGACATGCACCTTTGTGAGCTCCCTGTGGTGGGCCAGGGTATGTGCAGGGCCAGACACCTTATGGGGGTACACGAGTCACGTACTGAATTGTCGGAATTCAGGACTCCAGTAACAGGTGCCGCTTGCTCTGTCCATGACTACATGTAGAAGTGGCCCTCTATTCCCAGGGCATTTGTCAGGTCAGCAGCTGCTCTTGCTTGTGTGCTAACCTTGGTCATACTACTCTTCTTCTTTATTTTCAAGGAAAAACAAGGTACTGATATGCAAAGGTTTTTACTTTCTGGTCAACAGCTTCATGCACTCATCTCTAACAGGTCAAGTGCTTCCCTTCCCAGGTCCTAAGCCGTAACTTTCAGCACTCTTCACACTGTCACAAGATAGCCTCTAGTCCTGATAAGGCCTTGGATCCACTGCATCAATAGGAAGCAGTGTGCGCCTCTCCACATAGGCCACTCCCAGACCTAGAAGCATGTCATAGGGCCTGTCCATCAAGGGAACTCCGACTTACGACTTACGTTGTATACTCTGCCATCTTCGGGTCTGTAGAACTGTGGAAACAGGCCATCAGCATACCGGGAAGCCACAAGTCTCCCCAGAGAAGTCACATAATCTGCATTTTTATAAAGAAAAGTAGTCAAAATGGTGCATTATCAATGTTTATTTTTATTTCAAAATGTTCTTCTCTGACACCATTCAAATTATATCCCCAGTGACACCAAAAATCTATGATGCTTGGTATTCTGTCCTAAATGAGGTGTTTCTAGGTGCTATTATATAAGCTAACTATTTATGACATGCATAATCCTTTAATGCACAAACACACGGAGAGGAAAAACAAGGTTTGTTTCTTGGTCTCCTGGTTCTTTTGTCCACAATGATTAAGGCAAAGGTCAAAAAGGCAATATGTGGTCTAAGCCCTAACAAATTAATAATTACATTAAATGTAAATGGCCTGAGTAAAACAATTAAAAGATAGTGATTGGCTTTCTCTGACTGACTTATTTCACTTAGCATTATACTCTCTAGCTCCATCCATGTCATTGTAAATGGCAAGATTTCATTCTTTTTTATGGCTGAATGCCATATGATTTCACTCATATGTAGAATTTAAGAAACAAGCAAAGAAAAAAAAAAGGAGAGACAAACCAAGAAACAGACTCTTAACCATAGAGAACAAACTGGTGATTATCTGAGGGTAGGTGGGTGGGGGAATGGGTGAAATAGGCAATGGGGATTAAGGACTGTACTTGTCATGATGAATACCGGGTGATGTATGGAATTATCAAATCACTATACTGTATAACTGAAACTAAGATAACACTGTACATTAACTATACTGGAATTAAAATAAATACCTAATAAATTTAAAAACAGAGAAAAAATTAGTGATTGCAAAGAGGATTTAAAATAATGACCCAACAATAGGGTATCTACAAGAAACTTGCCTCAAACATAAAGACATATATAAGCTAAGAGTGTAAGAATGAAAAAAGATACCATTTAAGTATTAAATAAAAAGAAAGCAGATTGACTATATTAATATCAGAAAAGTAAACTAAAGAGCAAAGACTATTACTAGGGATAGAGCAGAACATTATACAAATTTGTGTCAACCCACCAGGAAGACATAGCAATCCTAAATGTGTATGCACAAAAAATAGACTGCAAATATCTTAAGCAAAAACTGATGGAACTGAAAGGAAAAAAAAGACAAACTCACAACTCTAATTGGAGATTTCAATACTGCTCTCTCAACAATTGATAGAATAACTAGACAAAAAGTCAGCAATGATACTCAACACCACCATCAACAAACAGGATTTAATTGACATTTATAGAAAAATCTACACAACAACAGAAGAATACACATTCTTTTACAAGCACAGAATATACACCAAGACAAGTCATATCCATGGCTATTAAAAAAAAAAAACTCAAAAAATTTAAAAGAACTAAAACCAGAGTATGTTCTCTGTCCACAATGGAAACAAACTAGAAATCAGTAACAAAAAGATAACAAGAAAATGTCCAAATTCTTGGAAAGTAAATAACATGCTTCTGAAAAATCCATGGGTCAAAAAGGAAGTACAACAGAAATTTAAAAAATACTTTAAACTGAATGAAAATGATAATACAACCTATAAAAAATGTGAGGAACACAGCTTAAGCAATGCTTATATAAGAAGAAATGAAAAGTCACAAGTCAATAATCTAAGTTCCCATATGAAGAAAGTAAAAAAGAATAGCAAAACAAATCCAAAGTAAGCAGAAGGAAATACATAATAAACACCAAAACAGAAACCAAGAAAATTGAACACAGGAAGGCAATAAAGAAAATCGATTAAATAAAAAGCTGGTATGTTAATAAGATTAATAAAATTGACAAAAGTAAAAGGAGAGAAGACATGAATTACTGATACCAGGAATGAAACAGAAAAAAAAAGACCTTTCAGACATCAAAAGAATAATGGAATACTATAACCAACTCCACACACATATAGTACACAACTTAGATGAAATGAATGAATTCCACAAAAAACACAAACTACCACAACTTTCTTAATATGAAATAGATTATACCTAATAAGGAAATGAATTTATAATTAAAAACTTCTCAAACAGAAATCCCCAGGACTGGATAGGTTCTCTGGAGAACTCTACCAAACATATAAGAAATAATTAAAATTCGGGGAGATGAACCATGAGAGACGATGGACTCTGAAAAACAAACTGAGGGTTCTAGAGGGGAGGGGGGTGGGAGGATGGGTTAGCCTGGTGATGGGTATTAAAGAGGGCACGTTCTGCATGGAGTACTGGGTGTTATACGCAAACAATGAATCATGGAACACTACATCAAAAACTAATGATGTAATGTATGGTGATTAAATAACATAATAATAATAAAAAAGAAATAATTAAAATTCTACATATTTTCCAGAAAACAGAAGACAAGGGAACATTTCCCAACTCATTCTATGAAGCCAATATTACCCTGATACCAAAACCAGACAAAGGCAGTATAAAAAAAGAGAAAACCACAGACTAATATCCTTTATGATTACATGTGCAAAAATGTATTAGCTATATTGGCTCAATATTCAAAAACCAATCAATATAATCAACCAAATTAACAGCCTAGGGAAGAAAAAAAATCACATGATCCTTTCAATTGACACAGAAAACTTCAATACCCATTCATGGTAAAATTTCTCAGCACATTAGGAATATAAGGGACCTTCCTCAACTTGATTTTTTTTAATTCTATAAAAAACTTACAGCTAACATTATAGTTAGTGGTAAAAGATTGAAACTTTCCCTGAAGATCTGATATGAGGTAAAGATGTCCACTCTCACCATTGCTGTTCAACATGGTACTGAAAGTTCTAGCCAGCCAGCACATGGTAAGACAAGGAAATACAAGGCATACATCAAAAGGAAGAGTGAAAACTTTCCCTATCTGGAGAGGACATGATGGTCTACCAAGAAATCCCAAGGAATCAAAAGCAACAAAAAAATCCTTAGAACTAGTGAGTTCAATAAGGTCACAGGATAGAAGATCCTCATAAAAAAATTAGCCATATTTCTATATACTAGCAGTGAACATGTGGAAACCAAAATTAAAAACACAAAATCATTAACAATTGCTTAGAAAAACAAAATGCAAAACATGTGCAAGACTTGTATATTGAAAATTACAACAGCTGATGAAATAAATCAAAGATGTAAATAGATGGAAAGGTATTCCATATTTACGGACTGGAAAACTCAACATAGTAAAGATGTCAATTCTACTTAAATTGACACACAGGTTTAATGCAATTTCAGCAAAATCCCAGCAATATTTTTGTAGACACAGACATGGTTATTCTAAAATTTATATGAAAAGGCAAAGAAATTACATCTAAAACAATTTTGAAAAAGATTAAACTGGAGAAATCAGTCTGCCCATTTCAAGACATTACACAGTTATAGTAATCTAGACTGTATGGTATTGGTAGAGAGACAGACACACCGACAAATAAAACAAAATAGAGAATCCAGAAATAGCCCCATACAAGTACAACCACCTAATTTTTAACAAAAATGCAAAAGCAATTCAAAACAGAAAGGACAGTCTTTGATTTTATTATTTCATTTTTTTAAATTTTCATACAGCTGACATACAATGCTACATTGGTTTCAGGTGTACAACATAGTGATTCAACTTCTCAAAACAATATATGCTCCCCGTAAAGTGTAGCTACACTATGTCACTATACTTGGCTATATTCCCTTTGCTGTGCCTTTTATTCCTGTGATTTATTCATTCCATAACGGGAATCCTATGTCCTCCACTCCACCCCAACTCTGGCAACCAACATAGGTCCTCTGCATAGGTCTGACTCTGCTTTTTGTTTGTTTTCTTCATTTGCTTTGTTTTTTAGATTCCACATGAATAAAATCATATAGTATTTATCCTTCTCAGTCTGATTTATTTTACTTATCATAATACCCTCTAGGTCTATCCTTATTGTTGCAAATGATAAGATCTCATCCTTTTTATGGAGCCATAATAGTCCATTGTATATATATATACCACATCTTCCTTATCCATTAGTCTATCAATGGACACTTAGGTTGCTTCCATACCTTGGCTATTGTAAATAATGCTGTAATAAACATAGGGGTGCAAATCTTTTCAAATTAGTGTTTTCCTTTTCTTGGAGTAAATACAGAGTAGTAGAATTACTGGATCATATGGTAGTTCTATTTTTAATTTTTTGAGGAACCTCCACATTGTTTTCCACAGTGGCTGCACCAGTTTTCATTCCCACCACAAGTGTACAAGGATTCCTTCTTCTGTACATCTTCACCAACATTTGTTATTTCTTGCATTTTTTACTTTAGCCATCCTGACAGGTGTGAAGTGATATCTCATTTGGTTTTGATTGGCATTTCCCTGATGATGAGTGATGTTGAGCAACTTTTCATGAGTCTATTGCCCATCTGGATGTCTTCTTTGGAAAAATGTCTATTCAGGTCCCCTGCCCATTTTTAAATCAGGTTGTTTGTGTTTTTTTGGTGTTGAGTTGTGTACGCCCTTTATATACTTTGGATATATTATTTGCAAATACCTTCTCCCATTCAATAGGTGTCTCTTTGTTGATGATTTCCTTCACTGTACAAAAGCTTTTCATTTTGATTTTAAATAAAAGTGCTGGAGCAACTGGATATCCAGAATCCAAAAATGAAACTTATACAGAAAGTAACTCAAATTGATCATGGGCTAAATATAAGGTGTAAAACTATAAAACTTTTAGTAAAAATATAGGAGAAAGTCTTTGAGAATTAGCAAGATCCATATAAGAAAATAATAGATAAATCAATAAAGTCACCAAAATTTAAAACTTTTGCTCTGAGAAACTCTCTTAAGAGGATGAAAAGGTGAGCTACAGACTAAGAAAATATATCTGCAAGCCACATACGTGACAAAGGACTCATATCTAGAATATATAATGAGCTCTCAAAACTCAACATTGAAAAAATTTAATTAGAAAATGATCAGAAGACATGAAGAAACATTCATTTTGCCAAAGATAATATACAGAATAGGCACATGAAAAGATGTTCAACAAAACTAGATATTAGGGAAATACAGACTAAAACCACAGCGAAATATCACTACACAACTATTAGAACAGCTAAAACTTTTAAATGGTGACAATACCAAATGCTGGTGATGATGTGGAGAAACTGTCTCTCTCATATATTACTGAAGTGAATAATACAGCTACCCTGGAAAAGTTTAGCAGTTTCTTAACAAGACAAAATAAAACTAAACAAAACAAAAAATAAACACACACTTACCACACAGCAATTACATTCCTGAGCATTTATCCCAGAGAAAGGAAAACTTATGGTCACGCAAAAACCTGTAAACAACTGCTCATAGCAGACTTATTTGTAATGGGCCAAACTGGAAACTACCCAGATGTCTTTAATGGTGACTGGCTAAACAAACAGTGGTACATTCATATTCTGGAATACTACAGCAATAAAAAGAAACAAACCATTGTTATATGCAACAACTTGGATGAACCTCAAAGAAATAATACCAAATGAAAAAATGTCAATCTCAAAAGGTCACATACTACATGATTCCATTTATATAAACATTCTCTACATGAGAAAATTAGAGATAGAAAAGAGACTGGTGATTCCCAGGAGTTAAGGATATTGGGGGTAGGGTATCTGTACGACTATAATGGGGTAGCACAAGGGAGATCTTTGTGGTGATAAACAGTTATGTATCTTGATTGTGGTGATGGTTACACAAATCTACACAAGTGGTAAAATTACACAGAATTATTCACATACAGTGCATCAACGTCAAATTCCTGGATTTGATATTATACTCTAACTTTATAAGATATAACCATTACGAGAAACTCAGGGAAGGGTATTTGGGATCTGTCTATATTATCTTTGCAACTTCCTATAAAGCTATCATTATTTCAGGATAGAAAGTATCAACCAATGGGGCATCTGGGTGGCTCAGCTGGTTAGGTGTCTGACTCTTGATTTTGGCTCAGGTCATGATCTCAAGGTTGTGGGATCGAGCCCCACATCGGGCTCTGCACTGGGTGTAGACTGCTTGGTATTCTCTATCTCCCTCTCCCTTTGCCCCTCCCCTAGCATGGCACAAGTACATGCATGAGCACGCACATGCGCACTCGCGCGCTCTCTCTCTCCAAAAAAAAAAGTATCAACCAATCATCCAAAAAACAAAATCAGATAAACAAAAACTAAGAAAATCCATCCACTCGCAGGACCTGCACTACAAGAAATGCTTAAAAGAAATTCTTTAGAAACAAACACCAGATGGAACTGTAAGTCTTACAGGAAGGATGAATATTATAAATAGTAAATATGTGGATTGTAAAATGCTATTTTTTCCCACTCAGTTTCTTTATAAGACAAATGACTTTTTAAAGCAGTAATTATAACACTGGCTTGTAAGATTTATGATGTATATAAAATAAAATACATTAAAACAATAATACCAAGGACAGGAGTGGGGCTAAGTGGAGTTATACTGCTGCAAGATTCTTACATCTTAAATGATGTAGTACAAAGCTAATTTTTAGCAGACTGTGACAAGGATATAATCACTAGAGCAACCACTGAAAACATAATGCAAAAAGGCATACCTAAAAAGCCTACTGAAGTTTAAATGGGATGAAATGAAATATTAAAAAATATTCAATTTACCCAAAAGAAGGCAGGAAATGAGAAACAGAGGAAAGAAAAAGGTAAGACAAATAGTAAAATGGCATACCTAACTCTAACTGCATCAATTATTACATTAAATGTAGAGAACCAAACACTACAATTAAAAGACAGAGATTATGAGAATGGCTTAAAGAGGCACTCCTTAAATAGAGAGACTACAAATAGTTTGAAAGCAAAAGACTGAAAACATATGCCCCGTGCAAATGAAGGATAAGAAAGCTGTAGTGGTTGTATCAATATCAAAGTAAACGTCAAAACGAGGACTACCATCTGAGGCAGAGATGGACATTTAATTCATCAGAAAGCTATGACAATCCTAAATGTGTATGTATTTAGCGTTTCAAACTACATGAATAAAACTGATAGAACTATAGGGAGAAATGGACAAAGCCACTAGGCAAAAAAATCTCTAAAGACACTGCACATTTCTATAATAGAATAAAACCAACCATCGTGAACTAATGAACATCTATGAATACTATCTAACAACTGCAGAATACACATTCTTTTCAAGTGTACATGAAATGTGCACCAAGATACATGCTGGGACATAACACAAATATCAGCACATTTCAAAAGATGAAAGTGTTACAGGCTATGTTTTCTGACATAAATAGCAGTAAATTAGATAACAAGGATTCCTTTAAAATCCTAAAATATTTACAAGTTAAACATTTCTCTTAAAAATGAATCAAAGAAAAAAGTCCCAAGAGAAAAAAATATTCTGAACTCAATGACAATGAAAATATTACCTATCAAGATTTGGATTCAGCTAAAGCAATGCTTAGAGGAATTTTAAATGACTATATGAGAAGAGAAGAAAGGCTTAAAATCAATTATCTAAGTTTCCACTTTAAGCTAGAAAAAGAAATGTAAATTAAACTCAAAGTAAGTCGAAGAAAATAAATAATAAAGGTCGAAGCAGATATCAATGAAATAGAAAACAAAGAACAGGAAAAAAAAAAACCCAAAATTTGGTTCTTTGAAGAGTTATGATATACCCTGAAAAAGACTTATCAGGAAAGAAATGAGAAAAAAAAAA
The DNA here is from genome assembly GCF_054177405.1 of Leptonychotes weddellii. NCBI lineage: Eukaryota > Metazoa > Chordata > Mammalia > Carnivora > Phocidae > Leptonychotes > Leptonychotes weddellii. Next base: position 52,888,809 of record NC_138378.1, read on the forward strand.
CACAAATTATATCTGAAATGAAAGAGGGAACATCTTTAGATTCTACAGGTATTAAAAAATGTTAAGGGAATATTATGAAACATGTTTTGTCAATACATTAGAAAACATTGATGAAATGGACAAATTCCTTGAAAAACATAACTTTCCAAAATTGGCATGATGAAACAGAAAATCTCTATGCCTATTACAGAACAGAATTTCTTATCAAACTTTTCCTACAAACACAACTCCAGGCTCAGGTAAGTTTCACTAGTGAATTCCATCAAACATTTAAAGAAGAAATAGTACCACCCATATAAAAGCACCATCAGAACATGACAAGAGTTAAAAATAGAGCTACCCTATGACCCAGCAATTTCACTTCTGGGTATTTACCCCAAAGACACAGATGTAGTGAAAAGACAGTGCACATGCACCCCAATGTTCATAGCAGCAATGTCCACAATAGCCAAACTGTAAAAGGAGCCATGATGCCCTTCAGCAGATGAATGGATAAAGATGTGGTTCATATATACAATGGAATATTACTCAGCCATCAGAAAGGATGAATACCTACCATTTGCATCGATATGGACGGAACTGGAGGGGATTATGCTAAGTGAAATAAGTCAAGCAGAGAAAGACAATTATCACATGGTTTCACTCATATGTGGAACATAAGGAATAGCACGGAGGACATTAGTGGAAGGAAGGGAAAACTGAAGTGGGGGAAATCAGAGGGGGAGATGAACCATGAGAGACTATGGACTCCAGGAAACAATCTGAGGGTTTCAG
>NC_138378.1:52889682-52921888 GCF_054177405.1 Leptonychotes weddellii
GGGGAGGGGGGAGGGGGGATGGGGTAGTCCAGGGATGGTTATTAAGGAGGGCACATGTTGTAATGAGCACTGGGTGTTATACGCAAACAATGAATCACTGAACACCACATTAAAAAAAAAAAAAACACACAGGAGGAGGGGATACTTTCAAATCATTTTATGAGCCCAGCATAATCCTGATGCCAAAACCTAACAAGGGCATTAAAAGAAAATAAAATCATAGAGCAGTATCTTCCATGACCTTAGATTGAAAAAACCTTGGCAAAATATAAAGAACTGCTATTTTTGCTATTATTAATGACTGAATTATAGTTACTGAAATATAGTTTATATACAAGATAAAACTGCTTTGTTTCCTTATATAGGAATCCCATACACCCTGCATTTAGAAGATACAGGGCTGTATCACCCCTTGTGGAAGGATAAATGGGAACGAATGCACAGCCTGAGCTCTGAAAAGCAAGGCCTTGTCATTAGAATGGGCCTCCACATCAGTCCATAACAACCACATCCCCTAGACCTTCCTTATCACCAGTACGGAACAAAGCTGCCAAAGGAACTGGTGAAAAATCTCCAAAACACAGTATTATTGACCACTCAATAAATATGTGTTTAATTCATTAATTAATTGGCTAATCCAGAATTACTGAGTAAAATCCAAGTAATGGCAATTGCCCTGATTGAAGGAGTGCTCCTCAAGTGGGGTGTTACTGACATGTTGGACAGGGCACTCCTGCTAGGTGGGCTATCTCACACTCCATAAGACTCCCCAGGCCCTATATTTCAGGAACAACTCAAACCAGTATGTCATCAGAAAATAAATAAAAACAAAGACAAAACACACCCTCACCCATCTCCAGACTCCCTGTTGGAGGGCAGTACTACTGGGAGTTCAGGACCAAACTTCTAAACAGTGTGTTTAGAAAAACTAGCCCATCACATAAGAGAGGCCACAACAGGAAAACGGCACATTCTCCCTGAAACCACACAAAGCTATTGTCTTAACAGCCTCCTAAAGGGGTTTGCGCATCCCAAGGGATGAAGAAGACATCTGCTGGAATATGTACAACTTCTATTTATTTTTTTATTTCATCTTTAAAAGGACTAAGAATGAAATTAAGCAATATTTAAGCAATGTTTAATAAGTGGACTGACAATCATATATCTATGTAACAAACATATACTGGGGGTCCATGTACATTTTTTATGGATAAGGATGTGAGATCAAAACAAGCTCAGAGGCCTGTGGTTTTGGGGGGCCCTTCAGAAGTGATGCAGCCCCCTCAAAGGCTAAAGGATGGCATGCTGGTTGGGTTTCCCAACCAGCGTTGCTTTGTGAGTACTATACCTTCACAATGAGGGAATCCAATCTGTGACAGAATCTGTTTCAAGGTCAATTTGCTGCTCTTAAGCCCATGCAGTTTTAGCCATTCCTCGGATGAGATGAGACTCTGCCCGGCCAAGTCTGTTTTGGTGTTGCTTTGTCCCTCTGGCCCCTGCAGCTGCGGCTCAGAGATGGCGGAAGATGAGGCTGATAACTCCATCTCTGAATTAGGATCTAAGTCACAGAGACCTCCCATAAGGGCAATTGTCAAAATCAGACTTCCTGAAGACTTGGAAACAATCTAACATCAACAGAGGATGGGTTTAATATTAATTACAGCACAGTCATTAAGTGGAATTCAATCTATCATTAAAAATGTTTAATACAGATGCATATTTGCTGACAAAGAAGATATCCACATATATTGCTAAAATGTAACCATAAAGTTCAATATCCATCCATACATCAGCATATGTACACAGAGAAAAACATCTAGAAAGGTAACTGCCAACAGTTTATAGTAGTTTTATCTGTGTGGTGGGAATATATGTAGTTTTTGCCTTTTCTATGTTATTTAAAAGTTCACATTATTTAAACATTTCTGAAAGTGGCTTCACTTTTATAATCAGAAAAAATGCAAAGCTCTTCCATTTTAGAAAATACACATTCGCTCCTGAACCTTCATTACACATCAGTATTCCAATTATAATTGCACCTGACCTTTTACTTCCAAAGAAAATACAGAGGGCAAAACCCTGAGAGAAACATACCTGTTCTACAGGTAGAGTGTCTAAGGGGGAGCTAGCGACAGGGTGGGAACCAGATCACAGCTCAGCCCAGCAAGAATACATGGATTCACTTTCCAAATGTTTTATTTTAAAGTTGGACTTAAACATTCTGAATCATGTAGCCAGCTGTTCTGGGACCAACTGAACTCCAGGCAATATGCTACATATTAAACTTATCTAGACCTGCCTAAATATAGCTCCTGTACACAAGAGGGAAGGAGTGGCCCAGACTGTAATGCAATCTTAACCCACTCACCATAACTTCAGGCAGGGAGAAAAAGAAAGGTCTGCTTACCTCTGTACCCAGAGTATGAAACACATATGTTTGTTCCCTGGACTGTAAAACTTTTCAACAACAGAAATATTCTCTTTTCCCATTTCTAAAACTCCAACCACATACCCTGCAAGTCTCTGTTATGATATGAAAATCAGTCAAATACAGAAATCAGTTGGACATAAGCTAGGGAGTTCTCATGAAACAATATTAGATATATTATTATTAGCAATGAATGAGTTACGCATGGATAAGCACTTGATAGACTGGAAAGAGCTATGTCCAAATAAATTATTTAAGAGTCATTATCCTTTAGTAATTGTACGTTATTTATATGCCCACTTTTACTCCAAGTACCTTTTTACCCCCAAGTTCCCAGTCATACGAGCTATTCAGTTTGGGCTTCTCCTACTTTAGACTCACAGAACATGAAAACAAGAACAGACTTCAGCTTTCTTTTTGAGATCTGTCCAACAAAGACTGCCAGCTGAAGGACTTTTAAATTTGGCTAACGGTTCCCATAGAAACAAGAAAAGGAAGCTCAGAATAAAGATTTTTGATTATTTCATCATTTCCAGTTCATCTTTCTTCTCCCTAACACACACTCACCCACGTCCTATGTTCTTCTTACTAGAGGGAGCTACATGTCATAGGTTAAAAAGGCAGAACAGCTATGTAAATTGTCCTTATAAGGCTCCTAGACTGGATTTTGGAAACAAAGGTTTCAGAAGAGTCGTACATTTTAAGGCCAACTCTTGCTTCCAAACAAAAGGCAATTGAATCCTCCAGCTAAGGTGCATGCCCCAGTGCCTCCTGCACTCACATGGCTTAAAAAAATTTAAATAAATATTTTTAAAAAGGTCTGGATGGCTCTACTGAATTTGAGAACCTGTATGAGTCATTCTTTTTTTTTTTTTTTGAAGAATTTATTTATTAATCCGACAGAGAGACACAGCAAGAGAGGGAACACAAGCAGGGGGGAGTGGGAGAGGGAGAAGCAGGCTTCCCGCCGAGCAGGGAGCCCAATGCGGGGCTTGATCCCAGGACCCCGGGATCATGACCTGAGCCGAAGGCAGACGCTTAACAACTGAGCCACCCAGGCGCCCCTGTATGAGTCATTCTGATTCAGATCTTGACTCTTAAGATTTTTTAGCCTGAGAAGACCCATATTATCAGAAATGAAAGCACCTGGACAATGGAAATAACCCAAGAAAACAGGGAAGGAAAGAAAGGGCATCTCCCAACAGAAGGGATCATTCCACTCAGACTGGATAAGAGATACTGTCAGAGCAAGGAAGCCTGCCAGAGCAATGATGCCAAATGACCTGACAAAGCAACCCCTCCACACATTGCCCACCTGCTTTCCTAGCTCCAAGCTGGTCTCAGGCGGTTCTCCTATGTGAAATCTTAAACTTCAAGGCCCATTTCAAGCTCTACCTCCTCCATTAAGCCTCTCCAGACCCCCTCACCAACCTTCTGCAGCATCTCCCCAGCAAAGCTCCAACTTGCACTTTGACACTTCACCAATATGACCTTGGGCACTTCAGATTCATCCTCGCTAGACTAAAAGAAGGTTCAGTGACTACAGGGACAAACTATATGAATGTCCTCAGCACAGTGCCTTAAATACAGCAGGCACTTTGTAAGGGTGCTGAATTGAATTGATCACTCAGAATTACTAAGAATACTGATTTTCAAACAAGGCAGCGATTTTTTAGTTCAAACAAGGCTAATATCAGGAAATAGCTGTCATACTATAAAGACATACTATCTTCCAGATATTACTTTGTTGTTACTATTATTACTGGGATTTTTCAGGATTTCTTCATCTGAGGTTATTACAAATTGGGGAACAGAGGAATCCAGAAGCAAGAAACAACAAATCCAGTAGAACACTGCCCTGTTTTAAAAGCTATCCCAAGAGCAAAATTTGGGGAAATAGGAAGGGATTTCCAAAAGAGAATGAAGAAGTATAAACAGGGGGAAAAAAGTGAAAGTCTGAGCTAAAGGTAGGAGCAGGCAGGCAGAGCTTGGGGAAAAAATAGAAAGGTTAAGTGGGCACAAGTAAAGGCCCCAACTAAGGGAACCAGAGGCGCCAAGGGCAGTCAGCCTGTGCTGCTAAAGTCTGCCCACAGGGGGCAGCCAAGAGATGCCCCAGGTCATCCTGAGGTGAGCACCTTGAGGAAGTTCGCATGGCTTAAAAGAGTAGTTCCTATATGGTCAGAGATTGAGGCACAATGCACAGATTCAAGTCCATTAATTCAGCTTAAACATTAGGTATACTTCTGGTTTATTATCAACACCCACAACTTCCTATATCCATTGCTGAAAATGAAGTCTAGATTCGGTGGATATATCTTGTGATTTATGTGAGTTTTGAATTACAATTTTTCCAGGGAGAAAGGAAGCTGGGATGAAGCCCCATGGGTATCCTGTTGCAACTCTCCTCCAGAAACCCTTAATCTACTCCTCGCTCCATTCTCCTGCCCTGAGGAGCAAGTCTAGCCTGTGATCATCTGCTCAAATAATGTGGGCAGAGGCAAGGAGACTGAAATGGACTGGCCCACAGTTGAGAAAATGGGGTCAAGAAAAGAAAATCTAAGGATAATAGGTCTGCTCTAGGAAGGTCTAGGAAGGAAGAAGAAAGAAACCAAGAGCTCCCAGGAAGATAAAAGTGGAAACTAAAACTAATTAAGTTGTATGCCCATATAAAAAGAGGAAAAGAAAATGGTGCTTGTCTTAGTGATGTGATTGTGAAAACCACGTACTTGTAGAAGAATGGAAGAGAGCCAGAGGATATTCCAGACCAGAAAGTTGTAGAAAGCTGTAATCCACGCAGATCCCTTTGTTTTAGACTATTCATGTTATTATTATTTCCTAAAAATAAATTTCTACTGGGGCGCCTGGGTGGCTCAGATGGTTAAGCATCTGCCTTCGGCTCAGGTCATGATCCCAGGGTCTTGGGATCGAGCCCCACCCACATCGGGCTCGGGGCTCAGCGGGGAGCCTGCTTCTCCCTCTCCCTCTGCCTCTCTCCCTGCTCATGCTTTCTCTCTCTCTCTCTGTATCTGTGTCTCAAATGAATAAATAAAATCTTAAAAATAAATAAATAAATTTCTCCTGGTTCTTGTATTAACTCCAAAGCCCATGTGCACTTCACCTTCTTATTACTGTTGGCCTATGGTAAGACAGAAACCAAGAAAGCTGGTTCTCCACCAGAGCAGCTGAGCTTCACTGGGAGCGGGGTAAGGTGGGAAGAGCTTTGCAACAGGAGGGGTCGGGTACCCGTGTCTCAGCCTGACCCAAAGAGTAGTTCAGTGAACCTGGAAAAGTGGCTGAACTTTTGTGGAGGGCAGTGTAAGTCGGAAACCGCGTAATTCCAAGCTTTCCCTCCAGGGAAACCTCGGCGCCTCGAAGGCTCTGGCGTGGAAGGGATCGCATCCCACTTACTAGGCAATCTGTCGGATGAAAGACAAGAAGGTTCCTGTTTAGCAGCCGCCCTCCCATCCTCTGGGGGCCCTGTGACCCCAAAGGGCCGGTGAGGCGCGCATCCCGCTGGTTGGTAAAGCAGCAACTCCAGCAGGCGAAGGGTCGCCGCTTGGCGCGAAGAATTATTCCAGACGTTCGATTTCTCTGTGACCCCAGCGCGCACCGCGCGGCGTGTTGACCACGGCGTCGCCTCGGTTGCTCGGACGCGGCCAATCACGGAGCGGCTCCCTGAGCCGGCCCCGCCCTCAGAGCGCGCGCCCAGGGGAGGCGGGGCCAGCGGGCCGTAGGGGCGGGGCTCCGAAGCGAGTTCAGGGGCGAGGTGGAGAGAGTGGGTGTCCGGGATCCCCAAGGCGCTTTGGGACCCAAAGCAAGAGCCCCACGCTAGGGGACAGGGTGGATGGCATTGTCCCCTGCGCTTACTGTTACCGAGAAAATTAGCAACGGCGGTGAATATTTATTAAGTTAACAAGCAGATAAGCACGCAGAAGAGCGCCGGTCAGGGGCGAGAGCGCGAGCAAATCGTGGAGGAAGGCGCCCAAGGCGGGAGGGAGGCCAGTGCACCGCAGGAAACATTACGGTTAACTTCTGTACCTACTTTAAAGCGTGCAGAGCACTTACATCTGCGTAATTTTGTTTAATTTTCACCTGAACGGTGTGAAGAGCTATTGTTCTTCATTTTACAGTTGAGGGAAAGAAGCTTAAAGAGGTGGGGCAGTTTGTTACAGATCGCTCAGCGGTGGAGCTAGTGTGAGTGAAGCTCAGACAGGTGAGACTGAGCTGCAGTTTTGGAGGAGGGGCTGCCAGTTACCAAAAATACCCTTATCTATTAGGTAGGGGTATTCTTATAGCATTATTTTCTCCATTCGGCTTTATTCTTAACCCTAATTTTTACCGTGTCAAGTAAGCAAGGAGCTCAAAATAGAGGCCTCTGGTTTTTCAGTCACTTGGAAATAAATTTGTGTTTAATGAAAAGCATCTTTAAATCCTTAATAAAAGATCCCACAGGCAAGTATTGTTTTACTATGTTGGGGTATTAAAGTGTGGATTTAGATTTTAAAACTCAAAAAGTGACCAGATCATTTGTAGGTTTTTGAGTCAAATATCTAATAAAAACATGGTTAACAGTAAAACTGAACAATTCTGGGGGCGCCTGGGTGGCTCAGTCGTTAAGCGGCTGCCTTCCGCTCAGGTCATGAGCCCAGGGTCCTGGGATCGAGTCCCGCATCGGGCTCCCTGCTCCGCGGGAAGCCTGCCTCTCCCTCTCCCACTACCCCCTGCTTGTGTTCCTGCTCTCGCTATCTCTCTCTGTCTGTCAAATAAATTTTAAAAATCTTAAAAAAAAAAAAAAAGAAAGAAAGAACTGAACAATTCTGTCCCCCCGCCAAAAAAGTCTACTTCATCCACAAGATGTTATTTTTTCTACATTCTTTTAATGCCTTTATAACTTTAAAAGTACTAACAGGTTTGATCTCAGATCACAAATCATTCCATAAAATTATCAGATTGTATACCATTGGCCTTATAGATGGCACCTGCAGCCACACCACCAGAGAACAAACAAAAATTCAACAGTACCAAAAGATTGTGTGCAGAAGGGAAGTACTACAGCAGCCACACCCACATTTGCCAATGCCACAGTAATCCCGGCTGTCCACACCCTGCCAGACTAATGTTATTGGGTCTCATGGGTTAGATAGAGGGCAGAGCATTCACCCAGCCAAACCCACTGCCTTACATAGTCCCACAGGCACTCCTTTCCTCACCTTCACCCCATGCATTCTCCCTTCCCTGAGACACTTGCCACTTACATGCAAGTGACTGCAGATGACTCTAAGCTTTTGTCAATTATATGTATGTGCCTGCATGCGTAAGTTCATATGAAAATGTTAAGCATTAATTACTTAAAGTATAGATAGACAAGTAAGCAGAAGTTGAGGTCCTTTTGAAGTATTGCATAGTTGATTCTGACTTCAGTTCGGCTAGCCACAGGATGGTTCACCTCATTTTTGTGTGTGGCGTGGTCTGGAATAAGAATACCTTTAGCACAGTTGTGATATATCATTGTTCTGAACTTGAACACATTTGCTTTGGATTTACGTTTCACAGATCATTTGTATCCTACTCTCAACCTTAATAATTGGCATTTATCGTGTCACTCCCAACCTTAGCTTCAGACTCTTTGCCACTGCCCACAACATAAATGCTCCAGCAGAAATACTAGCCTGGTCCCTGCCTCTGACCACATACCCTTACTCAGACCCCCCCCCCTCCTTTTGCCTGGATTACACTAGCTTGGGAGCCACAGAGCCCCAGGTCTCTTCAGGGTCAGCTCAAGCTCTTCTCTCTTCATGGACACTAAGGCCACAATAATTTTTCTCCCCCTGTCCAGACTCAGAGCATCGTTGGCAGTTGGCACTCTTGGCAATGGTGTACTGCCTTGTGAGAGCCCTTCCATTGTTATTTGACCCTTGTGCTGTTTTTTCAGGTTGAATGGTTTTTCTTTTTCTTTTTTTTTTTAAAGATTTTATTTGTTTATTTGAGAGAGAGAGAATGAGAGAGAGAGCACATGGGGGGGGAGGGTCAGAGGGAGAAGCAGACTCCCCGCTGAGCAGGGAGCCCGATGTGGGACTCGATCCTGGGACTCCAGGATCACGACCTGAGCCGAAAGCATCGCTTAACCAACTGAGCCACCCAGGCGCCCGGTTTTTCTTTTTCTTTAAACAAGTCTATTACCAGCACTACATGTGCTTATGATCATGATTAGAATCTTTTGGGGGTGGGCGGAGGTCGATGAAACCAAGGGAGAAAAAGTGGTTTTCCTAACCCCACCACAAGAACGGGAACCAGACGAACAGTAGAATATTGACTCAAGGGAATCATTTATAGGGTGAGAAAGAGTCTGAGATGGACTTAACACAAAAGCACTCCCTTGGAAGACGAAGGCTGGGGAGAGCAGGGGGAATGGAGCAACTAAGATTGCAGTCACCGTTGAGCCTTGCTGGGCACTGTTGGTCCAGGATGTTTGGGCTGTCAGGGGCTGCCTTGAGAGAGGTGGGTGGGTGGGAGCAGGGGAAGGCAAAAGTCCAAATGGACATTTGTGTCGACTATGATGTTCTGCAGTTCATGGTTCACTATTTGGGGAGTGACTGCAAACCTGTGGCTCTCAATCTAACATCTTTTGTGAGGAACAGAGCTGTAAGACGTAACTGTTCTATTCTTGATAATTACGATGTTCAAGGTTCGCCAACATGCAAAACAATAGCTAGAACTTATTGAATGCCAGACACTGTTCTAGGCATTTTAAATATATCGCTTCTTCCAATCCTTACAAAAGCTCCAGGAGGAAAATACCATGATTATTCCCACTTTACAGATAAGTAAACTAAGACATAAGATTAAGCAACTCCCCCAAGGCCACTCAGCTAGCGAATTGTGAACCCAGAATTTGAACCCAAGCAATCTGTCTCAGTACCCTGCCCCCTTAATTAGATGCTGTGTTGATCAATTGTTGGCCCTTATTTCCTCCAAAAGAAATTTTCCGTCATCCCAGCTGTACGGTGTTCATTTAGAACTGGATATTGATGCCACAGTGAAAACCTCACTGGTTTTGAATGGGTTTTTAACAGCACACACCTCAACATTAAATGGCATAAAGCAGGTCTGTTTTCTAATTACCCCTCCCTCCCACACTTCCTTTTTGTTGTTGTTGTTAATGTTTGCAATGTGCCATTGTTTTTAAAAGAATTGGATGCCTTTTAGTCTATTACTATATCCTAATAAGTAAATGAAGAAGAATTGAATAATATTTCATCTAAACAAAAAAGTTCCAAACATTTGGAAATTTAAAATCACTCTTCAAAATAGATACTTATACTAAAAGCTGGCAAAAACAATACTCGTGGATGAGAGTTCAATCATATGGAAATTATATTCAGGAATGGGCCTGAATCTTGCCTTGCTGGGTCATCCTCTTCCTACGGTTTCCGAGGAGAGAAGTACACACACAGGCCAATGGCAATGGGCAACAGGTGTTTCCCTGTTTTAGGTCCCTCCAACCCAAGGGCAGGTTGACCCAGCAACCCTACATGTGTACAGGACTTGGGCAAAGAGCTAGGGCCTCTCTCCCCTTCTAAGCTCGGGTCTTTCTACCAGCTCCTTCCCATGCCTGGCAGGCAAATATGTAGCACAGCTTATGTGGGAGGAAGAAAGAAAAGAGGGCCTGCCCACTAGAAGAGGTAAGCCCTGGTTTGGCTTCCCTCTTTTCCCCTTGGGGAAAGAGTAAAGTGCCAGAGAGAGAAACACACCTGGTGGATAATTTCACACTCGTAAACTTGGCACCATCAACATCCTGGAATCTGATCCAATTAGATCAATACTCCTACTTCTTCAGGAGTGAAGAGAGAGAGGAAAGAGAGGAGAAGGATAACATTAGAAGAATTAGAACATTCTCATTGATGAATTTAATTGTAAAAATCCTAGGTAAAACAGTAGTAAATGGAATTTAACAGAAGATTTTTTAATCATTGTTTTAAAATTGTGAAAGTACCTACCTTTCTGCCAAGCAATTCCACTGCTAGGTTTCCTTGATGCCACAGTGAAAACCTCACCAGATTTGAGTGAGTTTTTAACAGCACAAACCTCAACATTAAATGACATAAAGCAGGTCTGTTTTCTAATTACCCCTCCCTCCCACACTTCCTATTAAGTTTGCAATGTGCCATTGTTTTTAAAAGAACTGGATGCCTTTTAGTCTATGAACTAAAGAACTAGTCTTTTAGTAAATGAAGAAGAATTGAATAAATTTTTATAATGCAAAAAAGCAAAATAATGGAAATCACCTCCATGTCCACCAATAAGGGAGTGATTGAAATTATGGTATATTCTCATTGTGATATGACAGCAGTTTAAAAGAGTAAGATTTTTTTTGTTACAATATAGAAAAGTTCCAAGGTGTACTGTTGAGATTCTTTTAATCAAATTGCAGAACAAATACATGCAGTATAGCGCATTTTGTGTTAAAAAACATGCGCCTTTATACACGCAAATGCATTGATGCATTCGTGTTTGTTTCCACTCCTAACCCATTGGCCAGAGCAAGTCACATGGCCCATCTAATTGCTAGGAGATGGAGAACTATGGGGAGGGAGCACAGCGGAATCCCTGGCCCCTGGGAATTTCTCTGCTGTATAAGCCAAAGTTTAGCCTTTGGAGAACAGGAGCCAGAAAGAGTTGCGGGCACTCTGCTTTCCACTGTGCAATAGCCTTCACCTGAGGAAATGAGGTAAAGAACAGGCTGCCTGGTGGAATGTGGCGGCAAGGGCATGCGGAATATACAGAGAGCTGGGAACAAATACACACACGCCTCTCGGTCTAGCTTCATCTAAAACTATATACAGCTATCCCTTGACAACGCGGGCTTGAACTGCGCAGGCCCGCTTATACATGAATTTTTTTCAATAAACACAGTACAGTAGCGTAAATGTATTTTCCTTATGATTTTCTTAATAACTTTCTTTTCTCTAGCTTATTTAATTGAAAAAATATAGTATAAAAAAAGAACATAGTATATAACACATACAGCATACAGAATATGTGTTAATTGACTGTTCAAGGGTCAACTGTGCTGACATTTTCTTGCTCAAATGGAAATGTTGTCACAGAGATAGGGTTTATAATAATTATATGCCAAGGGCTTTTGTAAAATATGAAAAATGATCATGTGAAGATTATCTCTATTCCTCAAGTATCTGTTAAAGACACCATTATGTTATCCTAAGTCAGCTTTCAAATGCCCTATGCTTCCCTGGGAGTTTAGTGCTATGGAAATGTGTGCCTTTTGTTGAGCTGGTGCTTTTTTGTTTCTGCTTTTGCTTTTTATTATGCCTTAAACTCACCCAGAGTATCTCTCCAGTATCTTCAGCGTCCCTCATCTCTTTCAGCTCTCAATCAGAATTATTCTACTCTGGTCTTAAGGTTTTTGTGGGTGCATAAGGGATGGGCTGTTAAGTGTACCTCAGTGCCTTCCAAGAAGAGAATAGGGCATAAATAAAACCTCCAACAGAGAAAGAGAGGTATCTTTGTGTCCTCCAAAGCCAGTGTGGTTTGGGAGAGTTGCTGGAAAAAGTAGGGGCCCAGAGACCACTCCACCTCTGGGAACGGGCCAATGGTCTCAGAGCTCGGAAACTTGGGGTGAAAGGGGCCCTGCCCTCTTCTTCACTTAAGGCTTCTCCCCCAGCTCTCTACCTTGCAGGAGGTGGAGGATCACTCCGTGGCTAAGGCTTCCAAAGGGCAAGAGAGCCCCCAAGGCCTCACTCACCTGGAGCCCCCAAAGCCACTTCCTCTCTCCAGTTGGCAGGAATTTGCCTCCACTCTCCAAGCCCCAGAGCCCAGTCTTCCAGCTCAGCTTCACATGTGGCCTTCCTCCTAACCAACTGAGTTAGCCCTGTTCTGGAATCATTAACAGATAATGGAAGGAGATTGTTGATTTTTAACTGCAGTAAAAGTTGAAGCAAAATTCCCAGAAAGTCATTATATAAATGCCACTTTTTGTCTTTTGAAGTCCTCTTTAATTGAAAGAATGGTTTTAAGAGAGTACATATTTAGTAGGCTTCTTCCCTCCGTGGAGAACTTTTCTAACATCATGATGAATGCCAACCTCAAATCCCTTGCAAAGCTGCAAGCCTCAGTCTTTAAGATCCAAACTGCATTTCCTGAAACAACAGGACAAGGAGTAAATCATGACTAATGTGAAAAAGAAATCTCATAGAGCCATTCCGTGAAAGAATAAATTCATTTAAATAAGAGGAGCAAAAAGTAATCTCTCTCCCTTTACTGAAATGTATCCATTAATTGGCTATATAAAATTAGGTGTCAGGTACAGAGGGCATATCTGTCTTTATTCCCTTGTCTATTTCAATACACATGGGTGTCTCAGTGACTACACAGTTGATTATTGTAATCAGGTGGCCCTTTGTTTTAAATAGAACTTACAGCTTGGAGGCTTATCTGCCAAACGTCATCAAACGGATAAATATCAAACAATTCGGGTGCCCGGGTGGCTCAGTTGGTTAAGCGACTGCCTTCTGCTCGGGTCATGATCCCAGAGTCCTGGGATCAAGTCCTACATCGAGCTCCCCCTGCTCTATGGGGAGCCTGCTTCTCCCTTTCCCTCTGTCTGCCATTCCCCCTGCTTGTGCTTTCTCTCTCTGTGTCAAATAAATAAGTTTTTTAAAAAATCTTTAAAACAAACAAACAATTCTGTCCCTGCTGTTCCTTCAAAGCATTACCGGATTTATGGTTGGTAGAGAATATGAAGCTGAAGGAATTGCCAAGGATGGTGCCAAGATGGTGGCTGCTGTGGCCTGTGCCGAAGCACCTAAGATAACTGTCATCATTGGGGGATCTCACGGGGCTGGAAACTATGGGATGTGTGGCAGAGCATACAGCCCAAGATTCCTCTACCTGTGGCCAAACGCTCACATCTCAGTGATGGGAGGAGAGCAGGCAGCCAATGTGTTGGCCACAGTAGCAAAGGACCAAAGAGCACGTGAAGGGAAACAATTCTCCAGTGCTGACGAAACAGCCTTAAAAGAGCCCAACATTAAGAGGTTTGAAGAGGAAGGAGACCCTTACTACTCCAGTGCAAGGCTGTGGGATGATGGAATTATTGATCCAGTGGACACCAGACTGGTGCTGGGTCTCAGTCTTAGTGCAGCCCTCAACGCACCAATCCAGAAGACTGACTTTGGCATCTTGAGGATGTAACTGGAATATAAGGCGTCTTCCATGGGACATGTACCAAAAATTCTATTCTATCCAAAGTGTAGAAAGAGGGAATATAAAGGGTAGAGAAATCAGAGACAATGGACCAATGGGCCTATGCACTGAATAAAGATGCTTACTAGCTCTGCGACCTTGGTCAAGTTAATTACACTCTCTGATCAAGCTGCCAGGACAGACACAGCACTGAGACAGAAGGAGCCTGGCTTTGGACCAGAGGGTGGAGTGCAAACACACTAAAGGGTCGATGCCCACAGGAGGCCCCACGCCATGGAAAGAGGGGTGCTGGGGCCAGGTCTTTGGTGCCCTTGGACCTACCACGCCACATCGATGGGTGCTGGGGCCAGGTCTTTGGTGCCCTTGGACCTACCCAAGATGCTGGTCCAGAGGGCAGGAGAAGAAGAGAACATCACGGGCAGCCACACTCAGGGGTCCTCCCCCACCTCAACCCAGATTTGACTTTTGAAACTGGGTAATGGAAGTAGAATTTTCTGTGTTCTTCCTCCAGATATTATGTGATTCACTCTCTTAGCACCTGCAAGTCTTTGCTCAAATGTCACCTTCTCACTGAGGCCTGCCTTGACTGGAGCGATGAAAACTACAGACAACTCCCTCTCTCTCCCCTCATGCTCAGTCCACCTTCCCTGCCTGACTTTCCTTCATAGCATACATCGCTGTCCAACTTCTCTAACATTCTTAATTTTACATATATCTGTCTCTCCCCTGAGCTCTTGGAGAACAGACATCTTTGTCTATGTTTTTCACGGCACATTTGCAGAGACTGACAAGCAATAGTCCTCCGTGCAGCTTCGTGGAATGAATAAAGACGCAAGGAACCTAAATCCAGCTGCTTTTTTTAAAAAAAAGGATATTTCTGTAGGGTAATGATGTCATCAGACTAATTAACCTAATTAATTCCCTTAACTAGATAATCCACACTGAAAGACTTCTCTTCCTCCCATAGAATCGATCTGATAAGGCAGAAGGGTAAACTACAGATGATGCATTGTTTTCCACTGAAGCACAGATTTTTTTTTTTTCTACAACTCTATGTCAAAAGATTGGAGAACAAACACCTTTACGTGAGCCAAATTAAAATGAGGAATGTAAGATCTGTGTGTCATTTTTTTTATCGTTTCTACATTTTCAATTAGCTGGTTAGCAATGAGCTACAATCTCTTGAATAAGACAGTCTCAGCTATAATAGATTTTCTTTCACTGGACAAAAAGAGTAAAGAAAAGTTTTGGTGTTTCCTACTTTAACGAAAAGACAAAACAAAACAAAACAACAGGACTTGATTATCTTTTCCAAATGTAGTAAACTAATACCCGAGCCTTAAATAACCACTGGGAGAAACTGGCTGAAGGGTACCAAAGACTTCTCTGTACTATTTTTGCAACTTCCTGTGAATATATAGTTATTTCAAAATAAAAAGTTAAAAAAAACATTTAAGAATAGCACCAGGAGAGACGCCCAGAGAGTCAACCTTCCCCTTCTGGTAGAACGATAGTTGTCTGTTCAGCACAGGGAGAGAGGGACAAGGGAGGCCTGATCTGTGTATTCAAGAGGGATTTGCAAGTCTTACAGGAGACAGCATTTCTTCGCCCAAAGAAGGCATGGGTGTTACAAAACCAAAATAGCCTGAGCGGGCTGGAGCATGGAGAACTTGAAACTGATAGTAGTAGATCTTAGCAGGAGATGGAACTCATTCTTTTTCTCAGGTTTTAGGACTTTAGGTTTTTATTTTTAGACTGTTAAATATCAAAATGAATAATGGCAATAACACCAATGTCAGTGTCAATTGCCTGGTTTTGATAATGTGCTATGGTGATGCAACATGTTACACTTGGAAGCTGAGGAAGAGTAAAGGGAACTCTGTACTATTTTTACAAATGCCTCTGAGTCTATAATTAGTTTAAAATAAAAGTTTTTTTTTTTAAAGGTGGGATATGGGGGCACCTCGGTGGCTCAGTCAGTTAAGCATCTGCCTTTGGCTCAGGTCGTGATCTCAGGGTCCTGGGATCCAGCCCGGCTTTGGGCTCCCTGCTCAGAGGGGAGTCTGCTTCTCTCTCTCCCTCTGCCCGCCCCCCTCACACACGTATGCGCTCTTTCTCTCAAATAAATAAATAAAATCTTTAAAACAAAATTTTTTAAAAATGTGGCATATGTTTCAAAGTTTATATAGTTGACTTTATGAGCTTTTGTTGATTATACTTGTTCTTGACAGAAGCAGAAGTTCTCTGAGATGTTGGGTCCAGTGTAAAGTTGGATGCATTTTAGGGTAGATTATGGACCAAGTTAATGTTAAGAGTACCATTTCGAAGGTGTTGGAACTTTTTCCATCAGTGTCTTAAGGATCATCATAAAAAATTAAGAAGCAGAAATGCTTTTTATACCATTAAGGAAGGAAGGACAGACCCAAGAAAGCTTCCTTCGGCCCGTAATAGTCAAAAGTCTAGTTTCCAGTGAAGAAAAAGCCTTGATTGTTTCTATTCTCTCTGCAAATGTTTTCAAAGTCAAAGCTTTGCAGGAGACTTCTTTTCACCTACACAAACCTAAACTCAGACATGGGCCTATTATGCAAGTTTCTCTTGACAGAAACAATGGCATGGGGTGCCCAAATGCACAATCGTCCCATTACTCTCATTACACCAGGGCTCTGGGTGTTCCTGGTCTTCTTGGGCACCTTAATGCCAGGCATTGGGGCTTTGTCAATGCAGGGCCGTCTCCAGACATCCTTTGTGATGTGAAATGTTAATCTTCAGCTGTGTCACGAATCGAACTCCCAAAAACCACTGCGTTATCTGCCCTCTTTCTTTGCTAGTCTGTCCTTTGCCCTGGAAGCATCGTTGTGTCCACCGAGGAGACTCACAGTTAGGGATGGGGAAAGATTTCTTTGCAGACTGAACAAACTAAAGGCGTTCTGTTGCCTCATTTAGAAGAATAATAAGACCACAATTGTCTAGTGACAGTCATCTTTTAAAATAGACCTTCTCGGGGCACCTTGGTGGCTCAGTCATTAAGCGTCTGCCTTCGGCTCAGGTCATGATTCCAGGGTCCTGGGATTGAGCCCCACATCGGTCTCCTTGCTCAGCGGGAAACCTGCTTCTCCCTCTCCCACTCCCCCTGCTTGTGTTCCTGCTCTCGCTATCTCTCTCTCTGTCAAATAAATAAAATCTTTTAAAAATAAATTAATTAATTAAAATAAAATAGACCTCTCTAAGGAATAGGGGATTGTTTTGAGAAAGTAGCTTTTTGTGGTGTCAAGGGACAGTCACTGTTGGAGGGAAAATTTTATCTGATGTGTTTCAGCTGGGAAGGGTGCCCTACAGCTTGTTAATTCCAGCAGTGTAAAAAGTACTCTTTTGCCCTACTATAGTAGGAAACATAGAGGTAGTGCTTACTAAAAATGAAGGTCACCTTTTTGTGACCTCATTCTTGTATTTAAGATCCCTTCTCACAGTTCTTTCTTTTATGAAAGCAAATAAACAGTTTGTGTATCCTCCACAGGATTTGTAGCTATAAGTAGAAGGATGCTGTCCTATCTTCCAAAAAGCAACTTATATGAGAAATTAGAAACCCAACCCTTTCTCAGATTTAATTTCATTTAAGTAAATTTTTGAGTTTGAATTTCACTTAGAATTTGCATTTTTTTCTTGCACACATGGTCGTCTAATAGTTAAATCCATATAGCCAGGCACCGTGCTATAGGGCTATAAGTAATCAAGACAAGCGCACTCTTTTCCCTTAGGAAATTTGCACCTAAATTACAAAGTCATCAATAAATAAAGACTAAATATATATCAAGTGAAGGTCTGTAATGGTACAAAACTGTAATCAACTTGAGTTTCAAACAAGAGGCCTTGGTTAAATAAATTATGGTATATATAAACAAGCCATTAAAAACGATGTATAGCAGACCTTGGAAAGGTTGAAACACTATAGTAAGTAAAAACAAAAAGATTCCAATGTAATATTCTCTGTGTAGTGTACCAGTACTAAAAGGAAGTATAAGTAATTGTAGGTCCCCAGAGGTTATCTCCAAATGGTATGCAGTTTTCTTCTTCTTCCTTTTCCTTTTTGTAGTTTTTAGGTTTTTCATAATAAATGTGCATTATTTTGTAATTTGAGAAACTACTAACCATTGCCCCTTAAGTGAAGGGAAATGTATCCTTAATGTTATTTATGATATGAAAATCTGACACTAATCAATTCTTTTCTTTAAGAATGTGTATACATGATTGCTTGTCTGTGCCTGAGCTATCTCTGGAAGGAGACTCAAGATTGCAATATTGGTTGCCCCCCCAGAAAGGGGAAATGAGTGGTTTGGAACACAGGCAAGAAGGATTTTTCACTGAACATTGTTTTCTGTGTTCTGATTTGTATACCATGAAAATGTGTAGCCTATTCAAAAAATTAATTTAAAGGGGCACCTGGGCGGCTCAGTCAGTTAAGTGTCTGTCTTTGGCTCAGATCATGATCTCAGGGTCCAGGGATCGAGCCCTTTTATAGGGCTCCCTGCTCAGTGGGGAGCCTGCTTCTCCCTCTCCCTCTGCCCCTCTCCCTGCTCCTGCTCTCTCTCTCTCAAATAAATAAATAAAATCTTTAAAAATTTTTAATTTAAAGCTTGAAAATTAAAAAGTCAATCAGTATCAAGTGAAAGTTATCTTTGGCAGGCCTTCACCAATCATCACCTTAATGTCATTGACAAGCCTTTGGTGTCTGAGATCTCAACCAATATATTTGGTCAAGGCTTTTCCTAGCTAACTCACTACATGGAATGCCTAAGGAAACTGCACATCCCTAAAGCACTGTCATGGTTACTCTTTCCAGGAACCCAATTGTTGTGGGTGTAATATTTAATCGAATGTGCTCTGAAGTCATATATTTTTAAAGAAAATTAATAATGGAAATGAAAACACAAAATTAACACATTTTCATAGAGCATTCATGGATATCCATGCCATGTAAAGGCCAAATGACTGTTAAAGCTACCTCTATTAGCGAAGGTTTCACAACAGTTTGATAAAGACCAGAGGTGGGAAAATGGAGTCATCATGTCACATACAGTAACAGAGACTGCAGTAGAAACAATAAGAGTGTATACTCATTGCAAGTTCAGGTGTGGGCTCAGCAGAATAGCAGCATATCCAATATGTCAACTTGAATTGTATTAGGGTTTTTGGCCTTTTTGTGTTTATTTTATAAATCTCTTCTGGTTTAAAATTTTTATAGGTGTTAAACGCATAAGGATTTTATTATTAGCTTTATGTTGGTGAATTTAAGAAATATTATAATAAGGGCACCTGGGTGGCTCAGTCAGTTGAGCGTCAGACTCGTGATTTGGTCTCAAGTCATGATATAAGGGTGGTGGGATTGAGCCCCATGTTGGGCTCCATGCTCATGGGGAGTCTGCTGGAGACTATCTCCCTCTCCATCTGCCCCTCACCCCACTCACTGTGCTCACATGGGTGCAAGTGCGCATGCTCTCTCTCTCTCTCTCAAATAACAAATCTTTTTTTAAAAAGAAATATTGTAATGAAAAATAATGTAAGACAACAGTGGCTATCTTCTTTTCCTTCAAGAAACTCCACATATTCCTCAAGATAAAGAAACCCTGGCTTTTAGGGATGCCTGGGTGGCTCAGTCAGTTGGGCATCTGCCTTCAGCTCAGGTCATGATCCCAGGGTCCTGGGATTGAGCCCCACATTGGCCTCCCTGCTCAGTGAGGGTCTGCCTCTTCCTCTCTGTGCTCTCTCTCTCTCAAGTAAATAAATAAAATCTTAAAAGAAAGAAAGAAACCCTGGCTTTTAAAAGTTTGTCTTTGGACTTATCTACTACATGCATTAAGGCTCTAAAAGTCAAAGACTCTATCTAGTTTGCTTGCTACATGTACCACCTACTACAGAATTTACCAAATGTCTAGGAGCGCCTGGATGGCACAGTCAGTTAAGTGTCTGATTCTTGGTTTCAGATCAAGTCATGATCTCAGGGTTGTGGGATCGAGCCCCACAGATGCAGTGTGGAGTCTGCTTAGGTTTTCCCTCTCCCTCTACCCCCGCCATTCTCTCCTTCTCTCTCACACACAAATAAATCTTTAAAAGAGAAAGAACTTGCCGAATGTCTTTAACAATCAGTACTATAATTATGATAACAGATAAGTGCTATATTTATATTGCCCTTTCCCAACATTCTGGACACAACTGCAAGTTTAATGTTGATGTTTCTCAATGAACCCACCTTTAAGTCTCACCTCCTCAAAACAATTCCAAAGCCACATTATTCTTTGAAAAATTTATTGTGTTGGTTTAAAAAGCCTTAACTGGTGTCTTGGCCCTTAGTGATAATTACCACATACTCTCTGAGAAAAAATTTTGTGGCATATGGCCCACTGACAGACATGTGTATAGGCAGATGGGCCCATTCATCCCTTGTTCTCAGCACATACATTATTTCAGTAAGGGAATCAAGTCATCCATTGCCTGCTGCCAGCCAGCACATGGTTCTGAGGCTGGCAACCCAATAGACAAAACCAAAGAAAAACCAAGTAATGGTTTAGGGAAAGAAGAAGAATAACCTAGGAAACTCCCTAAACAGATGTGTTAACTGGTCTTTTAATAGGTAATTATATTCCTCACCTTAGCAGGTGAAGAAAAGAATGTTCATGATTTTGATAAGAGTTTGATGATTTGATTGTATGTGATAGCTTAGAATATGTCTTCTTAGATGTTCTACTGCTCAAAGAGGTGTGGTCAAGGTGGTATTCTTTTGCACATAGCAATTTTCAGCTCCTTCTTAGACTTGTCATTATCATTCTTGATGATATTATCATCACCATTACATAAGTATGAACTACAGGCTCATATGTTCTAAGTTCTAGCCAGATAGAAAAAAACATAACTCTTTACACTTTTCCTCAAGACAAGAAGGAGTATGCAGTTGAAATCTCCTGAATCTTAGATTCAGTACCATTTGGGATGGACCCAAGGAAAGGGGGATTACAATAAACACTCCTCATGTCCAAAAGAACTTATGTACATTTGCCCTCATCGCTAAAGTCTTAGAAAAGATAAGTGAGCTCCTAAAATTTCTCTATTTAGGCAATCTGGCTTACTTCTCTGTGTTTGTGCCTCTTCATCCAAAAAACTGTTATACTCAAGAAAGCTATAACTTAAGTAAAGCACTGAAAATTAAAACTAACTTGAAGCCATGTACAGTCAGCAAAGTTGTGTGAAAACATGCCAATATTAGATTTACAGGACCAGGATAAAACTTTAGAAATTATTGATTCTCCCAATCAAACTGGTACTTCAGAGTGGTATGGATTTTTTTTTTTTAAAGATTTTATTTATTTATTTGACAGAGAGAGAGACACAGTGAGAGAGGGAACACAAGCAGGGGGAGTGGGAGAGGGAGAAGCAGGCTTCCCGTGGAGCAGGGAGCCCGATGCTGGGCTCAATCCCAGGACCTGGAATCATGACCTGAGCCGAAGGCAGATGCTTAATGACTGAGCCACCCAGGCGCCCCTGGAGTGGTATGGATTTTTAAGGTAGAGAAGTGACAGCTGAACAATCTTAGGAGAAGGAAACAGTTGGTACTATAGAGGTCATTTACAACATTTACTTACAACTGCCCTAGGGAGACCTTCTGGGGAGTCTAGAAGTTCAAAATTATGTTTATAATAATACTAAGATATTATTTGTCTTTTTCACTGTGTTGACATTTGTATTGATGTCACAAAGCAGTGGTAGGTAAAACTACTGGAATGTTATCATGGAGTCTTGTGGTGGCACCACACTGTACTGGTAGTCATCGTTCTCTTCATTACATATAAAAGGAAAAAAGCAATTTCCCTTAAGAATGTCCTTGATGAATCAGCAAATATACTAATTGTATTAAATATCAACTCTTGAGTTATTTTAAAATTAAAATTATTAATTTTATTAAATCTCAACCCTCTTTAAACATTTGCTGTGACAAAATGGGAAGTACACACTATATACCAAAGTATATGGTTGTCTCAAGGATAACAGTTATGAGATTATTTGAGCTGTGAGCTGGACTAACCACTTTTCTCATATAATAACATTTTTAAAAAGATTTATTTATTTTAGAGAGAGAGAAATTGCACACAGGGGAGGGGCAGAGAGAGAATATTAAGCAGACTCTGTGCTAAGCACAGAACCCAATGCAGGGCTTGATCTCACCACCCTGAGATCATGACCTGAGCTGAAACCAAGAGTCAGATGCTTAACCAACTGTGCCACCCAGATGCCCCTCATATAATATCATTTTTACTTGAAAGAATAACTAACAGACATATTATGATGGTTCAGAAAAAAATTTCAAAGAAATAATGGCTGAAAATGTCCCAAATTTTATTTTAAAAACACATTAATCAACACATTCAGGAAGCCTGATGAACTCCAATTAGAACCACATACGCACAAAACCCACACCCAGACACATCATAGGAAAGATGCTAAAAGCCAAAGGAAAAAGAAAACCTTGAAAGCAGCAAGAGAAAAATGACTCATCACATACAAAAGACCTCCAATAAGATTAACAGCTAACTTTTCATCGGAAAGAATGAAGGCCAGAAGGCAGTACAATGACATATTCAAAGTGCTAAAGGAAAAGTACTATCAACAAATAATCTTATATCCAGCAAAATAACTTTTAAAAATTAAGGCAAAATAAAGTCATTTCCAGATCGATAAACAATAAGAGAATCCAAGGCTAGTAGGTCCACCTTGTGAGAAAGATGAAGGGAAGTTCTTTGAGCTGAATGCAGGTGACTTCATTTGGAAATTCAAACACACATACACACACACATACACACACACAGCTCCAGTAGAGGTGATTAGGTATTTTTAAAAGACAGTACAAATGTTGAAAGTGCAGTATAAATTAGTAACAGAAAGAAATTTATGAAATTCACAAATATGTGGAAAGGAAACAACACACTTTTAAAAAAACCAATGAGTCAAAAAAGACATTACAAGGGAAATCAGAAAATACTTTGAGATGAATAAAAATGAAAAGACCACTTAACAAAATTCCAGGATTCAGTGAAAGCATTGCTGAGAGGAAAATTTATAGCTCTAAACACCTATATTAAAAAAAAGAAGAAATATCTCAAATCAATAACCTAACTTTCCATCTTACTACACTGGGGGACAAAAAACAACAACAACAGCTAATCACCAAAGCAAGTGGAAGAAAGAAAATTATACATAGTAGAGTGAAAATTGATGACATAAATAATAGAAAAATAGGGGCATCTGGGTGGCTCAGTCAGTTAAGCATCTGCCTTCAGCTCAGGTCGTGATCTCAGGGTCCTGGGATCAAGTCCTGCATTGGTCTCCCTGCTCAGTGGGGAGCCTGCTTCTCCCTCTCCCTCTGTCTGCTACTCTCCCTGCTTGTCCTCACTCTCTCTCTGTCAAATAAATAAAATCTTTAAAAAAATAGAAAAATAATCAATGAAATTAAACTTGGTTCTTCGAAAAGTTCAACAAAATTGACAAACCTTTATGTAGATTAACCAAAGAAAGAGAGAAGACTAAAATAAATAATGAAAGAAGGGACATTACTACCAATCTTACAGAAATAAGGATTATAGTGCAGCATAAATCCTGACAGTTTTTTTTTCTTGTTTGTAATGCAAGTACCTGATTTAAGCTTTGATTGCAAAGGCAACCACTTCAAAGATGGCTGTCTTGAATAAACACATTGCCAGACACACAAATAGATAAAGAGCCACTCAGACTCCTTTGTTTTAGAGATCCTTGTTGATTTCAATAACTGACCATTTGGGCCCCTTGTTTTTATTCTTGCCACACTTTAAATTCCCACTGTTATGTTTTAAATTCACTAATAAAGAGTAAGCCTGTGAAATCCTAGGCCCCCACTGTTGACCCCAATAAAAGCAGAACCCCAGGCCCACGTGCTCACTCTCTCTCTCTTTCTCCCTACTCCCTACTTCTGTATGTGCCCCTCCTCCCCTGTGTGCTCTGTAATTTCCAGGTCTTGTAAGGAATAAACCTTTATTTTCCTAAAGTTTCCTGATGGTTATTGCTGAAGGGCTTCTTGCAATCATAATAAGAACCACAAGAGCTGGTCCAACCACAACACTGATGATCAGTAGGCTGAGACCAGCACACAACTATGAATAGCAGTAGGCCAACAAACTAGATAACTTAGATGAAATGGAAAAATTCCAAGAAGTACACAATCTATTGAAACTGACTTGAGAAGAACTAGAAGATCTGAATAGACCTATAACAATTAGAAATATTAAATTAGTAGTAAAAAACTACTGACAAAGACAAGTCCAGACCCAGAATGCTTCACAGGTGAATTCTAACATTTATAGAAGAACTCACACCAATTCTTTTTTTTTTTTTTAAAGATTTATTTATTCATTGGAGAGAGCGAGAATGAGAGAGAGTACATGAGAGGGGGGAGGGTCAGAGGGAGAAGCAGGCTCCCCGCCGAGCAGGGAGCCCGATGCGGGACTCGATCCCCGGACTCCAGGATCATGACCCGAGCCGAAGGCAGTTGCCCAACCAACTGAGCCACCCAGGCGCCCACTCATACCAATTCTTTACAAATTCTTCCAAAAAATTAATGAGAAGGAAAACCTTCACAACTTGTTATGAGGCCAGCATCATCCTGATATCTAAATTTTAAAAAAAAAACATCTCAAAGAAAACTACAAACCAAGATCTGTTATGAATATAGATATAAAAATCATCAATAAAATATTAATAACCTGAATCTGGCAATGTATAAAAAGTATACACCATAATCAAGTGGGATTCATCCAGGGAATGCAATATTAGTTCAATGTAACTTATCTTATTAATAGAATAAAAGACAAAACCCACATGAATATCTCAATAGATGCAGAAAAGCATTTGACAAAATCCAACACCCTTTCATGATGAAAACACAACAAACTAGGAATAGAAAGGAATTTTCTCAACTTGATAAATGGTATCTATGAAAAACCCACAGCTAACATCAAACTTAACAGTAAAAGACTGGATGCTTTCCCCCCAACATCAGGAATAAGACAAAAATACCTACTTTGGCATTTATATTCAACATTGTACTGGTAATTCTAGCCAGGTCAATTAGGCAAGAAAGTGAAATAAAAGGCATTCAGGTTTGCAAGGAAGAAGTAAAACTCCATTTTCAGATGACATGATCTTTTAAGAAAAATTAGAAATAAAAAAAAAACAAGTTCAGCTATAGTGCAGGGCTCAAGATCAGTACACAAAAATCATTTGCATTTTTGTATTTAGGACTAAAATTAAGAAAAGAAATGCAAAACTTGTAATTTGAAAATTACATAACATTGTTGAAAGAAATTAAAGAGCCCTAATTAAGTGCAAAGACATCCCTTATTCAAGGATTAGGAGACTTAAAATTAAGAGGGTAATAGTCCACAGATTGAGCTGTAGATTCAATGCAATCCCTATCAAAACTGTAGCTGGTTTTTGCAGATATTAACAAGCTGATCCTAAAATTCCTACAGAAATGCAAGGGACTGGGAATAGCCAAACAATGTTGAAAAAGAACAAAGTTGAAGGAATCACATGTTCTGATTTCAGACGTTGATACAAAACTACAATGATCAACCCAGTATGATACCGGCATAAGGATAAACATATAGAGCAATAAAATAGAATTGAGAGTACAGAAATAAGTCCTCACATTCATTGTCAATTGATTCTCATAAAGTGTGCCAAGACCACTCAGTGGGGAAAGAAAATTATTTCCAGAAAATGCTGTTGGGACAACTGAATATCATCATTCAAAAGAATGAAGTTGGGCTCCTTCCTCACGCTATACATAAAAATTAATTCAAAATGGATCAAAAACCTAAATGCATGTGAATGCTATCAATGAAAAATCTCAGAAGAAAATATAGGCTTAAATTTCATGACCCTGATTAAACAATGGTTTCTTAGATTTGGCACCAAATATACAAGCAAATAAATAAATAAATAAATCATCATTAAAATTAAAAACTTTTGTGCTGAAAAGGATATAATCAGAAAAGTAAAATGGCAA
Source organism: Leptonychotes weddellii (assembly GCF_054177405.1). Taxonomy (NCBI): domain Eukaryota; kingdom Metazoa; phylum Chordata; class Mammalia; order Carnivora; family Phocidae; genus Leptonychotes; species Leptonychotes weddellii. Next base: position 52,915,419 of record NC_138378.1, read on the forward strand.
TTCACAGAATGAGAGAACATATTTGCAGATCATATATCTGAGAAAGGACTTGTATCTAGAAGATAAAGACCCTTACAATTCAACAACAACAAAATAACCCAATTAAAAATTGGACAAAGGATCTGAGTAGATATTCCTCCAAAGAAGATATACAAGCACATAAAAAGTTGTTTAACATCATAATCATTAGGGAAATACAAATCAAAACCATAATGAAATAATCCTTTACACTCACTAGGATAGCAAAAATTTTTTAAAAGATAATTAGAAGTGTTGGACAGGATGTAGAGAAATTGGAACTCCCCTATGCTGCTGGTGGTATATAAAATAGAGTGTGGAAAACAATCTGGCAGTTCCTCAAAATGTTAAACACAGAGTTACCATATGATCTAGCAATTTCACTCCTAAGCATACACCCAAGAGAAAAGAAAATACATGTCTATAAAAAACTTGTACACATGTCTAAATAAATCTTGAACCAGATGCAAACTTTAAAGCAGCATTATTCATAATAGTCAAAAAGTGAAAATATGGCCAAACATTTATCAACTGATAAATGGATAAACAAAATCTGGTATATACATACAATGGGATATCATTCAGCAGTAAAAATAAATGAATTATAAAACATGCTACAATGTCGATGAACCTTAAAAACACTATGCTAAGTGAAAAAAAAACAGTCACAAAGGGCCACATACTGTTTAATTCCGCTTATATGAAATCTCCAGAATAAGCAAATCCATACAGACAGAAAATAGATTGGTGGTTGCCTAGAGCAAGACCATGGTGGCGGGGGTGGGGCGGGTATGCATAAGGGGAAATAAGGAGTGACTGATAATGGATACAAGGTTTCTTTGGGGAATAATAAAACTGTTCTAAAATTAATTGTGGTGATGGTTGCACAACTCTGTGAATATATTAAAAACCATTGAATTGTATACTTTAAATGAATGAATGGTATGGTATGTGAATTATATCCCAATAAAGCTGTTATTTTTGAAATTAGATAAGAGAATCTAGCTGTTCCCTATTCAGTCATTAAAAATATTTGCAAAAATAAAAAAAAAATATTTGCAAAAATATAAAACAATGCCACTTCTTCCCATTAAATTTTTTAGAAAATATACTTATTTTTCTTTAAAATATGTTGTTTATGTTAACACATAATGGGTTTGCTGGTATTTTTTAGTGAGCTAAATAGTTTTTGAAGTTTGTAGTTTTAACTTCTAATATGGTAAATATTGATAAATATAAATACATAAATTGTTATAAGAGATTATAAATGAGGACATGATACGAAAATGTATAAAGGAAATGAAATGAATTGAATAAAAAAATACCAAGGTAAAAATATTTACCATTTACATACTAGTGGTAAATACTACCAAAAGAGAAAAGCACTGCTGAAAATTGTTTGGAACCTTATTTAAAAACAATAAATAAATGTCCTTTTATAGTATTATCTGAAGATGCATGATACTCTACTTTCAAAATTAAAAGTATACTTAGAATTACTATTGATTCATTTAAAAACAAATCCTAACAAAATGGATATGCCTATTTACATATTTCAAGGCTAAGCTGTATTCTCCAAAGGTATCTTTAAAATTATTCTCATCATGTAGAACTTTAGTTAGCTGGTGATATAATAATGGCCTTGCCATGGAGAAGGGCACAGATGATGTCAATTGGGCAATGCCAGATCCAACAAATGGTTGCTGTGAGGACAAATGGGGCCCAAGTGGACTGTGTCCAAGAGAATCAAGTTTCCAGTCATTTAATGGACATTTCAGTTTGTTTCTGTTTGCATTGAAAGCTAGCAACCACCTACAACAACACTCCAGGAATCACAAACAAAGATTCCTGAACTTGTTGTACATTCTCCATGGTTATCAAAGCCTTGTTGCTAATGAAGCATGTGTGGCTAAAGTTTACAAAGTCAGAGTGCTGGGTGTTCTTCACACTTGCTGCTACCATACCTCCTTAACCCCTGACTCCCAGGCTCTGCTGGGAATCGATACAGCCACCTGCCCCTCTTTATTTGTGTTATGTATAAAGAGAATTTAATAGAGTTGGCTTTTCAAAGTCAAATAACAGTCTCCTGCACAGTAGGGGAGAGGATAATGAGAAGTGACTGCTAATGGGCACAAGGTTTCTTTTTGGCATGGTGAAAATGTTCTGGAATTAGATGGTGGTGATGGTTGTATAATTCTATGACTATAATACAAACCACTTGATTGTGCACTTCAAATGAATGAATTTTATGGTATGTAAATTATATCTCCATCAGTAAATGGGAGCTAGTTCACTGGCTAAAATTAGCCCAGGAAGCTGAGTAGTTTAGTAACATGAAGGGCTCATTCACAGACATTTTGAGCAACAGCTTTTTCTTTAACTGAAAACTTAATTTGGGGGGCAGGACTAGACATTTTGAAGAAGGTGTTGTGTGAGAACAAAGGAGCTGCATAGTTTCCCTCTCTGGAATGGAGGAGAAGGTCGAAGACTATTTTTCTGACATTTGAAGATTAGATTACATGAGTGTAAATTTATGCAGGTCAATGTTTGACTTTGCATTGTGGTTTGGGAGAAATATTGAAAGATTGGATGGCTCTTATGAATTCTCTGGTATATTTAAGGAACAAAAAACATATATATGCACACAGACATACATACCTATTGGGAGCAGGAGTGTATTTTAAAGGGTGTGTGTGTGTGTGTGTGTGTGTGTGTGTGTGTGTGTGTGTGTGTACATATATATACATCATATATACATATTGGGAGCAGGAGTAGATTTTAGAATATATTTCTAGGCAAGAGGAGAGGGCAGAGGAAATGGAAAAAGGATCTTGGACATAGGGAGATTTGGAGCCAAACATGAAGGAAATAGGGACTTAAGATGGAAGCAGTGGAGCTACAAGCAATAAGATATCCCTGACCTGATTCTCAATCTTCCACCATCCTTTCCTTGAGCATCAAAACCAGGAAGGTAAGAAGTTCTAGGCCCAGAACACTTCTGCCTGAGAGCTCAAAGGGTCTTCTAAAATGGGGGTCTGAATTGGTACCCTAATATAGTTTGACTTCTTGGGTAAACAAGACTATTGTGTTGATAGAGAGGAGGGTCCCAATGCAGGTAAAACCCTGCCACTCCTGGGAAGTAGACAAGGTAGAACACTAGCAAACCCACTGGGTAGACTTGCATATGTCTGTGTGTAAAGGACTGAACTCTCCCTGGGAGGGAACTCATCCAAAGAAAGAGGGTGACAGAATTATGTGGAACCAGCATAGATTTTGCCAGTGAGTTTGGTTTCTGCCCAACCTTCCCTGGACTTCTGTTTGAATCCCAGGGAAAGAACGGGCAATGTGTAAAGATGTAAGGAGATGGTTTCACTGCAAGTGTTTGTGAATTGGGGCAGCTTAGTTGAGTTTAATACAAAAAGGGAGAGAGGCATTCTGTTTTCAACTAAGTGAAGCTAATCCCTAGGTCCAACAATTGTGCTACTATTTCGGGTATCTCTAGGCTCTGCCAGTTGGAAGTGGGTGGCTGCTATATATTTCCTTCCCTACAACCTAACAACCAGATGGCATGTAATAATCAGTGTTAGGCTCAGACCAGATTCTGCCACATGGACTAGCCTTATTATCAACAAGGCCCTGAAAGTCACACAACCAGTTTTGTGACCTCAGTGAGGTTCCCACTGTTTCTTTATTAGGCACTTTGAAACGTAGTGGACTCATTTCTTAGGGCTACACTAAGAAAGCACCACAATCTTGGTAGTTTAAAACAACAGGAATCTATTCTCTCATAGTTCTAGAGGCTAGAAGTCTAAAAGCAGGGTGTCAGGAGGGCCTTGCTCCCTCTGAGACACTGAGTAGAATCACCCCTTCCCTCTCCCTCACTACTTCGTGCTCCTTGCCTTGCAACTGCCTGGTTCCAATTTCTGCCTCTGTCGTCACATGGCATTCTCCCTGTGTGTCTCATTCTCCCCGTGTGTCTCTTCTACTCTTCTCAAATGGACATCAGTCAAACTGGATTAGGTTCCAACACACTCTGCTAAAAACAAGACAATAGGCCCAAAATGGAGTCACTTATGCTAAGTCCCACCTCACCAAACTGAATCTTAATACTTAACTTAATTACAATTTCAGACTTTCCCAGGAATGAAATATCAAACTGATCAATCTGGAATTATTTGGTCAACACTAGTCAGGAAATTAACACTAGTTAGGTCAACACCAGCCAGGTAGACTCCTGCTGTCCCCTAAAGGAAGGTGATTTTGACACAACCAATCCACTTTTTGCTAGTATAATGTCTTTGTCCTGCTCCCTTCTACCTGTCAAAGTCTCTCATTTTGTACAACTCCTCAGAGCTCCTTTCTATCTGCTAGATGGGATGTTGCCCGATTCCTGAATCACTGAATAAAGCCAAGAAGATCTTTAAAATTTTCTCAGTTGAATTTTGTTTTTTAATGGACCTCTTCTTAACTTGGTTATATCTGCAAAGACCCTATTTCCGAAAAGGTCACATTCACAAGTACCAGGGGTTAGGACCTCAACATATTATTCTGGAGGACACAGTTCAACTGATGGCATACACCTCACCAAAAAGTTACTCTAAAGCCAACACAGCAATATCCTAACCACAGGATCAGCCAACCTTCTGGTTGAGCCAGGTGATAAGGTCCTTTGCAAAGTGAAGACCAAGTGGAGTCCAAGGTCTTGGTCCAGTTGGACCAAGCTGACCAAATGGTTAGCTGCCAGGTCTTCTTATTCTTGTGCCCCAGCTATGCAAGAGCCAGACTCATAACCTGAACAGCTCTGATGACATAGGAGAAAAATAATTTCTAACATCTCTTGTGTTAATTAATCCTCTAGAGCAGGGTTTCTTGAGCATTTTGTGCCACAGACAACGTTGGCAGTCTAGGAAGCCCATCGACCCCTCCTTGGGGTGACAGGGGGTGGGGAGATTTTAAATAAATAAAATAAAATATATAGGATTGTAAAGGAAACCAAATATATTGAAATATAGTTCTCAAAATATTTTTTAAATTTGTGCTATAAAAATATATGTGTTTTTATTAACACTTTAAAATAACAAGATCTAGTGGCAAGTCTAATAATTACTATGATTCTAAAGCAATAACGAATAAAAATAACATTTGGAGATGTCTGCAACAACTGCAACATCCGTGAAAATACCTGAGATTTCTTCAGTGGCAGAATCGTTAGTACTTTCCTTCTTAAACTGTGGTTTGCTGCCTACTTTCATAATGGAGGGAAATGCAATTTTTCAGTTTGCAGGATAGTGAAAACAGAGATGTAATTTTTTTCCCCATCCAAATGGACAGACTTCCTGAATTCTATTTTTAGCTTCCTGGGAGATCAACAGACTCCAGATGAAGAAGTCCTGCCACCAGTGGACACAGAGAGTGTATTCCTGCTTAGGTAATTTCAAAAGGTAACTAATGGCCCTGGAAGAAAGAAAAAGTTCATTCTGTTACACTGTCTGCACTGAATCACCTTGAAGTAGGTTATAGATCCTTTACCTGCAGAATTCTGGGAAGCCAGGGCAGCATGGAGGAGGCTGCAGATGCAGGGGTTCTGGCCAAAATGGGAAGAGTGGGGGTCTTAGAGAAATAGTAGCACTATAAGCAGGAAGCTGGGCTGGAGTAGTCTTAAGAAACAGGAAATGGGGATAATGGAACTGTCCAGTAGACAGGGAAAGCACAGGGGAAATTAAACGGTAGAAATGGCCAACACCATTCGGTAATTGACTAGATGTGTTAGTAAGCACTTGGAAGGTACCCCTGGGCGCTCCTAGAAATTACCTGAGGACATTCCTGTATCATTTGCTAGGTAGCTAGAACCAATGAAACATATATTGTGTTAGAATATTTCAGATGGTTGTCATCTATAAGCAGCACAAGTTCAAAGCTTGAGAATCTATCATTTCACTATCTACTCGTGGTTAAAAAATATCATCTTAAATTTCAGAATGTTTCAGCCTGCTTTAGTGACGATGCCCTAAAAGAAGTGGGATGGGTTTTTTTGTTTGTTTGTTTTTTTAGCAGAAGAGAACTATTGGGTAACACATTTTCTAACACCTACTGTCTGAGAAATTCAGAAATGTTAAAAATGGCACTTCAGCACGTTATGTGTCATCTTCTGCTCTTATTCAAATATGATAAAGGTATAGTAGATGGTAATGCAGGCCTTGGTGGGGTTGCTGGGGGTGGGTGGGGAAGGATGCTCCATCTTGTCTCCAAACTTCTCTTTTTGTTTTTCAATTCTGTCTGGCCCACAGTTGATATATCCCGTGAGTCAACAGCCTGAAAAAGAAAAAGCAAAGCTCCCAACCTCTGTTTTAGAGAGGACATCTCTGTCCAATCCTTTGGGGATGAATAAGCCACCTTCCTGGATCACTCTCTTGAACAGCCGTGCCTTGGAAGGGGGCCTAAGCTGGACACCA
>NC_138378.1:52922388-52936625 GCF_054177405.1 Leptonychotes weddellii
TGGATCACTACATCAAAAACTAATGATGTATTGTATGGTGACTAACATAACATAATAAAATTTAAAAAATAATAAAATAAAATAAATAATAATAATAAAAAAATAAAATGATTTTCTTTTTTGTTTTTTCTATTTTAATTTCATTGATTTCTGCTCTGATCTTTACTGTTTCTTTCCTTCTACTTGCTTAGGGTTTATTCTGTTCTTCTTTTTCTAGGTTCTTGAGGTAGGAGCTCAGACTGTTGATTTGAGGCATTTTATCTTTTCTAATGCTTGCATTTAGCACCATAAATTTCCCTCTCAGCATGGCTTTAGCTGTGTCCCACAAACTTTGAGTCGTATTTTCATTCAATCCAATGTACTTTTAAATTTATCTTGAGATTTCCTTTTTAACCTATGGGTTATTCAAAAGCATGTTGTTAGGTTTCCAAGTGTTTGGAAATTTTCCTATTACCTATTATTAATTTCCAGTTTGATTCTATTGTTGAAGAACACACTCTCTATTGTTTTAATTCCCTTAAGTTTGTGAAGGTTTGTTTCAAGCCAAGGATGTGGTCTATCTTGGTGTATGTATTGTGGGCACTTGAAAAGAATGTGTATTCTGCTGTTGTTCTGTGGGGTTTTCTATGAATGTCAATAAGATCTTCTTAGTTGATGGTGTTGAGTACTTCTAAATATTTGCTGATTTTCTATCTAGTTGCTCTATCAATTGTTGACTAGAAGTTATTAATGTTCCCAACTATAATTATGGATTTATTTATTTCTCCTTCATTTATGTCAGTTTTTCTTCACGTATTTTGCAGCTTTGTTTTTTGTTACAAACATACTTAAGATTAGTATGTCTTCTTGGTGAATTGACCCCTTTATGATACAATAAAGAGACTATGGACCTGAGAAACCTGTAGCCTCTGGTTCTGCTTATGCTCGGCCCCACATGTGCTGCTTCTGTCTTAGAGTTGATTGTTACTGGGCCTGCTCAACCTTAGGACAGCACCCAGAGAGGCCCACCAGACATTGGGCTTCTTTCCTTGTGATAAGAGGTGCAAAATGCTAATAATTTTCTTTGCTCTCAAATCCCTTGGATTATAAATTCTAGATCTTTCTTCTCTTCTAATATATGCACTCAGTGCTATAAATTTCCTTCTAAACACTGCTTTTGCTACATACCACAAATTTTGATGAGTTGTATTTCATTTTTATTTAGTTCAAGGTATTTTTAAATTTCTCTTGAGACTTCTTCTCTAACCCATGTGTTATTTAGAAGTGTGTTGTTTATCTTCAAATATTTGGGGATTTTTCCAGTTATCTTTCTGTTGTTGATTTCTAATCTGGTTCCATTGTGATCTAAGACCATACTTTGTATGATATCTATTCTTTTATGTTTGTTAAGGCATGTTTTATAGCCCAGAATGTGGTCTATCTTAGTGAATGCTCTAACTGAGCTTCAGACAAATGTGTATTCTGTTGTTGCTGGATGAAGTATTCTATAAATGTCAAATAGATCCAGTTGATTGATGGTGTTGTTTGGTTCAACTCTATCCTTACTGATTTTCTGCCTGCTGGATCTGTCAGTTACTGACAGGGTACTGAAATCTCCAACTATAATAACGGATATGTCTCATTTTCCTTGCAGTTCTACCAATTTTGGCCTCACATATGTTTTTATTTTAATTCCAGTATAGTTAACACACAATGTTATATTAGTTTCAGATGTACAATATAGCAATCGATTCACCAGTTCCATACATCACCTGGTGCTCATCACAAGTGCACTCCTTAATCCCCATAACCTATTTCACCAATCCCCCCATCCACTACCTCACATATTTTGAGGCTCCATTTTTAGGTGCATACCCATTAAGGATTGTTATGTCTTCTTGGAGAATGGACCCTTTTATCATTATGTAATGTTCCTCTTTATCCCTGATAATTTTCCTGGCTCTGTAGTTTGCTTTATCTGAAATTAATATGGATTGGAATTATTTTATTGAAATTAATATATTAATCATTGGATTTTATTTTATTGAAATTAATATATTAATTTTTATTGAAAATAATATTATTTTATTGAAATTAATATATTAATCATTGGATTAATATATCCAATGATATGGGTTGAATTGTGTCCCTCCCCCACCAAAATCATGTTGAAGTCCTAATCCCCAGTACCTCAGAATATGACCTTATTTGTAAATAGGGCTGTGGCAGATGTAATTAGGTAAGATGAAGTCATACTAGAGTAGGGTGGGACTCTAACCCAATATGACTGATGTCCATATAGAAAGGAGAAATTTAAAGACAGATATGTACATAAGGAAAACACCATATGAAGATTGGGTTATGCTGCTATGAACCAAGGACCTATTAGAAGCTAGGAGAGAGTCCTAGGACAGATTCTTCCCTTCACCTTCAGAGAGGGTGTGGCCCTTAATCTTGGACCTTTGGCCCCCAGAACTGTAAGACAATAAATTCCTGTTGTTTAAGCCACCTACCTTATGGCATTTTGTTACAGTGGTCCTAGTTAACTAATTGATCCAGGTTTCTTTTGATTAGTGTTAGCATGTTATGTCTTAGGGCTTAAGTCTGCCATTTATTTTTTGTTTCCTGGATTTTTTTTCTGTTTTTCTTTTCTATGTTTTCGTTTTTCCTGATTTCTTTTGGGTTACTTATACATTTTGTCAGAATTCTGTTTTATCTGTAGTGTTTTTGAGTGTATCTCTTTGTGTAGCTTTTTTTTTTTTTTAAGATTTTTATTTACTTGAGAGAGAGAGAGCAAGAGAGAGCATGAGCAGGGAGGATAGGGAGAAGCAGGCTCACCACTGAGCAGGGAGCCCGACACAGGGCTCAATCCCTGAACCCTGGGATCATGACCTGGGGCAGACACTTAACCGACTGAGCCACCCAGGCACCCCTTTGTGTAGCTTTTTCAGTGGTTGCTCTTAGTATTGCATTATATATAACATGAATTATCACAGTGTTCTGTCCTCATTTTACCAGTTGAGTGAGTGTAGAAATTTATTTTCCTTGATTGCCCTTTACTCTCTCCCACTAATACTATAATTTTTTTAAATATTGCCTCTACATACATTTAGAACGACATCAGATAGTGTTATAATTTTTGTTTCCATCATCAAACACAGTTTGGGAAAATCAAGAGAATATATTGTATTTTTGCTGTGTTCTTTCTTTCTTCCTTCTTTTCCAAGGTTCCTTTTTTATCATTTCTATTCTGTTTAGAGAACTTCTTTTATTCACTTTTTAAAATTAGGTCTGCTGGCAACAAATTGTTTATTTTTCCTTCATCTGAAAAATGTCTTGATCTCTTTTTTTTAAAAAAGATTTTTTTAATTTATTTGAGAGAGAGAGAGCATGAGTGTGGGTGAGGGGGGCGCAGAGGGAGAGAGAGAAGCAAACTCCACTGAGCAGGAAGCCTGATCATGGGACTGGATCTCAGGACCCCAGAATCATTACCTGAGCCTAAGGCAGACACTTAACTGACTGAGACACCCAGGCACGCCTGAAAATGTCTTGATTTCTTCTTCATTTCTTAAGAATATTTTCCTGGATGTAGGATTCTGGGTTAACAGGCCTTTTCTTTCAGTACTTGAAAAATATTGTGCACTTTCTTCTGGTCTCCATGGTTTCTGATGACAAATCTATCGTCATTCAGATTGCTTATTCCCCATAGATAAGATGTTATTTTTCTGGCTGCTTTCAAGTTTTTTTTATTTTTCTCTTTAGTTTTCAGACTTTGACTATAATGTGTATTGGTGTGGATTTCTTTGTATTAATTCTATTTGGGATTTACTAAACTTCTTCAATCTGTAGTTTTATATCTCTTGCCAAATTTGGGAAGTTTTTCAGCCATTACTTCTTTCAGGACTTTTTAAACCCTGCTCCCTTTCATTTCTTTCTCTTCATTCTGGATGAGTAGATAATAGATAAGTATTAAATATTTCTTTCTAGAACATTATGCTTGCCATTCAGGGGAGGGGCTGCTGGCACATTTGGGTGCAAATTCTACCAGTGAGAGGTTGGACAAAAGTGATAAAGGATGAATAGCAATCAAGACCATCTGCATAGACTCACAAACAGTATGTGACCACACAGGCCTAAGTGCTCAAAAGGGGGTTGCTTGGGGCTTAGTGCTCTGTGGTAGCCATCTTGAAATCTTTAATAATTTTATCTTTGGGGGCACCTGAGTGGCTCAGTCAGTTAAGCATCTCTGACTCTTGATTTTGGCTCAGGTCATGATCTCAGGGTCATAAAATCAAGCCCCATGTCAGGCTCCAGGCTTGGCACAGAGCCTGCTTGAGATTCTCTCTCCTATTCTCCCTGCCCCTCCCCCTGCATTCTCTCTCTCTTTCTCAAATAAATAAATAGAATCTTTAATAATAATAATTAGATCTTTGAATTTGTGTTTTGTAAGTGAAGTCTAATGGCAAAATGGAACATGCGCCAGAGGCTGGAACTTCAGCTCATGTGCAGTCCCACCTCCTGCTGCCTCCCAGCTACCCCAGCTCTGTTGTCCATTCCCCCACCCCTACCCAGCAGCCATTGCTGCTCTCCACTCCTTCTGAGGGCTGGGCATTGGCTCAGGGAGGGTCAAGTTCGAGCATACTTGCCTTATGCACCTAAATATGCGCTGGGGCCCTGGATGTCTGTGAGGGTTTGCACTTGCCCTATGAGAATCATTATGGTCAAAGGAACACCACATTAAATATAAAATAAAAAATAAAAAATACCTTATCAGGTCAAGAGAGATGAAAACCAAAAAAACAATCAACCAAACAAATAAAAAAACCCTCAAAAAACAAAAAAACAAAAACAAAAAGCCATTTTCCTCCTTTATAAACAAAAGGACCCATATTTTCATCTTGCACTGGGCCCTGCCAATGATGTAGCCAGTCATTAGAGCAGTGACCCAACATATAGTGTGTATATATAAGTAACTTATTAAACCAAGGAGTCCCTGTGCAATAGTGTATATATAAGTAACTTATTAAGCTAAGGAGCCCCTGTGAAACTTGTTTGCACACCTAACACAGTCCCAAAACAGACATATCTGTAATACTAAAAGTGGTGACCAGGGATGACCAGGTTGTCACACTGCTCTCACACTCCAGTCCTATGGCCTGATGTGCAGCTCAAAAAAATGCAAACCAGCTACAGACACCCTCAGCTCACCCTCTCCTGTGAAGAAGCTGTAACATATACTCTTAGATTTGTGATAGTCTGTGTATTAATGAATTATATTTATTTTGTTCATTGCTAAATTCCATCAGTAGAGTCCTAGGGAAGCACATAAAAAGTAATCCTGAGCTCTTCCCTTAACTTTGGCTTTGTATGTAAGCATGGAGGAGAGAGAGGCTCAAGTTGTTTTCCACCCTCCTGCTTTTTACTTTTTATCCTTGATTTCCACAGACTATGGTTGCAGTGTTACCACATATTTCTGAATGTGCATCATCATTTTCAGATAAAACATAATTGTTGTCCAAAAAGGTGCTAATTTTTATTCCAAGTCTACCATGATCATTCCTGTGACCTCTCCACTTATTTGTGTTGCTCTTAGGATATTAAGTCCCAGTCTTGTCACTGCTTCCAGCAATAGATGACTAGCAGGATAGGCTCCTCCTGGTCCTGCTCCTGGACAACAGGTAGGAGCAGAGGCTATACACTTGAGTCCTGTCTAACAGCAGCCTGGGCACAGAAGAGAAGCAGATGGGCCAGGCAGGGGCAGCTGGAGTAAAGGACAGAGCTCAGGGCTCAGAGGGCATCAGGATGCTCCTGAAAACAATCATAGGCTTTCTTCTGCCCATCCATTTGAGGTCCATGGAGGAACATAGAGAATATGAGCCTGGGACTGTATTTGCAAAAAGAACTAAAGCATACAGAGGGGAAGATAGTGGCAGAATAGGAAGACCCTAGGCTCATCTCATCCCTCAAATACAACTAGATAACTATGAAATCATCCTAAATACCCCAGAAATTGACCCAAAGACTGGCAGAACAAACTCCACAACTAAAGGGAGAGAAGAGACCACATTGAAGAAGGTAAGAAGGGTGGGCACATGGCTTAGTAGAGAGGGAGCTGCAACTGTGGAGAAGTATCAGAGACAGATTACCACACAGAGGAGCCCACACAGGGAAAATGCAAGAGGGGCAGAATTTCATGAGTTATTGGAGCTTGGCATTTTAAAGGTCAGTGTGTTTGGCTCTGAGAGGGCTTGGAGGACATTGGAGCTGCTCTTGTAGAGAAGGCAGGCAAACAGCCCAGGACTATACAGTGTGGAAACAGCAATCTGAAGAGTGCCTGGGGGCACACAGAGGGGCAGTTAGTTGCTCATCTTGGAGTGTGTCCCAGAGAAACAGTGTTCACAAACAGACCCCTCCAGAAACAAAGGAACTGGCCAGCACCATTTCTTTCCCTTGCCCCTCAGCATAAGCACAGGGCCATCTACGGGAAACAGCACAGCACTGACACTATCTAACTTGCTTACACTAAACCCCCCTCCCTATGCTCCAGTGGAACCACCCCTACCAGTCACACTTATGTCAGCCCCAGTGCTGCAGTCCCCCTCCTTCAGAAGAGCAGCCCAAACCCCTGTTAACACCTCATCTCCTGACTTGGGAGTTCTGTGAAGCCTCAGTTCCAGTGGTGGTGTCAACAGGTCTCATTTCACAAGCAGACTAGAACACACCTAGGCAAAATGTGCCACATGCAATAGGGAAAGAGCCTCTTCAGACAACTGGCCTGAAACATAAAGCAGCCAGGACAAAACAGTAGAGCACATGCAGCACACATTGGAGACACTCCCAGAAGCCCCTGGCTCTGGGGAAAGGGGACACCACACAGCAGGGTACTACAGGACCTCTTCTTCATATGCCATTACCCTCAAGAACAGGAGACATAGCTGACTTTTATAACAGAGAGAAACAGTCACAGAGACTTAGACAAAATGAGAAGACAGAGAAATTCATCCAAAATGAAAGAACAGGACAAGGCCACTGCCAGAGATCTAAGCAAAACAGATATAAGTGACATGCTTAATAGAGAATTGAAAGTAATGATCATAAGGATACTCACTGGCCTTGAGAAAAGTGGAAAACATGAGTGAGACCCTTAACACATGGATAATGAACAACTTAACAGAAATAAAGAGTTCAATAAACAAAATGAGAAACACACTTGTGGAATGAACAGCAGGATGGAAAAGCAGAGGAACAAATTAGTGACCTAGAGGACAGAGTAATGGAAATTAATCAAGATGAACAAAAGAGAGAAAAAAGTATTATGCAAAACAAGAATAGATTTAGGGAACTCAATGACTCCATCAAATGTAATAACATTCCTATTATAGGAGTCCCAGAAGAAGAAAAGAGAAAAGGGGGCAGAAAATTTGAGGCAATAATAACTGAAAACTTTCCTAATCTGAGAAAGGAAACAGATGTCCAGATCCAGTAGGCACAGAGAACACCTATCAAAATCAACAAAAGCAGATCCACATAAAGACATATTTAATTAAATTGGCAAAATATAAAGAAAAAAAATTTTAAAGCAGCAAGACAAAAGAAGGCAGTAACTTACAAGGGAAAACCCATAAGACTAGGAGAGGATTTTTTTTTTTTTTGGTTCTCATTTTTTTTTATTCTTATGTTAATCCCCATACATTACATCATTAGTTTTAGATGAAGTGTTCCATGATTCATTGTTTGTGCATAACACCCAGTGCTCCATGCAGAATGTGCCCTAGGAGAGGATTTTTTTATCAAAAACTTTTCAAGCCAGAGGGAGTGGCATGATGTATTCAAAGTACTGAATGGGAAAAATCTGCAGCCAAGAATATCCAATCCAGAAAGGCTATCATTCAGAAGAGAAGGAGGGATAAAGGCTTTCCCCAACAAACAAAAACTAAAGGAATTTATGACCAATAAACCAGCCCTGTAAGAAATATTAAAGGGGATTCTGAGGGGAAAGGAGAAACCAAAAGTAGCAGTATAAAGGTAAGAAACACAAAAGCAATAAAAATGAATGTTTCTGTAAAAAAAAAAAATTAGTCAAGGAACTCACAAAATAAAAGGATGTAAAATATAGAAACATATACCTAAGACATGAGGAGGAGAGGAGTAAAGAATGGGTTCAAACCTAAATGACCCTCAACTTAATATAGACTGCTATATGCAGAAGAGGTTATATACAAACCTAATGGTAACCATATGTGAAAAACCACTAATAAATATGCAAAGAATAAAGAGGAAGAAATCCAAATATAATGTCTAAGGAAAATCAGCAAACCATGAAAGGAGGACAAGGAAGGATCAGAGAAAATCTTCAGAAAAAAACACAAAACAAATAATAAAATGATAATAACTACAAATCTATCAACAATTACTTTGAATGTAAACAGACTAAATGCTCCAAACAAAAGACATAAGGTGACAGAATAGATTAAAAAAAAAAACCCAAGACCAATCTATATGCTGCCAGAAGAGACTCATTTTATTTATTTTTATTTATTTTTATTTATTTATTTGAGAGAGAGAGAGCGTGAGTGGGTGTGGAGGGACAGAGGGAGGAGAAGCAGGCTCCCCACCAAGCAGGGAGCCTGACATGGGGCTTGGTCCCAGGACCCTGGGATCATGACCTGAGCTAAAGGCAGACATTTAACTGACTGAGCCACCCAGGTGCCCCAAGGGGCTCATTTTAGACCTAAAGACACCTGCAGAGCTAAAGTGAGGGGATGGAGAAACATTTATCATGCAAATGGATGTCAAAGAAAGCTAGAGTAGCAATATTTATATCAAAGAAAATAGACTTTTTTAAAAAAGACTGTAACAAGAGATAAAGAAGGACACTATAATAATAAAGGGGACAATCCAACAAGAAGATTTATAAATATTTATGCACCCAATGTGGGAGCACTGAAATACATAAAAGAGTTAATAACAAACATAAAGGAACTAATAGATAATAACACAATAATAGTAGGGAAATTTCACACCCCACTTACATCAATGGACAGATAATCTAAACAGAAAATCAACAAGAAACAATGGCTTTGAATGACACACTGGAGCATTCCATCTTAAAACAGCAGGATACACATTCTTTTCAAGTGCACATGGAACAGACTTCAGAATAGATCACATGTTAGCCCACAAAACAAGCCTCAACAAATTCAAGAAGATTAAAGTCATACCATCTATATTTTCTGACCACAACACTATGAAACTAGAAGTCAACCACAAGAAAAAAATCTGAAAAGGCCACAAATACATGGAGGTTAAATAACATGCTACTAAACAATGAATGGGTCAGTAAGGAAACAAAAGAAGAAATAAAGAAGTACAAGGAAACAAATGAAAAAGAAAACACAATGGTCCAAAACATTTTGAATGCAGCAAAACTGGTTCTAAGAAGGAAGTTTCATAGCAATTATGTCCCAGCAATTCCACTCCTAGGTATATACTCAAGGGAATTGAGAACATATGCTCACAATATTTTCCAGACTAGATCACATGTTAGGCCACAAAATAATTGACAAATTCAAGAAGACTGAAATCATATGCATCTTTTCCAACCACAGTGGTATGAAAATAGAAATCGATCTCAAGAGAAAAATCTGCAAAGAACCAAATACATGGAGACAAAATAACATGTTACTAAACAATAAGTGGGTCAACCAAGAAATCAATGGGGAAATAAAAAAAAATACATGAGACAAATGAAAATGAAGACACAATGGTCCAAAATCTTTGGGATGCAGCAAAAGCTATTCTAAGAGGGAAGATTACAGCAATACAGGCCTGCCTCAAGAAGCAAGAAAAGTCTCAAATAAACAATCTAACCTTACACCCAAAGAAACTAAAAAGGAACAAGAAACAAAACCTAAAACCCACAGAAGGAAGGAAATAATAAAGATTAGAGCAGAAATAAATGATATAGAAACTTAAAAAAACAATAGAACAGATCAATGAAACCAGGAGCTGGTTCTATGGGAAACAAAAAATCAATAAAATTGATAAACCTCTAGCCAGACTTGTCAAGAAAAAAAAGAGAAAGGACTCAAATAAATAAAATCACAAATGAAAGAGGAGAAATAACAACCAACACCACAGAAACACAAATAATTATAAGAGAATATTATGAAAACCTATATGCCAATGAATTGGACAATCTAGAAGAAATGGGTAAGTTCCTAGAAACACATAATCTATCAAAACTGAAACAGAAAGAAATAGAAAAATTGAACAGACCAATTACCAGCAAAGAAATTGAATCAGTAACAAAAAACTCCCAATAAACAAGAGTCCAGGACCAGATGGCTTCATAAGCAAATTCTACGAAACATTTAAAAAAGAATTAACAACTATTCTTCTCAAATTATTCCAAAAAATAGAAAAGGAAGGAAAACTTCCAAATTCTTTCTATGAGGCCAGCATGACCCTGCTACCACAACCAGATAAAGACACCATAAAAAAGGAGAACTGCAGGTCAATATCTCTGATGAACATAGATGCAAAAATCCTTGACAAAATACTAGCAAACCAAATCCAACAATACATTAAAAAAAATTAGTCACCACACTCAAGTGGAATTTATTCCTGGGCTGCAAGGGTGGTTGAATATTTGCAAATCCATCAACATGATACATCACATCAATAAGGGAAAGGATAAGAACCATATGATTATTTTGGATAGACACAGAAAAAGCATTTGACAAAGTACCACATCCATGCATGATAAAAACTCTGAACAAAATAAGTTTAGAGGAAACATACCTCAACTATATAAAAGGCCATATATGAAAAACCCATGAATATCATCTTTAATGGGGTAAAACTGAGAGCTTTTCCCCTAAGGTCTAGAACAAGACAAGGATGTCCATTCTCACCGTTTTTATTCAAGATAGTACTGGAAGTCTTAGCCACAGCAATCAGAAAACAGGAAGAAATAATAGGCATCTAAATCAGTAAAGAAGAAGTAAAACTTTCACTATTTGTAGATGACATGATACTACACATAGAAAACCCAAAAGAGTCTCCCAAAATACTCCTAGAACTGATAAACAAATGCAGTAAAGTTGCAGGATACAAAATCAGTGTACAGAAATCTGTTGCATTTCTATACACCAATAATGAAGCAGCAGAAAGAGAAATTAAGAAAACAATCCCATTTACAATTGTACCAAAAATAATAAGATACCTAAGAATCAACCTAACCAAAGAGGTGAAAGACCTGTACTCTGAAAATTATAGACCACTGATGAAAGAAATTGAAGATGACACAAAGAAATGGAAAGAATTCCATGCTTGGGGCACCTGGGTGGCTCAGTCGGTTAAGCATCTACCTTCAGCTCAGGTCATGATCTCAGGGTCCTAGGATCGAGCCCTGTGTCGGGTTCCCTGCTCAATGGGGAGTCTGTTTTTCCCTCTCCGTCTCTCTCCCCCTCTCCCTGCTTGTGTTCTGTGCTCTCTCTCTTGCTCGCTCTCTCTCAAATAAATAAATAAAATCTTAAAAAAAAAAAAAGAATTCCATGCTCATGGGTTGGGAGAACAAATATTGTTAAAATATCTATACTACTCAAAACAATCTACATATTTAATGCAATCCCTATCAAAATATCAACAACATTCTTCACAGAACTAGAACAAACAGTTCTAAAATTTGTATGGAATCACAGAAGACCCTGATCAACCAAAACAATTTGAAAAAGAAAAGCAAAGCTGGAGGTATCACAATTCCAGACTTCAAATTATATTACAAAGCTATAGTAATCAAAACAGTATTGTCCTGGGGCAAAAACAAACTGTAGATCAATAGAACAGAATAGAAAACCCAGAAATAAACCCACAACTATATGATCAATTAATCTTTGACAAAGCAGGAAAGAATATCCAATGGTAAAAGGAATATCTCTTCAACAAATGGTATTGGGAAAACTGGACGGCAACATGCAAAAGAATGAAACTGGACCACTTTATTACACCATATGCAAAAATAAATTCAAGATGGATGAAAAACCTAAATGTGAGACATGAAACCATAAAAATCTTGGAGAAGAACACAGGCAGTAACCTCTTTGACATCAGTTGTGGCATATTTTTTCTAGATATGTCTCCTGAGGCAAGATAATAAAAGTAAAAATAAACCATTGGGACTACGTCAAAATAAAAAGCTTCTGCACGTTGAAGGAAACAATCAAGAAAACTAAAAAGCAACCTGGGGAATTGGGAGAAGATATTTGCAAATGACATATCCAATGACATATCTTTAGTATCCAATATCTATAAAGAATTTCTAAAACTCAACACCCCAAAAAATAAATAATCCAATTAAAAAATAGGCAGAAGACATGAACAGACATTTCCTCTAAGAAGACATCCAGATGGCTAACACACACATGAAAAGATGTTCAACATCACTCATCATCAGGGAAATGCAAAACAAAACTACAATGAGATATCACCTCACACCTGTCAGAATGGCTAAAATCAACACAAGAAACAAAAGGTGTTGGTGACGATGTAGAGAAAAGGAATCCTTGGGCACTGTTGGTAGGAATGCAAACTGGTGCAGCCAACTGTGGAAAACAGTATGGAGGCTCCTCAAAATTTAAATATAGATCTACCCTATGATCCAGCAATTGCACCCCTGTGTATCTACCCAAAGAATACAAAAACACTAATTCAAAGGGATACATGCACTCTGATGTTTATAGCAGCATTATTTACAATAGCCAAGATATGGAAGCAACCCAAGTGCCCATTGATTAATGAATTGATAAATGGATAAAGAAAATGTGGTGTGTGTGTGTGTGTAATATTCTAATTCATATATACATTCATTACATATACATAATATATACATATATATAAATTAGAATATTATATATTATATATATGTAATGGAATATTATTCAGCCATAAAAAGAATGAAATCTTGCCATTTGCAATGACATGAATGGAGCTAAAGAGTATAACACTAATTGAAATAAGTCAGAGAAAGACAAACACCATATGATTTCACTCATATGTAGAGTTTAAGAAACAGAACAAACAAGACAAGGGGAAGAGAGCCAGAGAGAAAGAGACAAACCAAAAAAACAGACTCTTAACTATAGAGAACAAACTGAGGGTTACCAGAGCAGAGATGGGTGGGGCCATGGGTTAAATAGGTGATAGGGATTAAGGAATGCACTTGTAATGAGCATTGGGTTTTGTATTGAAGTATTAAATCACTATATTGTACACCTGAAACTAATATAACTTTGTATGTTAACTAACTGGAATTAAAATAAAAACTTTAAAAAAAAAAAAAAGAAAGCACAGATGAAGAGCGTTCCTCCAGGGGGCCCCTGAGACACCGTTAGTGAGGCCACTCCCAAAGCCAAGCCTACTAAGGCTGAAGTTTTCTATGCGGTCTCTGGCAAATGCGCTCAGCCAACTTAAGGTACTCCTTTAGTCCACTTTCCGAAAAGTCACAATAAAATACATGCTCTAAGGCGGACTGACTGCAGATGGGTATGAGGGCTTCTACTGGGGTGCTGGAATTGTTCTAAAATTGGATTCTGGTGGTGATTGTACAACTCTATACACTTACTAAAAGTTATTGAATTACACCATTCCCGTGAGAATTCCTGTACACTCAGATCCTAGCTCCATATTGCATTTATGTTCTTGCTTTTAAATCAGTTTTACTGAGGTATAATTTACATATAAATAAAGGTATAGTTTGATGAGTTTTGACAAATGTATATATCAGTGTAACCACTGCCAGTCATGATACAGAACATTTCCATTCTCACAAAACGTCCCCCCACCCACAAACTCTCTGTACTCAGTTCTTTCCCAAACCCTGCCCCAGGCTACCACTGGTCTGCCTTTTGTCACTGTAGATTAGTTTTGAGTCTTCTACAATTTCATATAAATGTACTCTTTTGTGTCTGGCTTCTTTTGCTCAACATAATGTTTTTGAGATTCATCTTATGCCCCTCTTTAAAAATAAAACAAAGCAAACTTGTGTTGGTGGTTTCTCCAAAGTGAGAAAGCCATTTCTATGACAAGAACAAGTTCTCTGAACCAGAAACAGATTTTCTTCATTAGTCTAAGTCCCTGCCTGATAATATTTTTCTCAGCAATGAGTTTAGAAGAGGAAATTTTACTTCTAATGTAGAATGAATCTTTATATTATCTCTGCTAATTTTTTTATAAAGATTTTATTTATTTATTTATTT
>NC_138378.1:52936725-52948400 GCF_054177405.1 Leptonychotes weddellii
TTATTTATTTATTTGACAGAGAGACAGTGAGAGAGGGAACACAAGCAGGAGGAGTTGGAGAGAGAGAAGCAGGTCTCCCACTGAGCAAGGAGCCCGATGTGGGGCTCTATCCCAGGACCCTGGGATCATGACCTGAACCGAAAGTAGACTCTTAACGACTGAGTCACCCAGGTGCCCCTCTGCTAAATTTTTTAAAAAGATAATAAAAGGGTTAGGTCGAAGTTAAAGAAACGCTGACAAAAATATTTTAAATGAAAACACTCAGAGATGTCACATATTTAAATTTTCTAAGCCAGATGACAAATTCCTTAGGAAAGTCAGAATATTTAATCTTAAGACATGTAGTAGACACTCAAGAAATTATTGAAAGA
Organism: Leptonychotes weddellii; assembly: GCF_054177405.1. Classification (NCBI taxonomy): domain Eukaryota; kingdom Metazoa; phylum Chordata; class Mammalia; order Carnivora; family Phocidae; genus Leptonychotes; species Leptonychotes weddellii. The sequence continues at coordinate 52,937,097 of NC_138378.1, forward strand.
TTGAATGAATTTGAAAGTACCTATTATACTCACAGAACAGACATTATCTCTCAACCTTGCCCAAAGTTCTATATGAAGCAGTCAGTGTGAAATCCACCTTTAGTCATGGGCAAGTTTCGCTCACAAGGTAGCAAGCAGTCACTTAGAAAGTGTGGAGTGACTTTTTAAAATAGCTAAACCAAATGGAACAAAATGTGGGTGTTTGCTAACAAAGAAGTATGCTAAGTCAAAAGTAGGGTCTGAGAGCCATTATTGAAGCCAAACAGTAGACTTCAAATGGTTTAAGCCACTTGAGCAAGAAGCTGAGAGCACAAGAATTAGCAGAGGAGGATTCCATGCAGAGCACGTAGGCACCAGTCTTTGCCTTCCACCATAGAAAAAAAAATTGTTCCATTAATACTTTCCAGGAAGGTTAGATGTTTCTCTGCACCATTCCCTGACAACACAACTCATCTCCAGAAGTTCCTAGGAGCACATTCCAGGAAATCTGTTTCCATAACTAGCATATACACAAACAACACAAAGTGTCTACTTGGGCTTCCTTTTTCCTGCCATTCTAACTGATTATATCACTTTTCAAGTATTTCAGTTTAGAAGCATACACACACTAATTTCTTTTCATTCTTGTTTCCTGCTTGTCCCAGCTTCCATTAGGGATCATCTTCTTTATCTTTCTTTTTTTTTTTAATTTATTTATTTGACAGAGAGATGCAGCGAGAGAGGGAACACAAGCAGGGGGAGTGGGAGAGCAAGAAGCAGGCTTCCCGCTGAGCAGGGAGCCCGACGTGGGCCTCGATCCCAGGACCCTGGGATCATGACCTGAGCCAAAGGCTGACGCTTAACGACTGAGTCACCCAGGCGCCCCGGGATCATCTTCTTTTTCACAGTCTAACAATTGTCTTTGATTCACTTTGTATCACCCAGATCCCACAGCCTCCTATCCCTTTTCCCATGATACCTTGGGGCTACCCACCCCACTGGCTCATCCCATGCCATCCCTAGGCAATCCCTGTTAGCAGCAGAGGAGAAATGTTTTATAACTACATGAGTTTATACATGTGCATTCTACCCAAGGACCCCTTACCCCATCCAGGGCCTCCCCTGTCCCTCCCCAGATGTTATGGATTGAATTATGTCCTTTCAAAAAAATTTGTTGAAGTCTTAACCCCCAGCACTTCAGAATGTGACTTTATTTGGAAATGGTGTCATTGCCGATGTAATTAATTAAGATGAGGTCATACTGAAGTAGCATGGGCTCCTAATCCAATATGACTGGTATCCTTATAAGAAAACAGTCATGAGATACACACACGCAGAATTCCATGTTATGATGAAGGCAGCCTTCAGGGCTATTCAGCTATAAGCCAAGGAACACCAAAAATTTCCAGCAAACTACCAGAAGGTAGGAAGATATAAGGAAGGACTGACTACAAGCTTAGAGGGAGTATGGTCCTGCTGACACTTTCATTTTAGACGTCTAGCCTCTAGAACAGTGAGACAATAACTTTCTGTTCTCTTAGGCTATTCAATCTGTGGTACTTTGTTAGGACAGCCCTAGGAAACTAACACAATGGAGAATCCTCATTTGCATTTGGCTATCATCTGCTCCAGGAAGCTAGTCAGGGTTAGGAGCCACTCCTCTGAAGCCCTATTTTATCATCTATTTAACTCCCTGGTAAAATAAAATGTCTTAAATATTCATTCATTCATTCATTCATTCATTCATTCATTCATCCATTCTGTTTTCCTGGTGTTTCCCCCAAGCAAATGATCAGGGATATGATAGGGGAAAGAAAAAAAAAACCTTAAATACTCTTCCTGTTTTTTGGATTTCAAAGCTTGGGTCCCTAGGGGTATGTGGAGGACTGAAGCCTAAATACTATGTTTAGGAGAATCGAGGTTTGAAGAATAAGGCTCACTCCCATCCCTGCCAGTTAGAAAATCCACCCCTCCACCCCTTGGTGTGGAGGAAGGAGGATGGAGAGGAGAGGAGATAGAGCAGAGGATTGGAGGGATTCAAAGAGAGAGTCTATAACTGGCTTACTAGAGGAGTCCTGGATAATAGTGGGGGCAAGGGTAGGTGGTAAAGTAGATCCTGAACAGTTAGAAGCAGTTCATAAGCATTTAATCCTTACAAATCCCCATGAGGTAAGTATTATTATTTTTTGTAAAGGAACAGAGGCTTAGAGAGATTAGGTAACTTGCATGAAGACATACCCCAAGTAAGCAGGTGTGCTAGGCCAGTCTCCAAGATGGCCTCCAGTGGGAGCCTGCTTCCTTCTAGTCCCAGCCTCCCACACTGAATCAGAATAGGTCTGTGGAACCAAGAGAATATGACAGAAATGTTGGCATATCATTTCCAAGTCTAGGTCATAAAAGATGTGTGGCTTCTGACTTTTCTCTCTTGGATTGCTTGCTCTTGGAGAAGTTAGCTGCCATGTCATGAGGACATCCAAGATGAAGAATCTCACATAACAAGGAATTCCTGCCAATAGCCATGTGGATGTAACATCTTAGAGGTGAACCCTTCAGCCCCAGTCAAACCTTTAGATGACTGCAGCTCTAACTGAATCTTGACTGCAAGTATGTGAGAGATTCTGAGCTGGAAACACCCATTTAAGTCACTCCCAAATTCCCACTTCAATGAAAGTGTGGAATAAGAAATACTTATTGCTTTTAGTCACTTTGGAATTATTGGTTATGTAGTAATAGATAACTAACATAGCAGGATTCAAACAGAAAACTGTCTGGCCCTGAGCCATGCCATCAATCCCTTCACAGGCCCTCCTGTCTTCTATCCTTTCTCTAATCAACAATAAAAGGAAAATACATTAACAATATTAAAAATGCAAATGTCATTAAATGCTCTGGCAGAAGTTTAAAGAAGAGAAAGGAAAGATTCTGATAGCCACAGAAGGCAAGCATGGCAAGAATGGAAGGCACAATTAGCACAAATTCAATGAGTACAAATTCTGGGTCAGGCATGGGCTTGACCTTGATGAGATACAAAACACAAAAAGGCCTAGTGCCTGGCCTCAGCAAGCTTATAGACTAGCTTGGGGAGTCTGGTGTGACTAATGGTTAAGTAAGTAGAAGCTGGAGAGGCAGGCAAGGAGACTGGGGGAGGCACACCTGGGAGGTACATCCAGAAAAAGTACATTCACCATTCCAATGGGACACCTTTGGTCCAAAAGTGTCAAGCTGTCAACATTTTCAAGCAGTGGGGACTTGAACCTGGATACATGTGGACAGCACCCCAAGATGTGTCCAATGCTGGGGCACAATGGTACCCAAGTCACCTTAAAGTGCCCATATTCAAACAACACTGAGTAAATATCCTCTGAGTTCTTCTGCATGCAGGCACTGTGCTTAGCATTGCAAGATCAACTCTCAAGGAGTCAAGAATGTGAGAGAAGCACTCAGAGAATTAAAATCCAAGAAAAATATTCAGTGTCCATGAAGTAGATGACATAACCCAAAGGCTAAAGACTAGCCAGTAATGTTCAGTGGGCAGCTGGGGGATGGTGCCCAGGGCAGCAGTGATGGCCACAGGAATGAAATGCTCTGGAAATTGGGAGCTTATTGACAGGCTTGTCAGTGCAATAATATCAAGGGAATTTATATATATTTTCAGCCAGGAGCTAGAAAAAACAAGACATAGTTGGGGACAGAGTCTGAAAGTTCCAGCAAGAAAACAAGAAATATATAACAACAAAGTTGAGAATCCCATTGAGCATGGAAATTTTGCTTAGACACAGGGAATCAGGGGAGCAGGAGTTTGAGGGCTGGTTTTAGAGACCATTTCCCAAAGGCAGAGGGATGAGTGAAGGTATCAGAGTAATAGCCCTTGCCTCCCTGGGGAGTAATACCTGGTCTGAAAAGATTTTGAAAAATGCAGTCAAGAGGAAAGCAAGTTCATATCTGGTTGGAGAATCAGGAAAGACCTGTTGGGATTTTGAAGGATAAGCAGGATTTTTATCAGCAGTTGATTATCTAGGAAAAGAAGAATTACAAAGTGAGAAATCATGAGTAATGCATAGATATGGCAAAGTACAAGGCATGCCTGACACACCGGTCATATGCAGTAGGTAAGGAGGGGAGAGAATGCTGTCAAATAATAGAATTAAAGGTAACTATTTTCCTTCACAATTGGGCTATTTGCTCTTGATTTGTAAATCCATTCTAACATTTCAACCTTTTCAAAAGTTGATGCTGCTCCATGGAAGGAACTCACCTTCCTCCTCAACCTGTTGGATTCTAACCATTATTCAGGTCTAGCTGAAATGACATAAACCATTTTTCCATATTTTTACATTTTTACCAGCTGTACCATTGTGATGGGGTTTTCACTGCCTGCAAATATGCATGTTTAGCCATGTGTGACAGTTTCTGATGATTTGATTGTCATTTCAATTGAGTTATTTTCACTGGTAGACCAGGCAAGATTGAATTTAAACTTGAATTTAGTTCTCTATCACCACTTAATATGACTCTTGAAAGATTATATGTGATGCAGAACTGAAACTAAAAATAATGTTGTATGCAAAAGACACCCTCGGGGTGAACCTTCTGACTTTAAAAAACATTGCAAAGAGGACAATTTCCCTCTTCTCTGAAAAATCAAAAAGTAAAAAGGAAAATAAGAAACAGGAACAAAACTCTACCTTAAAAGAAATTAAGTGACACCTATAACCCTGAACCAAAATAGATGAGGAAGGGCTTCTAAATGCAGTGAAGGTCAAGTAGTCACATGGGAAGATAATGAGAGAGGATATCCACAGTTGGAAACATCAGTCAAATGCAGGAAAGCCTAGTTCCTCAAAGTAAATGACACACCCTAAGGGACAAAACCAGAAATCTCTTTTTGGAACAATGGGCACAGGGTACAGGTTTGTAGCTGGAGATTCTGTAGAGTGGTTAAATCCAAAGTCTTGATAAATAAGAAAGATGGAACTGAATGATTAAACAGGTGGTGGGGGAAAAAAAGCAAAAATGTTTACAGAAACAAAGACTAAATAAAATAGATGAAGCACACAAGAAGAGAGACTTAGTTGAAAACACAGTAAGATAAAAGGAAGAGAGAATTGAGAAAAGGAAGCAAATGAAATTAAAGTGACAAAAGAATTTTAAATGATTTAGACATCTCTCCAGTTATGAGGCAGTCGTTTGTATCAGATCAACCTTCCCTATGAGAACAACAGCAGATTAGACACAGAAGAGGGAATTAAGAAACTGGAAAATAGGTGGGTTGGAAATATCTGAATTGAAATCCTGAAACAAAAAACAAAGGAGAGCATATACAGAAAACAGCATTAGAGACATCTGGGACATGGTGAAAAAGTCTGATGTACGTAGAATTCAAGTACCAGAAATAGAGAAGAGTGAGAATGGGACAGCAGAGAATCTGGCTTATAATTTTCTAACCATGATGGTAAACATCAAGTCACAGATTGAAAAAGTTTAGTGGGATAAATACAAAGTAAACCACACCTAGGCACATCATCAAAGGCTGAAGACCAAAGGGAAAGGAAGGTCTTGAAAGCATTTCTTAGTTAGAAAAAGAATAAAACACCTTACATTCAAAGATACAATAACACTTCTAGGATGACTTTCAACAGAAATTAGGGAAGCTCAAAGAAATTCATTGTTATCTTTCAAGTACTGAAACAATATAACTGCCAATCTAGAATTCTCTCTCCAGGGGAAATAGCATTCAAAAATGAAGAGGAAATAGTCATTTTCAAATCAAAAATAAAAAAAACTATAATATCCAAAAAACTTAGAGTCTGTATTTACCAGGAGACTACCTAATTGAGAACTAAGAGAAGTTTTTCCATCTACTTTTTACAAGCCAAATGGAAATTGATGTCAGCTGGAGGTGCAGGAAGGAATGAAGAAAACCAGAAAAGTAAAAATGAGGATAAATCTAAATCAATATTGGGCACCTGGGTGGCTCAGCTGGTTAAGTGACTGCCTTTGGCTCAGGTCATGATCCTGGAATCCTGGGATAGAGTCCTATATCGGGCTCCCTGCTCAGCAGGGAGTCTGCTTCTCCCTCTGAACCTCCCGCCTCTCATGCTTTCTGTCTCTCATTTTCTCTCTCTCAAATAAATAAATAAAATCTTTAAAAAAAAAATCTAAATCAATATTGAGTTGAAAAAAGTTTTTTTTTTTCTTGAGGAGTTTAAAATATATGTTAAATTAAAATACATGACAACAATAGTACAAAAGTTAAGTAGAAGGTAATAGAATGGAAGTGTCCTAAGGTCCTTGCACTGTCTGAGAAAGTGGTTAAAATATTAATTTAAGGGAGACTTGAAAAAGTCAAAGAAGTATGTTGCAATCTCTAAGGTAAACAAATAATAGAAGATGGTATAACTAAAAATAAAAGACAGGGCATGGAATGATATAACAAAAACAAAAACAAAAAAGGTTGTTAATCTTGGGAAGCCAAGAAAGGATAAATATAAACAAACAAATAAAATATAGAAAAAATAAATACTAATTCAGTTGATTTAAAGCCGAGTACATCAGTAATTACATTAAATGTAAAGGGACTAAATACTTTCCTTAAAAGATAAAAAGACTGCCAGGATTGACTAAAGTGAATCAAATTCTATACTGCTTAGAAGAGACATTTTAAAGATTTTATTTATTTATTTGAGAAAGAGAGAATGAGAGACAGAGAGCGCGAGAGGGAAGAGGGTCAGAGGGAAAAGCAGACTCCCTGCTGAGCAGGGAGCCCGATGTGGGACTTGATCCCAGGACTCCAGGATCATGACCTGAGCTGTAGGCAGTCGCTTAACCAACTGAGCCACCCAGGCGCCCTAAAAGAGACATTTTAAATATAGGGACCCAGAAAGATTAAATTATAAGGATAGAAAAAATATGATACAAACAGTAACCAAAGCAAGCTGTGGTAGCTATCCCAATATCAGAAAAGTAGAGTTTAAGACAAGAAATATTATTACAGTTAAAGAAGAACATTTCATAATAGTAAAAGGATCAATTTAATAGGAAAATGTGATTATTCTAAAAAACCTAGAGGCCAAAGTAGAAATCACAATGGAAAATACGAAATATTTAAAATTAAAATTAAATGACAATGAAAATAAACAATGGGACACTCAGCTAAAACTGTGCTTAGAGGGAAATTTATAATTTTAAATCCATATGTTATGAGAGAAAAAAAGGCTCAGAGTCAATTATGTAAGCATCCATTTTGTTAAATTAAATAAACAAGGAGGCCTTTAGATGGAGGTGCCTCTAATTCCTTAGCACCCTACTAAAGCAAACCAAAACCTTAAGCCTGGAACAGCCTCAATGTTGAGAAATCAAAGCCTACAAACAACCAATCACAAACAGCCACTAGGTTTTTCCAAACAAGGCAAATGCTTAAGCTATAGCCAATCAAAATTTCCTTGCCTGGCTTCTGACTCTGTTCTATGAAAGTCTTCCCTAACTCCTGTCAGTGAAGCACTTCTAACCACTTCAAGTTTGGCACAGTCTTATCACAATCAATTTTTACTCAAACTCTTTAAGATTTTCATATGCCCCAATGTATCTCTTAACAATTTCAAAAAATCTAGGAAAAGTTCATCAAAATAAAAGGGGCAGAAACAAGAAACTCATCAATATACTAAGACTAATTTACAATACAGGAAAAAAATTAAAAGCCTAAAATTAGTTTTTAGACTAATAAAATTAGTAATCTCCTATAAGGACTAATGAGAACAAAATAGAGAAAAAGCATAAAAACACAAACATAAAGATTTTGTAGACGTTAAACAGGTAATGAGAATATATTTTTAAAAAAATAATGAGAATCTATTAAAAATAACTTTACAACAATAAACTTAAACATGTAGATGAAATGGGAAAATTCTTTGAAAAACACAATTTTTCAAAACACAACTGTTTCAAGAAAGAATGGAAAATATAAATACTTCTTTAATAAATATATTTATTAAATAAACTATATTTAAATATTTACATATTAAAACATTTTAAATATAACTAATATTAACATATTGCTATTAATTATTGAATTGATATTAATTAATATTTAATTTATTAAATAAACTTGGATATGCAATTAAAACTCTTTTCACAAAAATTCCAAGCTCTGATGGCTTCAATGGGAAATTTATCCAAGCACCAACACAAAAGCTTTTCCAGAGAAAAGACAAGAAGTTAAGAGGCCAGCATAGGGCGCCTGGGTGGCTCAGTTGGTTAAGCGACTGCCTTCGGCTCAGGTCATGATCCTGGAGTCCCTGGATCGAGTCCCGCATCGGGCTCCCTGCTCGGCAGGGAGCCTGCTTCTCCCTCTGACCCTCCCCCCTCTCATGTGCTCTCTCTCTCTCATTCTCTCTGTCTCAAATAAATAAAATCTTTAAAAAAAAAAAAAAAGAGGCCAGCATAAACTAGATCACAACATGACACTTCAATTAAAAAGTTTACTTTAGGGGCGCCTGGGTGGCTCAGTCGTTAAGCGTCTGCCTTTGGCTCAGGTCATGATCCCAGGGTCCTGGGATCGAGCCCCGCATTGGGCTCCCTGCTCGGTGGGAAGCCTGCTTCTTAAAAAAAAAAAAGTTTACTTTAAAAAGAATCCACCAGGACAAAATATGTATCTTCTAATTATTTGAAACACGCACATACACATAAAAACACACATAAAAAGTCAGACAGAATAGTGAAAGATTTTTATAAAGTGATTAAAACAAGAAGCATAGCCTAAAATGATGGAATTGAGACTGAAGATATTAGTTGAATTAAAAAATATAGCACCTGGGTGGCTCAGTCAGTTGAGCGTCCAACTCTTGATTTTGGCTCAGGTAATGATCTCAGGGTGGTGAGATCAAGTCCCTTGTCAGGCTCCACACTGGGCATGGAGCCTCCTCTGCCCCTCCCCATGCCCCCGCTCATAAATATATATATATATATATATACTCCCCTATTAACACAAAAACAATATCAGATTACAAAAAAACCCATGGTTCTAATGTACAGAAGTACACCCACAGATAAGAGATACACTTAGAACGAAGTGCTCAGGAAGGTTAAAAATTAGGGGAAAAAAAATGTGCAAGGGCCACAGGCAAAGGTAAACAAACAAACAAACAAAAAAGCAAAAACAAAGGGATAACAATCTTTATAGGAGACAAGTTGAAAATTCAGGACAAAAAGCATTTACAAGGTAGAAAAATGTACTTCATGATAGCAAAATTGTGCAAATTTTCACAAACTGTTGTGAATATCTGTGCCTCAAATAATGTAATATAGTCAACCTTTCAAATTGACTCACTCAGCACAGTCTCAGTCAACTTCCAGCCCAAAAAGCTAGAAAGCATGTGGCTTAAGTTTTTTGTTTTGTTTTTGTTTTTTAACTAGACTCATCAGTAGAAAACTAGAACACAAAAGTGAACAGCATGAGGTGATCAAGCCTATACAGGGATTGGAATAAACTGGGAATCAGTAGTGGAGGCATTTGGTTCTTCAGGGACAGTATGGTGGACATCTGTATGGTCCCAGGCATCTTACACACTGAGTATCAAGGGGCAGCAGCTGTGGAGGTTAGGACAGTGGTACAGTTGGGCATGCTCCTGTCTGTCCTCTGCCTGTCCCATCACTGTATTTTGGAAGCAGACAACTTATTTTCTAGGTTTCACAGATCTACAGAGAGAGGGGAATTTCACCCCAGGATGGACCATACCCAGAGTCTCACTCATACTTGATTGAGAACTTTTAGAAGATAAAATTTCATGAGAATTGGGATGTAAAGTTAATACCGGAATGGGGTAAGACTTTGGGAGTCTTAGGATGGAGTGAATGTATTTTGCATGTGGGGCTGACTTGAATTTTTAGGTGTCAGAGGGCAGACTATACTAGGTTGAATAGTGTCTCCCAAAATTCATGTTCATTTGGAACCTAGAATTGACCTTATTTGCAAATAGAGTGTTTGTAGATGTACTCGGTTCACTTAAGATGAAGTCATACTGGATGGGCCCTAATCCAATGACTGGTGTCCTTATAAGAAGAGAGAACAGAGACACAGAAACAGACACACAGGGGAGAAGGCCACATGGAGGTGGAGGCAGAGACTGAGGTGATGCATCTATAAGCCAAGAGCACCAACGACTGCTGGCAACCACCAGAAGCTGGAAGAGACAAGGAAATTTCCTTGCTAGAGCCTTCAGAGAGAGCATGAGTTCAGCCTTCTGGCCTCCAGATAATTGTGAGAGAATAAGTCTCCATTGTTATAAGCCACTGAATTTGTGATCATTTGTTATAAGTCTAGGAAATGATTGTAGTGGCCCTCCAGTTTTTTGTCTATGCATGCATTATTCTTCTATAGTGTGTGTATTTGGGGGAGTGGGGGAGTAAAATTAGGGCGTGTACACACTGTTTTTAGATCCAAAGCATCTTCCTATGTGACAAAGTAAATCCTATGGCAGCATACTTAACAGCCATGTATGAATTTTATGAATCCCACAGAATTTATTTAACCTTTTCCCCATGGCTGGACATTAGTATGCTCCTTATTTTCCCCATAGGACAACCTTTTTAAAGTTCATTTGGCTCTGTGTGAGAGGAAGTAGATGAATGTGTTTAGATCTCAGAAACTGGAGCCAGACTGGGTTCAAATCTCAACTCTACCTCATACTAACCAGCCGCAAGTGAGTTATGTAACCCCTTTCTGCTTGCACTTTTCCCGTGTGAGATGGGAATGATGTCTATGCACTCCTCATGTTGTGAGGATTGCTTAGTTACATGGCAAGGCCTTAGAACAAACAGTGCTGGCAACACAGGACATGCTCACCAGTGCTCCTGCCCCTCCTCCGCCATAGTAAGGACCTCGCCTGCCTCCATGCAGAGCTTTCTATTGTGAATGAGTGAGAACGCCCATTGGGGCAGAAAATGTGTTGCATATCTCCAATGCCCTTAAGTTCTCAGAAGACTTGAAAACCCAAGCCCTCTCCTACTTCCTCTGAGCTGAGACTGGTGTCTGAAGGAGTGGGAATGACACTGTTCAGTGGAAACATCATCTGGGAAGGGCAGCAGGCAGGTAGCCAATATCTTCTCCAGCTCCTCAAAGAGTTGCATTCAGGGGGGGCGGAGCAAGATGGCGGAGGAGTAGGAGACCTGGATTTCGTCTCCTCTCAGGAATTCAGCTGGATAGGGATCAAACCATTCTGAACACCTACAAACCCAACAGGAGATCGAAGAAAGGAATAGCAACAACTCTCTGAACAGAAAAGCGACCACTTTCTGGAAGGTAGGACGTGCGGAGAAGTGAATCCGAGG